>NC_059438.1:15836806-16136806 GCF_021028975.2 Sphaerodactylus townsendi
CAGCAGACAAAGCGGATGCTCTACAAGTGAGTCCCATCCCCGAAGCTATTATATATTAGATCGGACCATAGATCCATCAAGGTCAGTACTGCCAACACAGACTGGCAGCGGCGCTCTGGGATCTCGGTTAGAGATCTGTCACATTGTTCCTCGTCCTTTTAGCTGGAGTTGATGGGAACCGAACCTGGGACCTTTTGTATGCCAAGCGGATGCTCTACCACTCTACTTCTCAGATAAGCATCTGATTTAGTTAACCTCTAATGAACAAGAAGAGGAGTTTGGATCTATACCCCACTTTTCTCTCCTGGAAGGAGACTCAAGGTGACCTACAAGCTCCTTTCCCTTCCTCTCCCCACAACAGACACCCTTTGAAGTAGGTGGAGCTGAGAGAGGTCTGAAGAACTGTGACTAGCCCAAGGTCACCCAGCAAGAATATAGGAGTGGGGAAACAAATCTGCTTCATCAGATAAGAGTCTGTTGCTCATTTTGAGGAGCAGAGAATCAAACCCGGTTCTCCAGATTAGAGTCCACCTGTTTTTAACCACTACACCACTCTGGCTCTCCTACACCATTCTGGTCCACTACTTAAAGTAATCTCCATGACATCAACCCAACTTCTAGTATCAGCTTTGTGAAATGGGCTCCCTGAAGTGAAAGGAATGCTGTCGTTTGAAATCTTCCAGATGATCTGTAAGGCTCTTTTGTTCAACAGGCATATATACCTTAGGCATTTTTTGACAGTGAGGGAGATATCTGGGGTCTCATTCTAAGAAAAAGAAGAGTTTAGATCTATACCCTGCTTTTCTCAACCGTAAGGAGCCTCAAAGTGGCTTACAATTGCCTTCCTTTTCCCTCCCCACAACAGACACAACAGGTAGGGAGAAAAATTGTTCTTTGCTTGTTCCTGGAAACTGTGGGGTTTCTCTGATCTGTGGCGCATTCAGTACTGAAGAGGAGGAAATACTTGTGCAATTGAGAATCTAATCTGCAGGTAAGGTACATTTGACCAAAACAGTCCAAATGTGCATAAAAGGCTAGAGAGAATGTTTTCTTTGTTTCTTCCTCTTTCATATCATAAAAAAATATAAGAAGAGCCATGCTGAATAGACCGAAAGGTCTGTCTAGTCCAGGGGTAGGGAACCTGCGGCTCTCCAGATGTTCAGGAACTACAATTCCCATCAGCCTCTGTCAGCATGGCCAATTGACCATGCTGGTAGGGGCTGATGGGAATTGTAGTTCCTGAACATCTGGAGAGCCGCAGGTTCCCTACCCCTGGTCTAGTCGAGCATTCTGTTCACACAGTGCCTGTGACCACCTAGGAAGCCCACAAACAAGAAGACTGCAACAGCAACTCCTGTCTGTACCCCCAGAATCACTAGAATTTGGGGGAAGGGAAAGGAGATTGTAAGCCCCTTTGAGTCTCCTTACAGGAGAGAAAGGGGGGATATAAATCCAAACTCCTTCTTCTTAACCCAGTGAAGTGGATAGACTCTGAACATCCAAAGGAGGTGCATCTTCACACAATGCATATTTAACTCATGGAATTCATTGCTGCAAGATGTACTTATAGTTGTTAGGTAAGATGGTTTTTAAAAAGAGATTAGAAATTTCCTAGAAGGTAGATATTATGAAGAAGAAGAAGAAGAAGAAGAAGAAGAAGAAGAAGAAGAAGAAGAAGAAGAAGAAGAAGAAGAAGAAGAAGAAGAAGAAGAAGAAGAAGAAGAAGAAGAAGAAGAAGAAGAAGAAGAGGGTTTATTTATTGCTGTCATAGACCATCCATAAAACTTAGAATAAGCCAATTCCAGAATAAAAAAATAATTAGTGTTCTGAGGAGATCTTATTCACATGTAATAGGTGACTTAAGAACTGAGAAATAAATATAACAGTCCATTCAAACTTTAAAACCAATTTGTGTAAAACCAACAACTATTTTCAAATACTAATAGCATTTAGTAGTAAAAGATATGATTAAAATAATTATAAAATCTATCACTTTTATACTAATATAATACAATCTATTTAAATAAAACTATCTCAGATTCAAATACATAGAAGTTCTAGAGATATGTGTCAATATATTAGCCTTCATGGCTAAGTGGAATTTCCAAGACGAAAGGCAACATGCCTTTGTATGCCTGAGAGGGTAGGATTTTTTGGTTTGTCCTTACAGGTCTTCTGGGACATCTGCTTGGCCACTATGGGGAATGGAATGCTGGTCTAGATGGATCATTGATCAGATGCAGCACAGCTAAATGTCCATTCTTATGTGTTTGTTTTGAATGCTGCTGCTACAAATTAATATTGTTATTTCATTGATAGTTGTATGGTGAACAGCCAGGAATGCCCTTTGGGGCAAATGTAGAGTGCCACTTAAAAAATACTTATCTAGGACATAGCAATCTCGTAATAATTTGTAAGAAGTATCTAGATTTCCTGTATATGTATTTCAATTAAGACTGATGTCCCAGAAGCCCAGTTTAACTCATTGACACTTCCTTTTGAGGAAACGTGCTTAAGAGTTCTGAGTGTATGAATTCACTGCACGCCCAGCAGAAATTGAACGCCATAAAATTCAGTAGGATTTACTTGTGAGTCAGCATGTGCCTTGACTTGGATGGTACAAGCTAGCCAGATCTCGTTGTATTGCTCTAAACAGTATTGGCCCTGGTTAGGAGACCACCAAGGAAGTTCAGGGTAACTATGCAGAGGAAGGCAAATGCAGTGGGGATTGCTGTAAATTGGCTGGGACTTGGCAGCACTTTCCACTACTGAGCATATTAGAAGAAGGCAAAAGAAGAGCTGGTTTTTATGCCCTGCCTTTCTGGAGAGCCAGCGTGGTGTAGTGGTTAAGAGCAGGTGCACTCTAATCTGGAGAACTGGGTTTGATTCCCCGCTCCTCCAAATGAGCTGTGGAGGCTTATCTGGTGAACCAGATTAACTTGTGCTCTCCAACACATGCCAGCTGGGTGACCTTGGGCTAGTCACAGTTCTTTGGAGCTCTCTCAGCCCCACTCACTCACAGGGTGATTGTGGAGGGGGTTGGGGGAAGGGGAAGGAGATTGTAAACCCCTTTGAGTCTCTTTACAGGAGAGAAAGGGGAATATAAATCCAAATATTATTATTATTATTATTATTATTATTATTATTATTATTATTATTATTATTATCATCATCATCATCCTCCTCCTCCTCCTCCTCCTCCTCCTCCTCCTCCTCCTCCTGCTCCTCCTGCTCCTGCTCCTCCTGCTCCTGCTCCTCCTCCTGCTCCTCCTGCTCCTGCTCCTCCTGCTCCTGCTCCTCCTCCTCCTCCTCCTCCTTCTTCTTCTTTTCTTCTTCTTCTTCTTCTTCTTTTCTTCTTCTTCTTCTTCCTCTCAAAGGATTCTACAATCATCTTCCTTTCCTCTCCCACAAAAGTCGCCTTTTGAGGTAGGTGGGACTGAAAGAGTCCCAAGCCCACCCAGCAGTCTTCATGTGGAAGAGTCCACCACCCTTAAACACTACACCATGCTGGCTTGCACTGGATGTAAGGTTGCCAGTTTCCAGGTGGGGCCTGGAGATCTCCTGGAATTTAAAGTTCAACTAGACTTCAGATGACAGAGATCAGTTCGCCTGGAGAAAATGGCTGCTCTAGGATATTCACTCTATTATTCTATGCTGATGTCTCTCTCCTCCTCAAATTCTCCTTCCTCAGGCAGCTGCCCTGAAATCTCCAGCCATTCCCCCAACCCAGAGGTGGCTACCTTATCATATGGTAGCAATCCTCTGCACCTTTGGGATACTACAGATGCTTTTACTTCTGAGTAAAGAGATGCTTTTACTTCTGATTTCTTTGAAAGTCAGGTTTTGTCTGTTTTGCAAAGGCTTCGCGTGGTAAAGCGGCTGCCCCTCCCTGATTCTTTTGCCTAATCTTTCCCGAAACAAGACCGTGTCCCCATTAAGGCGAGCCATCATCACTTGTTCCAAATCCTGGATTTTGTTAAAAGAGCTCGGTAGAGAGGGAACATTTATTTGTTAAAAAAAAACCCAAAACCTTAATCTCACAGTGTGCCGTCGAGCAGAAAAAGAGCCATAGCCGTTTGTGGCATGCGAGTCCACAGATCTGGCTTTGTGGCGGGAGTTTCCCATGGCGATCATGCTGAAAGTCGGAACGCTCCTGCACTGTCTTGTGGAATCGGTAGGACCCAATTATGAACTAAGCCCCTCCGTCTCCTCTGCGGAGTTGCTTTTTCTGTCCTCTCAGGGTCTCTGTCAATGGCGAGGTGTCTGTTACTGGCAGCGAGGCACTTTGAAACTTCGACATTCAGATTTCCGTTGCTACTTGTGGTTTAAGTCTCTCTCTCTCTCTCTCTCTCTCTCTCTTTAAAAATTCACTTTCCACTTTTGTATTCTTTTCCTCAGGGTATAGGAGATCTTACACGCCAGGCACGAGCGAAAATTGTTCATGATCAAACTCAAAAACGCCCCCCAAAAATGTGCGTGATTAAAAACTGAAAGGGTGTGTTTGTGAATATGAATCTATTCATTAAGAATGAACGATCCAAATGTTCCATTGGCCGCAAGTTAATTAATTACGTGGTAAAATTTGGGGCAGGGACCGAGCAAGGGGCAAGGATCTTGGTGGCCCAGTTTGAGTCCTTGCTTTGCCACTGAGCTTTGCTGGGGGACCTCAGACCAGTCACATACTCTCAGCCTAACCCGATCTCACAGGGTTGCTGAGAAGAAAAATGGATGTGAGTAGAATGATGTTGTCTACTTTGGGTCCCCTTTGGTGGGTAGGTGGGCAATATAGTGTAAGTAACATAAGCAACATAAACATAACTAAAGGCAGCACGGGGTAGTGGTCAGTGGTGGGATTCAAAAATTTTAGTAACAGGCTCCCATGGTGGTGGGATTCACACTGTGGTGTAGCACCAGTGGGGCTGGGCGGGGCATGACGGGCGCATGGCCGGGAATTCCAGGGGTGGAGCATTCCAGGGCGGGGCGGTGGCAAGGACGCAGCCACTGCGTCGGTCCTTGGGCGGGAAATGAATGCACGCGGGCGCAGGTTGCCACGCACGCCAGTGCACCCCCTGCTAGACTGCTTCAAGTTCTGCGCGCTACTGCTGAGAGGAGGGGTGTAACTAAGGCAAAAATCAAGTGGCAAAATCACCAATTAGTAACCCCCTCTCAACACACACAAATAATTAGTAACCTACTCTCGGGAACCTGTGAGAACCTGCTGGATCCCACCTCTCGTTCAAGGGCACAGTCCGAGAATAGGGCTATGGTCAGTTTTATGTTTCGGGTTTTTGTAACGCTGTTGTAACGCTGTTACAATGCCGTTACAATGCCATTATAAGGCTTAGGGCAGTGTTTTCCAACCTTTTCGAGGTCAGGGTAGCCTTGACCTCACTCTTCATGTCTCACGGTACCCCTGCCGCCACCCTCCACCTTCCCCTCCTATTGCCCCTGCTTGCCACACCCCCCCACCTTCCCCTCCCAGGGTGAAGGGTAGCACTGGGGGTGGGGGTGGCTGATGACCTTGTGGCTGGCTCTGCCCCATGGGTGCCGGTGGGAGACACCACAAAAATGAGGGGGGGGCGGTAGTGTTGCAGCGGTACCCCTGGGACATGCTCACGACACCCTAGGGTACCAGCAAAACCTGCTTGAGAATGGCTGGTTTAGGGTTAAGGCTATAACGACGTTATAACGGAGTTGTAATGGCGTTGTAATGGCGTTGTAACGGCGTTACAAAAGCCTGAAAAATAAAACTGACCATAGCTTATTCTTGGACTGTGCCCTAGAACTCAAGGAAATACTAAGACAAGCCTGAGTCCCTGCCCTTGCCTTAACCTCAATCCTAATTTATTATTTTTATTTAATTTATTCAGTCAAAAATTGTTCCCCCCAAAAAGGAAAGAACCCGAAATCTTAAACTGACCATCGCTCTAATATTTGACTCCGCCCAACCTCCCAGGCACCCTGCCCAACCATCCAGGCATCCAGCCCAATGGCCCAGGCATCCCGCCCAACCTCCCAGGCATCCCATCCAACCTCCACCCCGCCCAACCACCCAGGCATCCTGCCCAATGAACCAGGTGTCCGGTCAATCCTCCCAGGCTTCCCTCCCAACCTCCCAGTCATCCTGCCCAATTACTCAGGTGTCCGGCCAATCCTCCCAGGCATTCTGCCCAACCACCCAGTCATCCTGCCCAATTACTCAGGTGTCCGGCCAATCCTCCCAGGCTTCTCTCCCAACCTCTAAGGCATCCCACCCAACCTCCCAGGCATCCTGCCCAATGACACAGGTGTCCGGCCAATCCTCCCAGGCACCCCTCCCAACCTCCCAGTCATCCTGCCCAATTACTCAGGGGTCCGGCCAATCCTCCCAGGCACCCTGCCCAACCTCCCAGGCATCCCACCCAACCTCCCAGGCATCCCGCCCAACCTCCCAGGAATCCCGCCCAATGGCCCAGGTGTGTTCGGCCAATCCTCCCAGGTTCCCGCTCAACCTCCCAGGCATCCCACCAAACCTCCCAGGCATCCTGCCCAATTACTCAGGTGTCCGGCCAATCCTCCCAGGCACCAGCCCAACCTCCCAGGTATCCCGCCCAACCTCAGAGGCATCCTGCCCACTGGCCCAGGGGTCTGGCCAATCCTCCCAGGCTTCCTGCCCAACCTTCCAGGCATCCCACCCAACCTCCCAGGCATCCTGCCCAATGACCCAGGTGTCCGGCCAATCCTCCCAGGCTTCCCACCCAACCTCTTAGGCATTCCACCTAACCTCCCAGGCATCCTGCAGAATGACCCAGGTGTCCAGCCAATCCTCCCAGGCTTCCCGCCCAACCTCTTAGGCATTCCACCTAACCTCCCAGGCATCCTGCAGAATGACCCTGGTGTCCGGCCAATCCTCCCAGGCTTCCCGCCCAACCTCCCAGGCATTCCACCTAACCTGCCAGGCATCCTGCTCACGACCCAGGTGTCCTGCCAATCCTCCCAGGCTTTTCCCCAACCTCTTAGGCATTCCACCTAACCTCCCAGGTATCCTGCAGAATGACCCAGGTGTCCTGCCAATCCTCCCAGGCTTCCTTCAGCCCAACCTCCCAGGGCATTCCACCTTAACCTGCCAGGCATCCTGCTCCACGACCCAGGTGTGTCCTGCCAATCCTCCCAGGCTTCCCGCCCAACCTCCTCCCAGGCATTCCACTCTAACCTTGCCAGGCATCCTGCTCCAATGACCCAGGTGTCCGTCCAATCCTTACAGGCTTCCCTCAAAACCTCCCAGGCATCCCGCCTAACCTCCCAGTCATCCTGCAGAATGACCCAGGTGTCCGGCCAATCCTCCCAGGCTTCCCGCCCAACCTCCCAGGCATTCCACCTAACCTGCCAGGCATCCTGCCCGATGACCCAGGTGTCTGGCCAATCCTCCCAGGCTTCCCGCACAACCTCCCAGGCATCCCACCCAACCTCCCAGGCATCCTGCCCAATGAACCAGGTGTCCGAGTTAATCCTCCCAGGCTTCCCTTTATAACCTCTAGAAGTTATCTCCGCTAAACCTCCCAGGCATCCAGCCTAATGACCTAGATGTCAGCCAATCCTCCCAGGCTTCCCGCACAACCTCCCAGTTATCCCGCCAAACCTCCCAGGCATCCTGCCCAATGACCCAGGTGTCCGGCCAATCCTCCCAGGCTTCCCGCCCAACCTCCCAGGCATCCCATCCAACCTCCCAGGCTTCCCGCACAACCTCCCAGTTATCCCGCCAAACCTCCCAGGCTTCCCGCACAACCTCCCAGTTATCCCGCCAAACCTCCCAGGCATCCTGCCCAATGACCCAGGTGTCCGGCCAATCCCCCAGGCTTCCCGCACAACCTCCCAGGCATCCCACCCAACCTGCCAGGCATCGTGCCCAATGACCCAGGTGTCCGGCCAATCCTCCCAGGCTTCCCGCCCAACCTCTTAGGCATTCCACCTAACCTCCCAGGCATCCTGCAGAATGACCCAGGTGTCCGGCCAATCCTCCCAGGCTTCCTGCCCAACCTCCCAGGCATTCCACCTAACCTCCCAGGCATCCTGCCCAATGACCCAGGTGTCCGGCCAATCCTCCCAGGCTTCCCTCCCAACCTCCCAGGCATCCCACCTAACCTCCCAGGCATCCTGCAGAATGACCCAGGTGTCCGGCCAATCCTCCCAGGCTTCCCGCACAACCTCCCAGGCATTCCACCTAACCTGCCAGGCATCCTGCCCAATGACCCAGGTGTCTGGCCAATCCTCCCAGGCTTCCCGCACAACCTCCCAGGCATCCCACCCAACCTCCCAGGCATCCAGCCCAATGACCCAGGTGTCCGGCCAATCCTCCCAGGCTTCCCGCACAACCTCCCAGTTATCCCGCCAAACCTCCCAGGCATCCTGCCCAATGACCCAGGTGTCCGGCCAATCCTCCCAGGCTTCCCGCCCAACCTCCCAGGCATCCCATCCAACCTCCCAGGCATCCTGCCGAATGACCCAAGTGTCCGGCCAATCCTCCCAGGCTTCCCGCACAACCTCCCAGTTATCCCGCCAAACCTCCCAGGCATCCTGCCCAATGACCCAGGTGTCTGGCCAATCCTCCCAAGCTTCCCGCCCAACCTCCCAGGCATCCCACCCAACCTCCCAGGCATCCTGCCGAATGACCCAGGTGTCTGGCCAATCCTCCCAGGCATCCCACCCAACCTCCCAGGCATCCCCCCCAACCTCCCAGGCATCCTGCCCAATGAACCAGGTGTCCGGCCAATCCCCCAGGCTTCCCGCCAACCCTCCCAGGCATCCCACCCAACCTCCCAGGCTTCCTGCCCAACCTCCCAGGCATCCTGCCCAATGAACCAGGTTATCCGGCCAATCCTTCCAGGCACCCCGCCCAACCTTCCAGTTATTCCGCCAAACCTCCCAGGCATCCAGCCCAATGGCCAAGGTGTCTGGCCAATCCTCCCAAGCTTCCCACCCAACCTCCCAGGCATCCCACCAAACCTCCCAGGCATCCTGCCCAATGACCCAGGTGTCTGGCCAATCCTCCCAGGCTTCCCGCCCAACCTCCCAGGTATCCTGCCCAATGACTCAGTGGTCCAGCCAATCCTCCCAGGCATCCTGCCCAACCTCCCAGGCATTCCACCTAACCTGCCAGGCATCCTTCCCAATGACCCAGGTGTCCTGCCAATCCTGCCACGCTTCCCGCCCAACCTCCCAGGCATCCCACCCAACCTCCCAGGCACCCCGTTTTACCTTGAGTTCGAGCCCAGACTCCAATATTTGAGCGATGGTCATTTTTAGGTTTCGGGTCCTTTCTTTTTTGGGGAACAATTTTTGACTGAAGAAATTAAATAAAAATAATAAATTAGGGTTAGGGTTAAGGCAAGGGCAGGGACTCAGGCTTGCCTTAGTGTTTCGTTGAGTTCTAGGGCACAGACAGAGAATAGGCTATAGTCAGTTTTATTTTTCTGGTTTTTGTAACGGCGTTACAACGGTGCTGTAACAGAGTGTAATGGGTTAGGGTTTGGGCAAGGGGCGCCGCTAAGAATTGCCTTAGTGTTACGTTGAGTTCTAGCGCGGAGTCCAATATTGGATCGATGGTCAGTTTAAGGTTTCTGGCTCTTTTTTTTTGGGGGGGGGGACAATATTGGACTGAAGAAATTAAATAAAAATAATAAATTAGGATTAGGGTTAAGGCAAGGGCTTGCCTTAGTTTTTTGTTGAGTTCTAGGGCACAGTCCGAGAATAGGCTAGGGTCAGTTTTATGATTTGGGTTTTTGTAACGCCGTTGTAACACCGCTACAATGCTGTTAAAACGCTGTTACAATGCCGTTACAACACACTAGAGTTATCAACACAATTTCAACAAATACTGTGAGATTTGGGGGAGCCTGGGAAGGGTGGATTTTGGGAAAGAGGATATCACTTAGAGGTGACACTCTAGGCTGCTTTCCTTAGTCTCTATGGTGTTTACCATGGAGATGAAGGAAAATTCTCAGAATGCCTTTATATGAAGCCTACCCCAGACTATATTTTAGACTGCTGTTACCCAGAGGCGTTGCTAGGGAAAATGGAGCCCAGGGGTGAGTTTTCTGCCACCCCCTCACATTGGCCCTTGCCCCCACTTACCTCCTGAGCTTGGTGCACAGCTTTCCCTCCTTCTGGGCCCAGGCACAGCCCAGCCAGATGCCCAGACAGGGAAAAAGCCCCTCACCGCATCCCTCCACAGCCCAGGGACTGGCTGAGGAGCTGTTGGGGGCGGGGCCATGGTCCAGCCGGGCATCGGCGGCACACAAGCAGCCAGCTGCTTCCCTTGGCAGGGCATGGATGGCCAAGCTGCAGAGGCCAATTAGATGGGCTCTGACCTTCAGGGAAATGTGTCAGCTAGGAAGGATCTAAATCAACAACAACAACAAAAGCCTTTAATGGCATATTAAAAACGTTACGGTTATGAAACAAACCGATTTAGTGAAACTAGGATCTAAATCAGCTTTCTCCTGGACCATCTACTTTAAAGCCTAAAACCTTCCATGGAGAATTAATTATTTCTCTGTTTGGCCTATTTAGTCCTGAGGGCCATAATGTATTGGAGAATGACATAAAGGCGTACAAGGGAGCCCTTTCGAGCCCTTAAAAGACTAAATGGGGATTATAGGACACCCCTTGACAGCAGCTATACGGGAACCGACCCTAAAATGAGTGGGAAACTGGTAGTATATGAGACGATGCCCACTTGAGGCTTAATTTAGGATAAAGTGAGAGAACCTTCAAGTTGTGTGAGAAAACCAGCCATGAGATCGACACCCCTTCATGCCATTGGGATGTCCGTTTCTACCCAACACAATGTGTCATTACCTGGTGTGAGATTAATACAAGTTTTATCCTAAGACCTTAATGACAAGATTTGACCGAGCCTTTCACACATCTATTTCATGCAAGAAATAATTCCTTTTAATTATGCCCTTTGTTCCTTTTCATTTTCACCTCCTGATGCTGACGGGTGCTTTAAAAAAAAAGTGCTTGTTTTTTCTAAAATTGCATGAAAGGAATTAAAAGTTTTCACGACTCTGTGAAAGGAAGTACTGTGCGAGAAGAACTTTAAGGGTGCCAAAAGAATTGGCTTTTTGCTATATTTCTCTTGATGACACTCAATAATGGACGGGAGACATAAAAGGTGCCACCTAAGATGTGAAATTCTTCCTCCTTCAAGTTAAAACGCAGTTCTTTAAAAAGAACGCTTACAAGCTCATCTGTTCATGCCAACGTTCCCTTTCTATCTCCTGAATACCTTTCATGAGATTTGTCTTGCTTTTTGATCTGTTACCTTCTTTTGGTACCTTTGTCTAATCTTTTGCATTGTAATTTTTTAAAACAAAAAAAAATCACTACGCCCTGTCTTCTTTCTTCTCTGACTATTCCACCTTTCTTTGCTTTCTCCGAATTTGGGGTACTCCGTATTTTATCCCTGAAATATGAGTTTCTCTAACCGGGTGATGGTTTCAGCCATGTTCTTTTGTAGTGACATCTAGATTTGAGTACAGTAGCGCTGTGGAGATCAACAAGATGGGGGGTTGAGCTTTTCAGAGCTCTGGTAAGATGGGAGAGGCAGGAAACTTGCATTCTGCTGATGGAAAATGTAGCGCGGATTTAACATTACATGATCCTGGCCTTTTAGAATTTACATTTCCCCCCCCCTCCTCCCCCAAGGACAAGTGGTGATAAAAAGCACAACACCACAATTTTGAAATTTCACTTACAAATTGGTGTCTCTGCAGAAAAGTGACTGTTGTTGCTTATAATTAAATTCTAAGTGGTTATATGAAATGTGCCTATTTAAAAAAGTTAAATAGAAAAATGTCACGGAAAGTTCACAGAAAGGTAATCTGATGTTTATTGAATGGTGGGGGTTTTTTTTTGCTAAGGACTACCTAAAGGGAGGGGGTAACAAGGAACAAGAAAAACAGTTTGGATTTATATTCCCCCTTTCTCTCCTGTAAGGAGACTCAAAGGGGCTTACAATCTCATTTCCCTCCACCACCCACAACAAACACCCTGAGAGGTGCTTGCAGCTGAGAGAGCTCCGAAGAATGGTGTAGTGGTTAACAGCAGGTGGACTCTAATCTGGAGAACCAGGTTTGATTCCGCCCTCCTCCACCTGAGTGGCAGAGGCTTATCTGGTGAACCAGATGTGTTTCTGCACTCCTACATACCTGGTGGGTGACCTTGGGCTAGTCATAGTTCTCTCTGAACTCTCTCAGCCTCACCTGCCTCACAAAGTGTCTGTTGTGGGGAGAGGAAGGGAAAGGAGCTTGTAAGTCACCTTGAGTCTCCTTACAGGAGAGAAAGGTGGGGGATAAATCCAAACTCTTCTTATTCTTCTTCCTTTAACACCAGCAGTCTGCCACGGCCAAACTCCCAGCGCCCCTCATTGCTGATGTGGAGGCCAAGATGGAGGCCGAGGCTGCAATGGTCTGCTTATTCCTGCATCGAAAAACCCAGCCACAAGATTGTCCTAAGAAACAGCAGCCTCATGTGGACTCCTGCGCAGTGGGGAAGGTCTGGTTTTTCTCTTTTTTCCCCTCCACAAAATGGAGAAGTTGCCTTTTTTCGCTTTGCTGAACTAGGGTCCAGGTGCCCAGAATCACAAACTCAGCAAGGTTTTCGAAAAGCTTTGGGGAGCCTCTTTTGTGAACTGGATAAAGACCAGGTTCTGCCGAGTATTGAGCGTGCAGCAGGCAGTGGCTTCCATTCAGAGCATCTCAGCATGCTGTGTAAATGGGATCTGAGCTTCTTTGATAATTGTTCTCACATTGATCCCGCCGAGCTGTCCTGAAAATCCAGCCCTGTGTCCTAAACAATAATTTGAGATGGCGGCCTGTCCTTGGACCCAGCTGAGGTGATGACGGTGTAAGGACGAGTCAGATGCCAATAATATCAAAGTGAGAAGGGTGAAGAAGGTAGGTTGCAATTGGCCTGCTTTCTTTCATCTTTTCGCTGTCACGTACTTGCTATTTGTCGCTGTTTTACCAGGGATAGTCCTCTTTTTTGTGTGTGGTAGCTGCCCTGATTAAATAAATGCTTGTTTTGCTTTGTGTGGAAATTTTGGGGATGTTCATGGAGGAAAAACCCTCCCACTATTAGTGCTGGTCCTTTCTGCCAAGTCGTTTAGAACGTTTCCGGAACAATAACGAACCATTTCCTCTTTGGACTTCCGCACTTCATTTTCCCTCATTCGTCCCAGAAACATTTCATTCACCTTTTACTCCATCGTTCTTAGAGACCAAGGATCGTCCTCATTATTTGTGGTAGCTGGCCTGATTAAATAAGTGCTTGTTTCACTTTGTGTAGAAATTTCAAGGATATTCATGGAGGAAAAAACCCTCCCACTATTAGTACTGGTCCTTTCTGCCAAGTCGTTTAGAACGTTTCCGGAACAATAACGAACCATTTCCTCTTTGGACTTCCGCACTTCATTTTCCCTCATTCGTCCCAGAAACATTTCATTCACCTTTTACTCCATCGTTCTTAGAGACCAAGGATCGTCCTCATTATTTGTGGTAGCTGGCCTGATTAAATAAGTGCTTGTTTCGCTTTGTGTAGAAATTTCAAGGATATTCATGGAGGAAAAAACCCTCCCACTATTAGTACTGGTCCTTTCTGCCAAGTCGTTTAGAAAGTTTCTAGAACAATAATGAAACATTTCTTCCTTGGATTTCACTTCATTTTCCCTCATTTCATTCATCTTTTACTCCATCGTTTTTAGCACAATATTTTCTGTTGGAACGTTTCTGTGGCAGGCCCCTTCACCCTCCTAACTATTTGTGGCAGGCTTGGGCTGAGCAGATAAAGGAATTTGATAATAAAAGGAAAGGAATTGATAATAGGAAAGGAATTGAGAATAAAACTGCAAAGATTGTCATGCCCTTATATAAAGCAGTGGTGCGACCGCACTTGGAGTACTGTGTCCAGTTCTGGTCGCCGCATCTCAAAAAGGATATTGAGGAGATAGAAAAAGTGCAGAGAAGGGCAACGAGGATGATTGAGGGACTGGAGCACCTTCCCTATGAGGAGAGGCTGCAGCGTTTGGGACTCTTTAGTTTGGAGAGGAGACGGCTGAGGGGGGATATGATTGAAGTCTATAAAATTATGCACGGGGTAGAAAATGTTGACAGAGAGAAATTTTTCTCTCTTTCTCACAATACTAGAACCAGGGGGCATTCATTGAAAATGCTGGGGGGAAGAATCAGGACTAATAAAAGGAAACACTTCTTCACGCAACGTGTGATTGGTGTTTGGAATATGCTGCCACAGGAGGTGGTGATGGCCACTAACCTGGATAGCTTTAAAAGGGGCTTGGACAGATTTATGGAGGAGAAGTCGATTTATGGCTACCAATCTTGATCCTCTTTGATCTGAGATTGTGAATGCCTTCACAGACCAGGTGCTCGGGAGCAACAGCCGCAGAAGGCCATTGCGTTCACATCCTGCAGGTGAGCTCCCAAAGGCACCTGGTGGGCCACTGCGAGTAGCAGAGAGCTGGACTAGATGGACTCTGGTCTGATCCAGCTGGCTTGTTCTTATGTTCTTATGTTCTTATGTTCTTGGGCAGCCTTCTAATAATAGTGGGCAGGTTTTCCTGTCTATTCTATGACTGAGCTCCTTTGATGATAACATAGAAGGTGTTTAAAGTTTATCTCAGTGGTGGCGAACCTATGGCACGGGTGCCAGAGGTGGCACTCAGAGCCCTTTCTGTGGGCACATGTGCACAGAGTTCATCATGCGGGGGGGGATCACCCCCCCCACACACATATATCTAGGCTAGCCTGGGCATGATCCATTACCTGGGAGTAAGCTCAGTTGCTGGCAATGGGGCTTGCTTCTGAGTAAACCCTCCTAGGGTCGTGATTCATCCATTCGAAGCGTTGCACAGTTGCTTCACCAAGCTTACTCCCGAGTAACGTGTGCCTCGGAGCCAACCGTTTTTTCTAAACTAAAACCTCAGTATTCAGGTTCAATTGCTGTGTTGGCACTTTGAGATAAATAAGTGGGTTTTGGGTTGCAATTTGGGCACTGGGTCTCGAAAAGGTTTGCCATCACTGGCTTATCTGCTCAGTCTTAAGAACTTCAGAAAGGTGAAGGGAGCCTCGTGGCACATCTCCCTTTTCAAGGCACCAGAGAACTGAGGTCAGTTTGTCAAACAGAGGTAAAATTTAGTCAACAAACTAGATGGGATCAGAAGATATTTCAAATGGATGAAAATCAGCCAAGAGACAGTTATACACAAATATCAGTATTTGGCGTAGGTACAGTTCTCGATTCAAACTTTAGCAGTTTTACAGTTGCTTAGATGTTACGAGAGGTTCTTTACGATGGTTCAGTTTTCACTTTAAGATGAATTCAATTAGATGTTACTGGCTAATGCATTCACAATAACTTTGGGTTCTAACAGACTGGTCTCCTTTCACATAGCACACACACACAGCCTTGACACTCCACATAAATCTCCACATAAATGTCCCTTTTGAGGTAGCAGAACACCGATATGCCAGACTGGGAATCCACCTGTGTGTATAATTCCCATTCTAACTGATTTAGTGATTCTTCTATACCGAGAAGATATATTCCCTTCCTTTTTATTTAGGGTCACCTGTGGAAAGCCTCACTACTATTCCATCTTCAGCTTTGACCACTAAATAAAATTTCCAGTTCTCCTGCCTGTGTTTTGTCTGCTGTCAGCACACATTGAGCTCAGTATATTTCAAGTCAGGTCCACTCTCTGTCTGAAAGTCCCTCAGAGTAGATGTTTAACACACACAATTAAGGGACTTAACTCACAGGAATCCAGATTCAAAAGCTTAAAAAACCTTTCCTGTCGGAGAGATACCTCCTCCCTCTCTGAGTCAGCTGCTTGCTTCACCAATCAGAGACAGGTCAACTTACCCAGTGCATCTAAGTCCGTGGTGGCGAACCTTTGGCACTCCAGATGTTATGGACTACAATTCCCATCAGCCCCTGCCAGCATGGCCAATTGGCCATGCTGGAAGGGGCTGATGGGAATTGTAGTTCATAACATCTGGAGTGCCAAAGGTTCGCCACCACTGATCTAAGTTCTTTTTCTGTGGTGTTTTATCAGTAGTCACAAGTATAGATCTGCAGTTGGAAAACACCACACACAAAGAAAACCTGATTGAATCAGATTGCTTTTCTACAGTGTTTTATCAATGCAGATATTCATGCTGGGAATGTACAGGTGAGGGAAAAGACAAACACAAACAGAAGGAACTGAAAGCTTTAGGGGAGTCTATAGTTCATTAACAAGGTACATGTTTTGCATGCAGAAGTTCCTGGTTCTATCCCCAGCACCTCTAGATAGTGGACCTCAGATGGCAGATATTGGGGAAGCTCTTTCTCTGCATGGAAGACCCACTTATGAGCCAGATAATTCAATATCAAACAAAATGGACCAGTGCCCGACTCAATATAAGGTAGTTTCATAAGGACAAAGTTATTGTCTGTAGCATTAACTCAGGCTGATTCTGCATGGGCCAAAAACAGCAGTGTGAAAACGGTGTGGAAATGGTGTGAAAGGGGGCCTTTCCCCACTTACCGTTTGCGGCACGCTACCCGCAGCGCGAGTCATTTCTGGCGTGGGGTCGTGTTCCCCACTGCCCCGCGCTCTGTGCGGGGTCATGAAAGGTGCCGTTTTATCAGCGCCAGAAATGACTCGCGCTGAGGGGGGGGGGAGGAGCGGCAGAGTCGGGGCGGCTGCGTTGTCGCCGCCCGGTCTCGTGGGGAGCGCCGCTGGACCCCTCGCTATTTGGGAAGAGTAGCGCGCAGCAAACAGTAAGTGGGGAAAGGGCAAGGGTTTAAAATGGTGTAAAAGGGTTTATACTGTTTTCACACCGTTTTCACACCACTGTTTTTGGCCCATGCGGAATCAGCCTCAGATTGGAAGACACGACACAAAGCAACAAGCCATTCCTAATACACAGGACCAAATAATCTGGAACTCCAAAATCCAGAGCACATGAGGATAATTTGGGATGCAAGAATGCCTGACACAGAAGTTGAAACTGTTAGTGGTTCCTCGCCCCCTCCGCCCCCAAGGTCCACTTTTTGGAGACACCTGTCCACAGGTCACCGGCCTCTTAAGATGGAATTCTCCTCCTTAGGTATATAGAAGACCAAGACATTTTTCTCTCTAAATCAGGAATAATGTAGGTGCCCCCAACAATAATTTAAATATCTTCCATTTAGCTGAACTGGTTCTTTGGACTTTTACTCTGGTTTTCTTTCCTTTGAATAGTGCCTGCTGTTAGGTCTGGAAAGTCGTGTACTGTAAAGCTGGAACCCTGACAAAATAAAGACAAAAAAAGCCCCCTTCTTGCCAGAAGAAGTTCAAAAGAAAGACAGACTAAGAATGAAGTTTTCAAGCTATGTTCCAAGGCAAGGACTTTTTTCATCTTTAAACCTTTGAATTGTGAATCACGCCAGTAAAAGTTACTACTAGGTTAAAGTTTAAATGGCATAGAAAAAGGGAAGAGAGGGGGAGAAAAAAAGATTAAACATATTCTGTCTGGACAGTGGAACAAAGACTTTGAATCTTTATCTATGTACCTGTCTATAGATGGTCTAAGTTCTAGGAGTCCCACAGAGTATGATGAGTTCTCTTATTGTTCGTATTAAGGACGGAAGTAATTGAAAGGAAAAGTAAGAGACGGGGGGGAAAAAGACCTCAAATCAGATATGTCTGCCTGTATGGTTAAAAAATAATTTAAAGGGAAAGTGACTGTCAAGCAGTTCATATTATGGAAATCTGACCATTGAAGAAAGAATAAAAAAAAGTCCATTATTCTTTGAAAGAGTTTCCCCTTTCCCCTCCAAATTGTCTTAAATAGCACCCCGAACGTTAGCAATATTTTTCCACCCGACATGCACCTAATATTGTCCAGTTCTGATATTTCAGAAGATGCTCACCGTTGCAGTCAGGTATGGATTTTCCCCAGAGAAACACTTAAAGGACAGCTCGGTTCCACTGCGGAAATAAAGCTTCCATGCTGAGTAGGGTTGCCAGACTTTGGGTTAGGCCTGGAGATCTCCGGGAATTGCAAGTAATCTCACTACAGAGATAAATTCCCCTACATCAAGACCCCACAGGGGGCTTGCCATATGTTCTGGTTCAGGGGAGAATGGGACATCTGATGTAAGTACAGGCGTGTAGCTATAAGGGGACGGGTGGGGAGTGGAACACTGGGCACGCACTGGTGGGTCACAAGAGGGTGGAAAATCACCCCCAGACCCTTCCCCCATGCCCCACCCTGCCAGGCCTGGCACAGGCTGTTGCTGGGCCAGCCTCGCCCAGCCAGGCCTCACGGAAGTCGCTACTAGGCTTCCCTGCCCGGCCCGGCCCCAGTGTAGCTACAAGGGGGCGGGGTGGGGACCGGCACAAAAAAAGAGCAAATCTCTTCTCCTCTCCTCTCCTTCTAGTCCTCCAAGCAAAGCGCCATGGGGAGGAGACGGAAAACTTGGAGTCCGTCCTGGGCTCCATTTCCCCCAGCAACGCCTCTGTGCAAATCTGTTCCTTTTGATTTGCATTCGGCTTTGCTTGCTGTTTAAAGTCATGGTTTCTTTTCTCTGAGCCCAGCACCCGGCTCCTTATCAGGGTCCGGCCTTGGAGGAATGGCACAGCCTAGGAAAAGGAAACTGTTTCTGCTGGATGGGATGCTGTGGGAAGGGACGAAGAGCGGGGTTTTAGCTAGTGGCGGGGACATTTGCATTTCAGTTCCAGCAGCGCTTGAGTGCAGCCTGTTTGTTACTATGATGCAATAAACCGATTTCATTTGCACCTGAGTCTGGCTGTTAGGGAGGAGGTTGCCAGTCACAATACCCTGGAAGAAATGGCAGCTTTGGAAGGTGGCCTTTATGGGATTATACCCCTCCCCAAAATGAAGTCCCTCCCCTCCCCAAACCCCGCCCTCCTCAGGCTCCTCCCTCCAAATCTTCAGGTATTTCCCAACTGAGAGCTGGCAACCCTATTCAGGCCACACCTGGAAGTTGGTAACCCAACAGATCATGTATAATTGTACCTGTATTGGAGCTCCAGCTTTTATTAAGAGTAGCTCCTTGATCCTCAGGGCAGCCTTCAAGACCATTCCCCATTTTATCTTCACAACGACCTGGTGAGGTAGGTTAGGTGAAAAGGACATGACGGGCTGAAGCCCACTGTGGAGGAAAAACTTAACCTAGGTCTCCTCAGCCTGATGGTCGAACTGTGATGCTGTATTAGCTGGAGCAGGCTTGTCTATACTTGAAGGCATATATTTGAAGGGAGATGTTAGAGGTTGTTAAAATGTGAAACGAAAGCCCCTTCCGCATGGGCCAATAAACACAGTTATAGGATAGTAAAAAATGTTTTTTGGGAAACCGTTGCACAGATGCCACCCCTAAAATGAGCCTGCCCCATGTTATTTTCCCCAAACCAAGTTTTTTGAGAATCACGCTATTAGCAAGTCTTTTAAAGAATCCTGGGTTGCAGCCACTTGTGAGCGAATGGCAGGGCAGGAGGTACTTTATTCACCTCCATTTTCCTTTTTTAAAAAATGTCATGGCTTACACCTGCGCAGCTACGCAGGTGCAGATGGTCATGTCATGAGACATCAGAATGGCTGTGGGGGTTCATTTGGGCATGCCTGTGTAGCTGCGCATTGGTGGGAAATAAATTTAGAAAGAGAGACATGTCTCAGTGCGAAGATGCAACAGCAATCAGAATTATTTCCGTGGGCTCCAATCGCTGCCTGCACGGATGCACGTGAACGCGAAAAAAGGAAAACGGGTTACTTTGTCCTGACTGCAACCCATTATACAGTTGCTGTGTGGAAGGGGCTTTACATGTTTGGTTCCGGTTTATCTTGGTGTTCCAGACACCGGGACAAACAAGTGAAAAAGGTCCAATTCTCATGCTTTGCCTGTCATTGCCTGGAGCAGAGGTCTGCAACCTATGGCTCTCCAGATGTTCATGGACTACAATTCCCATCTGTCCCTGCCAGCATGGCCAAGTGGCAGGGCTGATGGGAATTTTAGTCCATGAACATCTGGAGAGCCGTAGATTGCAGACCCCTGGCCTAGAGGAATCTGAGCAGCCATTGTGGTGTAAAAAAAATCTGATCTCAATGGAAGGTTAAACTTAGCAAGTCGTTTCTTATGCCCTTGTGACCTTGTATTCAATAATCAAAGCTACCCATCAACTCTCTCTGAAGTTGGGTACCATTCACTACTCTAAAAAGGCACTGGATGGACCCAGGGTATGTATTTGTCCACATAGGAGCTCCACAGATCTTTGAACTGTACCCTTAGGCTGATGTGGATTCTGTGAATGAAGACAATTCCCTTTTTGAAGAAAAAATGGCCTTGTTCTAAAGCAACCTCTTTCTGTATTTAGAGCCAACGTGGTGTAGTGGTTAAGAGCAGTGGACTCGAATCTGGAGAACCGGGTTTGATTCCCCACTCCTCCACGTGAGCAGCTGACTCTTATCTGGTGAACCGGATTTGTTTCCCCATTTCTACATACGAAGCCCGCTGGGTGACCTTGGGCCAGTCATGGTTCTCTCCAACCTCTCTCAGCCCCACCTGCCTCACAAGGTGTCTGTTGTGGGGAGGGGAAGGGAGGAAGTTTGTAAGCCCCTTTGAGTCTCCTTACTGGAGAGAAAGGCGAGGTTTAATTCCAAACTGTTCTCCCGTTCTTCTAAATCTTGGGGCACATTTCCTCAGCCTGGTTTTCTTATCTTAACCGGCGTCGCTTCACTAACAAGGCCCAGGAAACAAGATACTTCTGGACGAGTTTGCATCCTCTTCAGAGCACCTGTTTATTTGTGCAAAATCATAGACGCTGTCTGCTGCGTCTGCCTGCCTTTACCAAAAGCAGTCCCATGCTAATTCTGTTCGACAGAAGAATCCCATTTCTGAGGAGAGGTCATCCTGGTCGCACTGAGATAGCGGTCACTGGACCATTGCGCTGGACGCTCCCACTGACAATCTGACAGGGCTTCGTCTTTTGCTTTAATCTTTGAGAACCTCAGGGGTCATCCAGAAATGCTGCTACCAACGGGGAAGCCAAGGACGCATGGCCAGTTGGTGAAGAGGGCAAAGAGGAAAAAAACATGTAGGAGAGAGAAAAAAATCCTACAGAAATCCTTTCAGGATTTCCGCTTTGTTCCTTTTGACTGCGATGAATCTTTTCGAAAATTGGTGCCGTGGAAGTGGGTAAATGAAAGAGAATGACATGGGGCTGAAATGTGGAATTATTTCAGGAGTTCAATACATTTCTACAATGGGAGAGGGGAAGAGAGAGAGCCAGCCAGAGAGACGAACTTCGTATCTGATGAAATATCTGCCCTCTAATTTGTTAGTAATGAAAAAGAGAGAAATGAATAATGTCTAGATTATTCCTTTATTGAATTGCCTAGAAATTAAACACGCTTCTGCATTTTGCTCATGGTAATACTTTGTTTCTCTAAATATTTTCATTTTTCAGCATGGAAGAAAAGAGGAGTATGATTGGTTTCTGGTCAGCATGATTTGGATCGGTTTCACCATGAAAAGTGCCTTTCTTTCATTGAATGGAATCCCTCCCACGTGCCCTTATGCCTTTATTTCTTAGCAGCCACCCATAAAATTTATTTTAGCAAGGATTTACCCTCTGCCTGCTCTTTTTGATAAGGCAAAGAGAGAAGTATTTGTTTAAACCAAGAGGTCATAATAAGCAATTAAAAAAACACACATTTAAAAGCATCGGACACAGTCTAAAACAAAAGTACTATGCTTAAAAACCAATTAATATGAACCAAATAGCTGGGTCAGAATTCCAAAGAATCAGAATGGTTGAGGATCCTGGGTGTAAGGAAACCTATTTTGTTTTTGTTTTTTAAAGAATAAAATCTGGCTCCGGCTTTAGGAAAAGCTTTGTGCAAGATGCTGTCCAGTGTCCTGATAATAATATCATTCTCTTGTGTGTGCACAAAGCTGCCTTAAACTGAATCAGACTACTAGACCGAAGGATGTAATTGTACCTCTTTATTCTGCATTGATTAGACCTCACCTGGAATATGGTGTACAGTTCTGGGCACTTCAATTCAAGAAGGATATTGACAAGCTGGAACGGGTCCAGAGGAGGGCAACCAAAATGGTCAAAGGTCTGGAATCCATGCCCTATGAGGAGAGACTTAGGGAGCTGGGTATGTTTTGTTTGGTGAACAGAAGGTTAAGAGGTGACATGATAGCCGTGTTTCGATATTTGAAGGGCTATCATGTTGGTGAGGAAGCAAGCTTGTTTTCCGCTGCTTCAGAGACTAGAACCAAGAGTAATGGGTTCACGGGGAAGAAAAAAGAGATTCCACCTAAACATCAAGAAAAACCTCCTGACAGTAAGGGCTGTTTGACAGTGGAATGCACTACCCTGGAGTGTGGTGGAGTCTCCTTCTTTGGAGGTTTTTAAAGAGAGGCTAAATGAACATATGTCGGGAGTGCTTTGATTGTGTGTTCCTGCATGGCAGGGGGTTGGACTTGATGGCCCTTCTGGTCTCTATGACTCTATGATTCTGCTGGTTTATCAATGTCAGTATTGCTTGCTCAGACTGACAGCTGCTCTCCAGGGTCCTGGACAGGAGTCTTTCACGTGACCTATTGCTTGGTCCTTCTAACTCAGGGGTAGGGAACCTGCGGCTCTCCAGATGTTCAGGAACTACAATTCCCATCAGCCTCTGTCAGCATGGCCAATTGGCCATGCTGGTAGGGGCTGATGGGAATTGTAGTTTCTGAACATCTGGAGAGCCGTAGGTTCCCTACCCCTGTTCTAACTGGAGATGTGGTGATCGAACCTGGGACCTTCTGCTCACCAAGCAGATGCTCTACCACTGAGCCACAGTTCCTCCCCACCATACATATATGTACATGCATAGTTGGATGTTACTTCTAGTGTGACACTTCTGTGCTCCTTTAAATCGTGATGGGGCCCGTGGGACTCAGACAGCTACCCTCTGCTGCCTTCTCCACACATCTCTCAAAGCAACAAAGGAGAGATTGCCCTGTAACAGTCATACTCCGTGGCTCGGGAGTCACCTGTAGTTCCTTGACATGCCACCTGTGGCTCTTCTGAGCATCATTCGCCAATCGGGCATCAGCCCCAAGTGCCAAGAAAGTGGGCAAGGACATTGTCCCATAGGGCTTGAGGTTGAAAGGCGGCTTCGACTTTGAAACAGGGACTGGAGAACAAGTGAGCTGACAGCAAACTGGTTGCGAGCTGGGGATTTCACTCTCTTTTCTCCACGATTAGCTTGCACTCCTTCGGCACGCTAGAGACCTAGCGTGGTGTAGGGTTTAAGAATGGCAAACTCTAATCAGGAGAACCAAGCAATTCCCCACTCCTCTACATGAGGCAGGGGGAAGCTGCTGCATGGGCGGGGGAAAGCTGGAAGGAGCAGAAAACCCAAAACAAGGGAAAAAGAGGCTGGTCAGCTTTACTTTACCTGAGCAGGCAAACATCACACTTCGCCTACTTTTGGGAACCACAGGGATTATTGGATTTGGGGCACAGTGAATGTGGGAGAGAGAAAACGTGTGTGCACTGCTGTGGAAAATCTGACCCGAAGGAAATGTATGCTCACTGTGGGGGTAGACCACAATTGCGTAATAGGCCATAGTCAGCTCCATTTTTCCAGAATGTTCTCCCGCTCCTGGTGGGAACAAATAGGCCAAGTCTCTCTGGTCAGTAGTAGAACCTTGGCCAGACCATGGGCCTTGAGAGATACCCATCTGTACAGGAAAACAGCCCATGGTTCAGAATTTGCGGGGACTGAGAAAGGACAAGTTATTTCTATCTTTCGAACACCGCGTAAGTTAAAATACTGAAGGGCAAATATAGTGCCTTAGGTAAACTGCTAAATAAAATACACCAGCAAGGAAATGGTGGGCGGCGTGGAGGTATTGCTAGTGTACTTCAGCATACTCAGGTCATATTTTAGTCATGGGGACAAGGAACTCACAGGCTGCTCATGGCAGATGTCTTACTGAATTAGCGAGTACCCCAGAGGGCAGGGTCAGAATTCAAAATGACCTGGACAGATTAGAGAGCTGGGCCCAAACTAACGAAACGATTTCAATGGAGATAAATGTAAGATACTACACTCAGGCAGAAAAAAAATGAAATGCACAGGTATAGGATGGGGGATAACTGGCTTGACAACAGTACATGTAAATGGGATCTGGGAGTCTTAATAGACCACGGACTGAACATGAGTCAGCAGTGTGATGCAACTGCCAAGAAAGCCAATGCGATTCTGGGCTGAATCAATAGGAGTGTAAAATCTAGATAGGGGGTCATCATAGTACCTGTCTATTCTGCATTGGTCAGATGATTGGGGAAGGCAATGGCAAACCCCTCTGTAAACATAGGCCCCTTCCGCACATGCAGAATAATGCACTTTCAATCCACTTTCAATGCACTTTGCATCTGGATTTTACTGTGTGGAATAGCAAAATCCACTTGCAACCAATTGTGAAAGTGGATTGAAAGTGCATTATTCTGCATGTGCGGAAGGGGCCACAGTCTACTGAGTAAATGTTGCGATGGGTAAGTAATGATTCAGTGCTTGCACCCTTACCTTTCAAGAACCACCACATCAGACTTGGTTATGGATTTGAATTGACAACAGATGATACAAAATGGAAAAATACAATGTTTTCCCACACCTGTGGGAGATAGTCTATATGTTTTAAAATGTACTCAAGGGATAGTCAGGCACCTGGGGACGAGACTGTGGCCTGAAGTGTGATCAGGGTTTGCGTGTCTCAAACTATTGGAAGCATTTTGAAACCGGCATGCGGATATTAGCATAACTTTGTCTAATGTATGTGCAAGAACGTTTTGAAATACGGGCAGGTGAAGGACAGAATTCAGTCATCACAACCAGTTTCTTTCTTCCTGGTTAAGGGAAAAAAAGAGACCGTTTGAGCTTGTGATTCCTTCTTCTTTTTTTTAAATCCCATGTGCCGTCTTCCCCCTCGTTTTATTTCCCTCTCTTCCCCTTTACATGGCTTCTCTGTGCTTTTTATAAATATTTCACCAAGGCTTCTAAAAGTCTGTTTCATCACCCCTTTTAATAGTATCAAATATAAATGCATTAACAAATCTACACTGAGCCTGCCGGTGACGGGGCAAACATAAAAACCTCTACTGATGTGTCAGAAGACCGGATCACAACAATTTAGCTCTGTCTTTTATATCTAAATACATATGGCTTGAAAGTACCGTTGTTTCTGTTTAACTTGAAGGATGGAGATGAAACCTCTGCCAACCTTGCTATTATAGTTCAGTGCCTAGAAATTGGGGATGATTTCAGATTTCTCTCACCCCTGCTGTTCTGACCTGGAAATCCTCATTTTGGTTTCCCTTCTGCCTTGTGCAAATCAAACCTGTGATTCTTTATTTTGCAGTACATGTACAACTGTTCAATTGTTGTGGGGAATCCAAACATCTTCCTCAAAAGAGGGAGGAGGCAAAACTACAGATACCTAGCATGTCAAACTGTAGTGTTTAGGGGCAAGAAAAAATATAATTCTTTTCCTAGGAAGTACACTTATTGTGAAAGACAACTGGGAACTCGTGTGAAATACTCGGGGAAATTTCTTCACTGGTCCTTGATTTTTTTTGTCTGGATCTTGACCCCACCCACACACTAATTTTCTCTACTCTCGACATTCCACAGGTATATATACTCCACTTGCTTTACTACCATCAGATCCTCTGAAGATGCCAGCCACAGATGCAGGTGAAACATCAGGAGACATTGCTGTTGGAACATGGCCATACAACCTGGAAAACCCACAACACCCTAATTTTCTGTACTTTTTGCTCCCACTGTTACCTTCTTTCTCTTTGTCTCCCCACAAGTCAATCTTTCTCTTTCGCTCCCCACTCTTCCCCCACACCTTTGAGCCAGCAGATACAGGCTTGGCTAAGTAGAACTTCCATAATCAGGGGCAGTGTGCCTGGCATCACAGAGGAGCAACAGGAGGCCTCCATACCCTGCTTATAGGCATTCTTGTGAGTATTCTGGTTGGGAGGGGGATGCTGGACTAGAGAGCCCTTGGGCTGTCTGCTCCAGCAGGAATCTTATCTGTTATAACATGGACGCTATAATAAATGTATTATTACCCTCCTCCTCTGCTACAAAGCCTTTCTGCTCCGGCATTCTCTGCTCCGTGCCCTGCCGCGAGACTGCTGTGGGGCTCTCAGGGTCATGCTTTTAATTCTAGAGAGGCCAAATGTTGTGAACGGAATGGATTTTCTTTATTAGCGTCTTCCAAGCACCGGTGCTCATGGATTGCCTTTGCAAGAGGCATGCTTAACACCGACTTGAGCTGTGATTTAATAAAAAAAAAAGTGCGCCTGGGAAACGTCTATCCATTTTGTTTGGATCTCAGAATTTCACGAGATGGCCACCCTCGTCAGCCCAGACATTTCCGAGAGTCCTTTGCTTGTTTTCATATTCTGTTGTAATGAGAGACGATGAAGAGAGAAATGAGGTTATTAGAAATTTTATTTCAGCTGCCAGATAAAGTGATTTCCTTTCCTTTTCTTTCTTTCTTTTTTTCATTTTGGTCCCAGTTTGCTGTAATTGTGAGGCGGTCTTCTTGGCTTGTAACTTAATATAGTTTCATTGATTGGGTTTAAGTTCCATGCATTGGAATGATTTTTTTTTCCTAAAGAAAACAAATTTAACTCGGTTGAGAAAATACGTGGAAGAACACCAAGTATTCGGGAGGTTTCCTTTGGGAACAGACTTTCTTGTCCTGGATTTGTGTGGCTGAAGCCTCACCCTTGGTGTCAAAAAGTTGATCTACAATGATACTTTTATCCCACTCTTCCGTCAATATACATAAAACTCCCTAGTCCTTACAACAACCCTGTAAGATAATTTAGGCTAAGCGAGTCTGGTTGGACTAGGGTTCATGGCGGAATGGGAATTTGAACCCAGGTCTTGGGCCCACTCCATGTGGGCCAATAAACACACTTCTAGAATGGGAGAAAAAACTATTTGGAGGAGCACTTTGCACAGATCCTGCCCCTAGAGCAACGATGGCGAACCTTTTCGAGATCGAGTGCCCAAACTGCAACCCAAAACCCACTTATTTATCACGAAGTGCCAACGCAGCAATTTAACCCGAATACTGAGGTTTTTGTTTAGAAAAAACAGTTGGCTCCGAGTCGTGCGTTACTCAGGAGTAAGCTTGGTGGTAGTTGATGGCTTTGCTTTGAAGCAACCGTGCAACTCTTCCAACGGGTGAATCACAACCCTAGGAGGGTTTACTCAGAAGCAAGCCCCATTGCCAGCAACCAAGCTTACTCTCAGGTAAAGGACTGTGCTTTAGTTTAACAGCACTTAACAGGGTTACCTACACTATTTCTCCAAAACTAGGTCTTAGGTTTAATGCTAATAATGTAGCCCAGCGGCCCAGGCCAGCCTAGATGTGTGGAGGGGGCACTCTGTTTGCGCGTGCCCACAGAGAGGGCTCTGAGTGCCACCTCTGGCACCCATGCCATAGGTTTGCCACCACTGCCCTAGAGCGAATCTGCCCCGTGTTATTTCCCCCAAACCAGTTTTTCTTGAGAATCGCACTATTCACGAGTCTTTTGAAAAATCCCTCTCCCCACCACAGACACCTGGTGAGGTAGGTGGGGCTGAGAGAGTTCTGAGAGAACTGTGACTGCCTCAAGGTCACCCAGCAGAAATGTAGGAGTGCGGAAACACATATGGTTCACCAGATAAGCCTCCGCCGCTCAGGTGAAGGTTCTTTGAAATGGAGGTGGTGGGGATTGAACCAGGGGCCTTCTGCATACCAGTTCCAGCGCATTCCAAACAGTTGTTCTATCAGTGAGCCACAGCCCCTCCCGCTACTCTCCTTCCCACCTATGGGCTAGGCATTCTCCAAAAAGGACTGTGTCAAGGTTAGCCCTAATGGCTATATTATGCAAATTCAAATTAAAATATTTTCTTAATGGAAGATGCATAAATTATTCCCAGTGGGCCCGCGAGTGACAATAAATTTCACGCTCTCAGAAATTAACGTGGCCCACTTTTTAGTACCTTGCTGCTTCATCATAAATTATTCATTTCAGCAACTTCCACCCTTAGTTGTTTAAGAAAGGACATTTTACCTTCCGTGCTTTCTACGTTTTTAACCTCCTCATTCGGCACCTTCAAAATGACTTTGGGTGAGGCTTTTCGAGGCCTAGTATAAGTTAGGGTTAGATTTGGACCGTGCGGTTCTGTGTTCAAGTTCCCGCCAAGGTTGCAAACTTCCAGGTAGGAGCAAGAGATCTCCTGGAATGAAAGCTAATCTCTCGAACACAGGGATCAGTTCTCCTGAAGAAAATGGCGGCTTCACAAGGTGGGCTATCTGGCATCGCATCTATGCTGATCCCAGTGGTGAGATTCAAATAATTTAACAACCGGTTCCAAAGGGTAGGATTCAAATAATTTAACAACTGGTTATTTACAAGCACCATTTTAACAACCAGTTCTGCCGAAGTGGTGCGAACCGGCTGAATCCCACCACTGGCTGATCCCCCTCTTCTCCCCAAACTCTGCCTTCCACTGGTCCCATCCCAAAATCTCCAGGAATTTTCTAGCCCAGAGTTGGCACCCTAATCCCTACTCATCCATGAATCATATGAGACTGTCTTGATCAATTTGCCAGTTTTGAGACGATACCCCTGTGATGCGGGACACACTTTTGTTTTATCTTATTTGTTTGGGCCGAACTGAACGAGGAGAAGAAGAATAAGAAGAAACGTTTGGATTTATATCCCCCCTTTCTCTCCTGTAAGGAGACTCAAAGGGGCTTACAATCTCCTTTCCCTCCCTCTCCAACAAACGCCCTGTGAGGTGGGTGGGGCTGAGAGAGCTCCGAAGAACTGTGACTAGCCCAAGGTCACCCAGCTGGCATGTGTTGGAGTACACAAGCTAATCTGGCTCGCCAGGTAAGCCTCCACAGCTCAAGTGGCAGATCAAACCCAGTTCTCCAGATTAGAGTGCACCTGTTCTTAACCACTGCACCGTATGAATGAAGTTTCTCAACATTTTAAAAAAAGGAACAGTAGCTATAAGGTGGTGGTGGTGGTGGTGGTGGTGATGGATGGATGGATGGATGGAATTTACCCTTTTTAAATCCTCAAACAGTTTTGCCAGTCCAAGCCGATTCGCTTATGCAGTTGCTGTCCTTGGAAGGGAAAAAGACAGGCACTGCCCGTTGCCTGTCTTTTTCCTGCTTAAGGTAACAGCCCAGTTTAGGTGGTCTTCATTAGAGAAACTGTGCCAGGCTGGAGGAGTTAAAACTCTTCCTGCCTGACCCAATGGGTCATGCACAATTGCTATTTCGATTGTAGAAATCCTGGGAAGACCCCAACACAGACCTCCAAGTGTTTTGAAGGCGAAACCATTATGTTGTTCCTCCCACCGTCTCTCTCTTCCTTTTCTTTCTCCTGTTTTGGCCTTCTCTGTTCTCCCGGAGGCTTTCATACTACAGTGACTTCGGCAGTAAAGTACTTCACTTCTGGATGGGTTGCTCTTCCAACTCAGTGGGGAGTTAACAGAGTTGGCAGAGCGCAGTAAGAACGGAACTTTACTACTAAACTTACTACCAGAATAAGCCAGAGGTTTGGCCTCTGAGTAGAGATACAAATGCCCTTTATTTTAGCTGGGAGGAACTGAGGTTGGTGTTGCCGCTGCGGAACATTAATAAAAGAAATGAAAATCTAGCACGCGTACATTTATTCCCCCGCCTCACATGAAGTTCAGCTACTGAACTAGTTAATAAGAGGGGAAATAATGACCAGTAATCTAGTTAGCCAATGGTGGAAAAAAAAGGGGGGGAACCAGATCCAGTAGTTTGGAATGCCTTCCCTCCCCCGCCCCCTATGGAAAGAGACTATGAAATTAAGTATTCAAATCTTCACTTCCCTTTGGTCCCAACTCTCTGGAGATTTTTGCTCTTTGGGGGGAAAAAATAAAGCAAGTCTGTTAGCAAAATGGAACCATGTTATGTTACAACAAGAAAAGGCATTTCTGGAAGGCATTTCAACAAAGAGGCAGAGCCGTATCGTCACATAGAAGAGCAAAAACAATAAATAAGAGCGATAAGGAAGAATGTGGCATAAAGATATTACAGAAACGCCGAATAATCCCCTTTATTTTATGCTACTTCAAGGTTAAGTGAGCACATTAGCTGGAAACCTTGAGAAAGACAAAAACACACCGTCCCTCTTGCTTGGGTGGCAGTGAAATCAAAATTGACGCCTGTCGGTTTCCTGTGTTATTGTGTGTAACCCTGATCTCCCCGTGTCCCCCCTTCCCCCACAACTATACCCTGCTTCTTCACAATTTCAAAGAGGGTAACACCCTTGAGGCACCTCTAAGCTGTTGCGATGTGGATTACAACGGCTGTGGCTATTTGTACGGGACCCTCCTTTTCACATTTAGGTTTTATTGGGGTTTTGAAAATGATTTTTTTTAAAAAGACATGCACGCTCGGTGTAAACAGCTAACACGGTTTGGGTCATGTGTTAGATTAGCTTCCACTGGTGAGATTCTCTCTCTCTCTCTCTTTTTTAAAGGAAAAAAAATGCCAGTTGCTGGAATTATTGCTACAGCTTTTGCTTCGAGCGTGGTGCACTGGGGAACCCGTGCCTGGGGTTCTGTTGATATCCCTGTCATTGGAAAGGTAAGAGGAGCTTGCCGTACATTCCGCATGAGGCACGGGCAAAATAATAAATTGCATTTTCATATGCTTTTAGAAGGAAGGGCACACAGGCATTGTAGGGGAGATCCGTGCTGTCCTAGACAATTCCAGTGTGCTTGTGAACCATGTTTGCTTGGATTGGTGTTGCAAAGAACACATACTTATTTAAAAGGTTATCTGGGTTCTGGGGCACCACAATTGGAGCTGGGAGGGGGTGATGCTGCTGGAGTACAAGAGCAAAACAAGAAAGGCATTCACTGGTCAAGGAGAGGCAACCAATCACAATCCTCCCATGAATAGGGCAACCAAGATGGTTAAGGGGTTGGGTTACCTTCCCTACTAGGAAAGGCTGATTAGTCTGGGATTTTTCAGTTTATAAGACATGACTGGGCAGGCATGGTAGAGGTTGAAGAAGAAGAAGAGGAAGAAGAGGAAGAAGAGGAAGAAGAGGAAGAGGAAGAAGAAGAAGAAGAAGAAGAAGAAGAAGAAGAAGAAGAAGAAGAAGAAGAAGAAGAAGAAGAAGAAGAAGAAGAAGAAGAAGAAGAAGAAGAAGAAGAAGAAGAAGAAGAGAGGCCAGCTTGTCACTGTGGTGCCCATCTGAGCCCCATCCCTGAGCCCCGCCCTCCCCCGGCCTCCTTGCTGGCTCCCTGGCTCCTGTAAGTGAGGAGTGGGGAGCCAGGGGGGGAGCCAGAGGGGGGACAGGGAGGCCATCATGACCCTGGGTGCAATTTAGCCCCTGTATGGCACTGTAGTACTGGGATGGGAGACCACTTCTGAAGGCCAGGGTTGCTACACAGAGAAGAAGAAAATGAGTTTGGATTTACACCCTGCTTTCCCTAACCATAAGGAATCTCGTCTCCCCACAACAGACACCTTGTGAAGAAGGTGAGGCGGAGAGAGTTCTGAGAAAACGGTGACTCTAGCCCAAGGTCACCCAGCAGGCTTCATTACAACAAGTGTGGGAGGTAGATCAGGCTGAGACAGAGCGTTTCCCCACTTACCTGCTGCTGCGCGCTACTCTCCTCAAGTAGCGCAGGGTCCCCCGGCACTCCCCATTACAGGGGCGGCAACAACGCAGCCGCCCTGATGCTGCCGCTGTCATGCCCCCTCAGCGCGCGACATTCCTGGCGCCTTTTGAAACGGCACCTTTGGATGAGGGGAAGCCCGGGCGGGTGTCAGAAATGACGTGCACTGGGAGTAGCGCGCAGCAACCACTCACCCAGGTAAGTGGGGAAACTACCCAAGTAAACTTTATGGGAGAATGAGCATTCGAACCTGGGTCGTCCCAGTCAGATGCACTAGCCAATATACCCAGCCACTTCTCCATGTGTGTCTGAGTGATGATAAATCTGCACGATGAGGAAATCTGAGAAGATATTTTGTTTCTTGCAAATGTAGCATGATAAAAAGGGGAGTGGGCAAGCCGAGGGGAGAAAGTGATCTTTGATAAGGTAATTATTTGGAGGTTGTGTGTGGGAAGGGTACGGGCATCGAAGTCGAGTAAATCAGCACGCAGCATCTGCAGGACTAACCAAACTAATCTAAAACAGCGGCTTCCCTGCGGAGGCCCAGAAATGTCACTGCCCATAGAGACCCGCACTGCGTTTATGCAAGTCGGCCTTTTCTGCCACACGTTCAACAGACCTTTCTGGAGTCGGGCCAGACTTCTTTAAACAACCGTGACGTCCTGCTTAAAAAGAGATTAGTGCCTTCGTGCAAAGTGATTTTTTTGGAGCTCGCTTTCCCCTGCCCCTCAGCCAACTATGCTAAACTGTGTCCCTTTTCTCCCAGGATCAAATCAGGTGCTATATTTTGAAACAAAGGGCGTTTCCCCACTCTAAAAATAACGTGGAGACTTACCGGTTTCGTCTGCTGCGGGACCTTTTCAGGGCTGGGTCATGTTCCCCACAGCAGCTTCCGCCCCTTCCTAAATGAGCACTGGCAGCTGCGCAGTAGCCAGGCAGAACTCCCCACGATCCGTTCAGGGGGTGTCCTGATTGGCTGCTGTGTTTGCGATTTTCCCGCCGCCTGATGACGTGGGCCCTCCCGTCCAATCAGGGCATGACGGAGCGTTCGCGATACAGCGGGAATTTTTAACAATTTTTCAACTGGATATATCCACGACTATTTGTGGACACATCTTGTTGACATCTTGTCAACTCTAGCGAATGCCCCACCATGCCCTGATTGGACGGGAGGGTCCACGTCATCAGGCGGCGGGAAAATGGAAACCTGGGGTAACCACCCGGACTTCCCCACTGCCGTGCGCTCCGTGCGGGGTCAGAAATGACCCGCACTGAGGGGGTGCAAGAGCGGCAGAGTCGGGGCGGTTGCGTTGTTGCTGCCCCTGTTGTGGGGAGTGCCGCTAGAACCCACGTCATTCAGTGCGAGTAGCGCGCAACAATAGGTAAGTGGGGAAAGGGCCAAAGAAAGAAAGAAAGAAGAAGAGTTTGGATTCATATTTCCCCTTTCTCCCCTGTAAGGAGACTCAAAGGGGCTTACAATCTCCACGCCCTTCCCCCTTCACAACGAACACCCTGTGAGGTGGGTGGGGCTGAGAGAGCTCCAGAGAACTGTGACTTGCCCAAGGTCACCCAGCCGGCATGTGCTGGAGTGCATAAGCTAATCTTGGTGAACTGGCCTCAAAAGGTGAAGGTCCCAAGAGAACTCCCAGCTCTGAAACAATAAATTCTAAAATGTATCATTCGCAACAAAAGTCTCCCTCCCTTACAAGTTCCCAGACAAACATCATAGTTACCTTAAACAAGGTAACTATGATGTTAGTTAGGAGCCAATAATTAAATGTCAGCTTTGCTTCCTTCTGTTTTCTATCCATTCTGTACCCTTCTGCCACCCTTACCTGGCTCATCCATTTGTATTTAGGGGTCACACCATCGCAACACAAGGATCTTCACCGTGTGACTGAAGGCAAGCTCAGCCATTGAAGGGGCAGGCTGTCCTTCTTGTAGTAGCTGGTTTATGACAGCCCTTTCGTGGCTGGGCCCACCATGTGGTGTTAGAATTCAGAAAGGGTTGGGACCCATAGGGCTGTGAGCAGTGGTGGGATCCAAAAATTTTAGTAACAGGTTCCCATGGTGGTGGGATTCAAACAGTGGAATAGTGCAAATGGGGCTGGGCAGGGCACGACGGGGGTGTGGCCAGGCATTCTGGGGGCGGGGAATTGCTGGACGGGACTGTGGCAAGGACGCAGCCGCTGCGCCTGTCCTTGGGCAGGAAACTAATGCACACAGGTGCAGGCTGCCACGCACGCCGGTGCACCTCCTGCTAGACTGCTTCAAGTTCTGCGCGCTACTGCTGAGAGGAGGGGCGTAACTAAGGCAAAAATCACGTGGCAAAATCACCAATTAGTAACCCCCTCTCGGCACACACAAATAATTAGTAACCTACTCTCGGGAACCTGTGAGAACCTGCTGGATCCCACCTCTGGCTGTGAGTATAAATAAATACATGAATGCTGCATTGAGCTTGCCAGGGGAAAGTGCGGTATCCTGGGTTCTAGTCCAGCCACAACTTGCAGCCCGGCAAGATTTTCAGGGCATAAACTTTCGAGGGCCGAAGTTCCCTTCATCAGATTCTTTAACTCTCAAATGGCTCCATCGAAAGGAGAGGGGCGAATCTGCCATTGGGAGTGGCGATTTGCCCTCTCTGGGACACTTGCCCCAGCAGAGGGGCAAATCTGCTGGCATGTGGTTGCCGCGGCCCTCCCCAGTGGTGGGACGTAGCACTGAATGCACACCAGCATCTTTTGCCCCCGACAGCTGCGGTGCTGTAACAGGGGCGGTCCCAGGGTGCGGTCGGGGGAAATGCCAACATGAGTCAGCTCCGACCTGGCCGTTGCCTAAATTGTGCCAGCAGCTGGGGCTTAGAACATATGCCACCTTTTTGGTGGTTAAGTCCATTAAGCCCAATGTGGGCTTCCCAACAGCGGGCAGGCTTTTTTTTTTACATTTTAAGCCTCCCTGCATCCCCAGGAAGCCTTTTGGGGAGTGATGGGCACACGTAGCTGCAGTGCTGCGGCTGGGCGTTTGGCCCGGTGGCTGGGGCTGAGCCGCGGCTGGGCGTTTGGCCTGGTGGCTGGGGCTGACGGTGAAGCACCGTCTTCAATTGTGCAAGGCATAGCATTCCCGTTGCAAAGTGGGTCTCACAAGGAGCAGCAGTGGCATAGGAGGTTAAGGGCTCGTGTATCTAATCTGGAGGAACCGGGTTTGATTCCCAGCTTTGCCGCATGAGCTGTGGAGGCTTATCTGGGGAATTCAGATTAGCCTGGGCACTCCCACACACGCCAGCTGGGTGACCTTGGGCTAGTCACAGCTTCTCGGAGCTCTCTCAGCCCCACCCACCTCACAGGGTGTTTGTTGTGAGGGGGGAAGGGCAAGGAGATTGTAAGCCCCTTTGAGTCTCCTGCAGGAGAGAAAGGGGGGATATAAATCCAAACTCCTCCTCCTCCTCCTCCTCCTCTTCTTCCTCTTCTTCTTCTTCTTCTTCTTCTTCTTCTTCTTCTTCTTCTTCTTCTTCTTCTTCTTCTTCTTCTATTTAAAATTTTTTTAACAACGCACTCAAAGCCGATCGATTAATTGATTGAGTAGTACCCCTTGCTTATGAATCTTTGCATTTAGGGACTTTAGATGGAGCTGAACTACACTGTTGCTTCCTTACAGAGGAAAGAGGATGTCCTCTGGCCATCAAGAGTTTTCAGAAGAGTAGAAGCTGGATGTAGTGTGGACGGACGAGTGCATTTATTTCATTAGCTGCTGATCGCAGAGGTGCCCACTAGCACTCATTGTAAGTAAGACAACTTCACCCCTTTAAGTGATTAAAAAAAAAGGTACCCTCTCTCTTGACCTTTCAGAGCTGTGTTTTGGAGCGTGTGGTTGCTAAGCTGCCTCTTTCCCCCCCTCCATTTTTAAAAGAAATGCTTGCTGACAACTTTGAGACTACAGAAAGGCTGGTAGAGCCCTTAAATTTTTCTCGAGCTTGCTGCGATCTTCACATCTTGGCTGCTGCTCAGCGGCTAAGACCATGACCTGCCCATTGCTAGTTTGCCCCGTAGCCTTTTCTCCTTTGACCTGTTGTTTCTCAGAGTTTCCTTGGCGCACGGCATGCCAAACACACCGAGGGCAGCCGGAGGCCTCTGTGTAGGGCGGTCGGCCTTGCCCTTTCTCTCCGGTTGACCTTGAAAGGTCTTTCGGTACACAAAGCTGCCTTCCCTCAAGAACAGTCGCACGGCATTCTTTCTTTCTGAAGTAAAAGAGTACACGAAATATATTTACTCTCTGAGTCACCGGCTGCATTGGCTGCTAAACTTGTGCACAGAAATGAAGGTATGGTGGGTTAGCATATTTACTCGAAAAGAATACTGCCCTGAAGGTGAGTCACTCCTGTAAAAACATTATATATACACAAATTAGTATTAGCGATAACCACAACTTGTAAGATGATTCCATCTTTTTTGATAGCAAACCATCCAAAACTTTGGGACTCGCTCCTCAAGGAGATTAATCTGTCTCCCTTGGTCGGCATCTTTTGCCAGTAGGTGAAGATTTTTTGTTTCATTTGACAATCTTCCACTCACAGTCATTAGTTCCCCTCTGCACTGTTTGTTATGTGTCCCTTTTCGTACTAACCTTTTAAAACATTTTGAGGCAGGAAATAAAATGTTTCCTCCCCAAACGTTTTATAATTTTGAAGGGGGGAGTGCAAACATACATCGTTGTAGTGACTGAAAACGTTTCAGAAATATTTTAGGAGATTTGTGTGTAGGGGCCTGATGTTTTACTTAAATACTTTAGAACTTTAAGCTTTGTTTTCAAATGTTCAGTTAAATTTGGGCCCTGATCAAGCAGAAAGGTGGCATGAAAATGTTTGAAATCGCTAAATAAATAAAATTCTTTGAAGGAGAGAACCCCTAATTCTGCATTTGAGTAAATACAATAGCTTTAATTTGTGGCTATTTTTATTTGCAAGTCCTCAAGAGAGCTAACTGACATCATTAAAAAGCGATTGCAAAGAAACAATTAGAAAAACGCCAACCCTACCATAACCAAACTCCCCTCAAATACCATTTTCTACTCCGGATAATCATACGGAATCCAATTCCCTTAAACAACAAAAGAAAAACTATAATTACCCTCAGCATCAACAGAAAGCCCATTGAAAAAAGAAAAACCTAAAGGAAAGCAATATCAGAGTTGGGAGGGGTAAAGAATTTCACACTGTCTGTAGTTGTGGTATTAGAACAGCAACAGCCTTATTTCCCCTCACTGTCTAATTAGACTAATAGCAAAGGCTTAATTACATATCCAGTTAACCGTCAAGTTTGTTCCGTTGAATGCTTTTAATGGGGAACTGGAAACTGTCGGTTGCTTTTGAGCTGGAACTCCATCACACACTTTTGGTCACAGCAGCATCCCAAAAAAGGTGTTGTTTCTTATTTTTGGATTTATATCCCACCTTTCTCTCCTGCAAGGAGACTCGAGGTGGTTTACAAGCTCCGTTCCCTTCCTCTCCCCACAACAGACACCTTGTGAGGTAGGTGGGTCTGAGAGAGTTCAGAGAGAACTGTTACTAGCCCAAGGTCCTCCAGCAGGAATGTAGGAGTGCAGAAACACATCTGGTTCACCAGATATGCCTCTGCCTCTGCCACTCAGGTGGAGGAGTGGGGAATCAAACCCGGTTCTCCAGATTAGAAGGGGAAGGAAAGGAGATTGTAAACCCCTTTGGAGTCTCCTTACTGGAGAGAAAGGGGGGGGGGATATAAATCCAAATTTTTCTTCTTTGGCCTGTGCAGACCCAAGAAATTCAAAACAGCACAGGATATTCTATGTAAGTTCTTGAAAAGTTGAAGCTCTTCTGTATTCTGTCCAGGTCATTCCTGCCAAACTCTTGCTAAAGACCCCTGGACCTCGGAGCGTGGAGGTTTGTATGATTCAATAATATGCCACCTAAGCCGTTTTGAAAGAGAGATTCTTGGTAGCCCTGAGTCTTTTCTTATGGAAATGTATAAACTGGTTCATCACATAAGACCAACCTTTCTCACCCCCATCCCCCACCTTTTGGGGAGAAAAAAGAGCTGGAAAAGTCTAATTGCCTTATGGTCATTCGAAGAACAGATGTACTTCTCTGGGGAGGTTTTCCACTGAACCGAAAGATGACTGACTTAGCCGCTGATTAAAAAAGAAAAGGAGAGTTAACCTCGGAATGCTGGCGGGGTTTTCCTCGCGTTGAGAATTGGGTTTAATTGCTGCTGCACAGTGGAAAGGTTGATCTCTTTCTGAGATTGTTCTTTGGTCTTCTCGACGGGAGCAGTGGCAGCTATTTTAAGAGGGCCGAGGCTAAATACTGGGTGTGTCTGTGTTAAATGCCGTCACTTCTGACTCAGGGCAACCCTATGAATCCGTGCCCGCCCAAATGTGCTATCGTTAGCAGACTTGCTCAGGTCTTGCAGATTTAGGGCTGTGACTTCCTTTATAGAGTCTTTCGCTTTTCCAGTTGCCTCCAGCTTTTCCTAGCATTATTGTCTTTTCTAGTGACTCTTGTTTTTTGCATAATATGATCAAAGTGTGAAAGCCTCCGTTTAGTCATTTTAGCTACTAGGGTCAGGTCCAGGTGCTGGAGGCCAGCAAAGGCCAGGAGCCTGCGGGACCCACCTTCCCAACTTGCTATTCCACCTGGCGGGGCCACCACCCAGAAGGCATGTGGACAAGGCAGCAGTGGGGTTGGTCCAGCAGTGTCCTTTGGGCTAGCAGCCCGGCGTACTAGCTGCAGAAGGGCAGGCACCTCCTTCCCTGGAGAGTGACGTCCATGTGAGACCCAGGGGGAAGGAAGAGGTGTGTGTGTGTACTTGGGCAATTTCCACCCCCATGTGACTAAATGGGCACCGCCCGGGGACATTTGCCCCATATGCCCCCCTGGGTGGTAATAATAGCAAAAGGGGCTTGCTTAATAATACAGCATACATTTCTTTTTTTTGTTCAGAGAAACCCACATTTCAAGTGTCATCTCACCCACTTTGTTTCAAGGACTCCCCCCCCCACCCGCCTATTAATCAAACATGTTGTCTTCAAACTGCCTCTTAACCCTTTTATAGGGATCTTCTCCCTCTCACAACCCCACATTTCCAGCACCTACCAAAGAAGGACTCACCCTTCACAGAAACCGTTTCTCCATCACGCCTATAAGAAACGACGCTATCGTTAAGCAAGCTTTTGCACCCTAGGGAAGTAAATGGTGTATGAAAACGGAACTTTCAAAGTCTGGCTGTATAGAAAAAAGAAATTCTATTGCTTAAAAAGGGAGAAGGGGAAAGGAGAAGAGTTTCTATGAATTAGTCGCACTCATTATTCGTCCTGTGTCTATTTTATTGGCTTACATTTTTTCCCCCCTGCACTTTGCCGGAATATAAAATAAGAAAGGCAGCATTCTCCCTAGACCTCAGCGGCTACCTTTCTGATTGGACGCCACCTCCGGCTAGTCCGGTAGAATCAAGGCGGCAGAAGCTGGGAGACACGCAGAGCTGCTGTGCCTTAGAGTATGTGCGGAAAGATGCCTTTCAATGTGTTTTTAAAGGAGGGGTTTTTTTTGGTTTTAAAGACACTTTGCTGCCTACCAGCAATTTACTGGAGGAGGGAGAGTGGGGAAGCATGCAGATCCAAGGGCGCTTTGACAGACAGCCGATTCTGTAAGCCAGAAAAGGGTTTTGTTAACAAAATAAAAAAAAATTGGGGGGGGAGGGGGAAGGAAATTAACAAATGAAAGGGAACAGGTTGCACCAAAGAATGCTAGGGTTTGGGCAAACAAGGGTGAGAATAAGGTGGCCTCGTTCCAGCCTCCAGTTTGTGGCATGCAACGGCTTGCAGGAATTATCGTGCTGCGAAGTGTTCCTAGATGAGCTGATCTGCCATTTTGCCCACCCGTCCACTTCCTCCTTCTTTCTGGCCAACCTTTTTTTTTAAACTTCACTAGACCATGTCAATCCGTCCGTCCGTCTGTCCGTCTGTCCATCCGTCTGTCCATCCATCCATCTTTATTATGGTCATAGAACAGAATAAGGTAAGTAAGCTACAGTTAAAAGGATAAACTATATTAAAACTGTATATCTGAAAGAATCTACCAGCAAGAGAAAGTTGGGAACACAAAAAGAAGAAGAAGAAGAGTTTGGATTTATATCCCCCCTTTCTCTCCTGCAGGAGACTCAAAGGGGCTTACAATCTCCCTTCCCTACCCCCCCCCAACAAACGCCCTGTGAGGTGGGTGGGGCTGAGAGAGCTCCGAGAAGCTGTGACTAGCCCAAGGTCACCCAGCTGGCATGTGTGGGAGTGTACAGGCTAATCTGAATTCCCTAGATAAGCCTCCACAGGTATGAGAACACAACGGGGACTGTAAATATTAAAAGGAAACAAGGCAAGACCATATCAATTTTATGTCTATTCCAGTGACAGACCTTCAGCATCAAAATAATAAAAAAGCCCTTCTGATCATTTTGAAGCGGTGGCCCAAAGAGTGGGTAGAGCTACTATGGTGTGGGCAGGAAAACGCAGGGAGGAGTGAGAAAACCTAAAGAAAGCCTGACTCATATGGCTCGCCTGTGCTTTCCCTGCGAAGGGAGAGGAAAAGTTGCACTGTCGGTGCTTTCAGAAACCATTGGGATTCTTTGATGGGAGGGCAGGGGAACTCCCAAAGAGGGCAAAATGTGTGCATAACTGAGAATTGAGCCCAAAGGGAATGTTTGCTCAAAGCTCAATGAGACCACATGTGCCTTGTGTGATTGGCTCAAGGTCACCCAGAAAGGTTCCAAAGCAGAGTGTGTCCTCCCAGATCCTAGCCTGACACCCTAACCACTACACCATACTGGCTTTGGCCCTTCTAATGAAGGGATCCCAGGCAGTAGGTATCAGGGAAGCCCTCTTTCTTCCCAAGGCCCTGATGATCACTGGCATTCCAAGTTAACACTCGAGTCTCACGCGTGTGTGTGAAGTGCTGTCAGATTGTAGCTAATTTATGGGTGACCCCAGCAAAGGGCATTCAAGGTAAGTGAGAAGCAGAGTTGGTTTGGCATTTCCTAACTCTGCAGAGCCTTCTTTCGTGGTCACCCTCGCAAGTACCAACTCTGTCTATCTTCTGAGGTCTGACGGGGTCGGGTTATATCCTGCTACCTTCCATCCCAACTGATGTCAAATTATATTGTAGTGTATTGGGAACAACTAGCCCCTTTAAAGACCTTGGAATACAGAGTTATGCCCTGAAATTGGTAGGGCCCTCTCAAAACTATTTAGGTGAGCCAAGTGAGGTTTTTGATTCAAAGCGAAGAACTTAAGTGTTGGGTTTTAGCAGCCGGTCCCCATGTCTGTGATACCATTCCAGCTTTTATGATATGAAAACTCTTGCAGCGGGGTTTTAAGAAGTTGGCATATATCATGAGAAGTAATCAATGGAGAAGTCAGTCACCCTCTGAGAGGACGTCTTTTGTAGGAAAATATTGATGGAGGACAACAGAGGGAGGGACCACATGACTTCAGGAGGTGCTCCGAGAATCCTACGTCGGATGGCATTTTTCGTTTGTTAGTGTTTGCAAGAGTAAGGAAGCAAAAGGTGTGTTTTTGATGCTGTGTCCAAATTGGTCTCTGCTGATAAGCGCCCCCTACCCTGGAGTCTTCAGAGCTCAAAGGCAACAGGAATTATGTTTCCTGGAAAAAAAAGATATTGAACATAACTCTGAATTGTGAAATGAAGGTATTTGTAGCTTTGGTCTTACAGGGCAGCCGTAAACGGAGTTACGCTCTTCTAAACCCAATTGACCTCTTAGAAGGGTGTAACTCTGCTTGTAATTGCGCCAATGCTGGAATGCTACTTGTTTAAACTATGTGAGAGACCACAGCACACTGCCTTACCATAACATAACATAATGTTCATGTCCCTGGAATGGTGGGATTCAATGTCGCTTTCTAGTAGCGTCATATTTAAGAAGAAGAGGAGGAGGGAGTTTGGACTTATATCCCCCTTTCTCAAAAAGACTTACAATCTCCTTTCCCTTCCCACCCCCCACAACAAACACCCTGTGAGGTGGGTGGGGCTTAGAGATCTCTGAAGAACAGTGACTAGCCCAAGGTCACCCAGCTGGCATGTGTTGGAGTGCACAAGCTAATCTGGTTCACCAGAAAGGCCTCCACAGCTCAAGTGGCAGAGGGGGGGGGAATCAAACCCTGTTCTCCAGATTAGAGTGCTTGTCGTTACGTTTGTCATTTGCTGCCTTGACCCCAGTCTCACCCCCCGCAATGATTTGGGGAGCAGGAGAATATGGGGGATGGCATCGTGAGATGTTTTAGGAATTTGTCCAGGATCTACGGTAAAAAACAAAGAGATTGCTGGGATTCCTACAGTGTCGTCCACAAGCGATGTCACATTCTTTTGTAACGCTCTAGGAATTTCCCCAGTCTCTGTGGTCTAGGAATTTCCCCCGTCTCTGTGTATCCCTGCCATCTCTAATAAGCTAAAATGGTGGTGTGTTGATGGGAGTGTACAGGACCAGATGGACCCAAAGGTCTGATTCAGTTAACAGCTGGTTTCATTTGTTCATTGCTAAAAGAGTGGTACAAGAAAAATTGCTTTAGGAAGCATCTTGGCTCACTGCAATATAGTCAGTCTACTTTACCAACCAGAACAGTTTGCCGGTTCCCCCACCAGACAGGATGGCTCCGATTTGACATTTGAGCACAAAACGTTTCCACTTGCTGCTAACCGGTGCTTCAGTAACGAAGGTAACTAAGCTGCCGGAATATTATACTTTGTTCCCCCAGCAGCCCAGGGGGTGACTAATATACATCTTTGAGAGTAACTATGATTTTCAGCAGCCCTCAAGTTGTCACATCAGTTGGGTTTTTTTATATATATATAAAAAGGAGCTATGAAAGGAGGACAGGCGAAAAAGAAATCCGGAGAATGCTAACCGAGTATATTAAGAAATGTGGATAACAGTGGCTTTTGTGTGAAATACCTAATGAGAAATATGTCACTTCACTTATTATTGAGCGCCATCTGGTGGTTTTAGATAAGAACAATGAATTTTCATGCCAAAGGTAAAGAAGTACACCAGGCTCTGGTTTGCAGCTACAGTATAAAGGGCACAAACTGATGCGAAGAAGATCACCGGTGTCTGCCAGTCTATACAAGCCCAAATTTATTTTGAAACTGCTTGGTAAAGGACGCTACAACCTGGTGCGGTTTGGCTTATAGTAACCAGCCTTCCTGTGCTTTTATGAGCATTTTCAAGGAGAAAAGGTTTTCTTAAAAAAGGATGCGTTGTTTCCCCCTTTTAAAACACTACTAATAACTGTGTGCAAAACCCAGTTTCAATTAGTGAAATGACCAAATCTGTTTTTAAGGGGCTGGGGGTGGAACCTGTCAGCCTCTTGCTTAAGAAGGGGCTGAGGCTCAGTGGTAGAGCGTCTGCAGGGCAAACGGAAAATCCCAGGTTCGATTCCTGGCATCTCCAGTTGTGAAAGAACTAGACAGTACAAGATGTAAAAGACCTCTGCCAGAGACCCTGGAGGGATTCTGCCAGTGTTAGCAAGACTAAACCATGTGTATGTGACTCTTTTAGTGAAACACGCACACCTGCCTACATGAAACTGCCTCATACTGAAATCAGACCACTCATCTGTCAAGGTTGTATTGGCTGCTCAGACTGGCAGTTGCTCTCCAGGGTCCTGGACATGAGTCTTTCACATGACCAATCGCCTGGTACTTTTAAATGGAGATGTCAGGATCGAACCTGGGACCTTGCTCTACCACTGAGCTACGGTTCTTCCTTTCCCTTCTGAGCCACACAGTTCTTCCTCTCACCCACACATGTATGCACATGCCATTTCACGTATCTATATGCCAGCGTGGTGTAGTGGTTTAAAAGCAGGTGGATTCTAATCTGGAGAACCGGGTTTGATTCCCCACGCTTCCACATGAGTGGCAGACACTTATCTGGTGAACCAGATGTGTTCCCCAACTCCTACATTTTTGCTGGGTGACCTTGGGCTAGTCACAGTTCAGAGGTGGTTTGCCATTTCTTGCCTCTGTGTAGCAACCCTGGACTTCTTTGGTAGTCTGTCATCTACGTACGGAGTGGGACAATCCTGCTTAGCATTGAAGATCTTTGGGAGGGTCTTATTGTGGATTTTAATAGATGCCGATAATTCTGTACTGTGCGCTGTATTTTAAAGGGTTTTAATTTATAGTTAATATTTAATTTATATTTTGTATTTTGTGTGTTTTTATTGTTTGTTGGTTTGTTGTGCACTGCCCAGAGCCCTTTGGGGGAGGGGCGGTATAGAAATAAATAAATAAATAAATAAATAAATAAATAAATAAATAAATAAATAAATAAATAAATAAATAAATAAATAAATAAATAAGGAAGGAAGGAAGGAAGGAAGAAAGGAAGAAAGGAAGGAAGGAAGGAAGAAAGAAAGAAAGAAAGAAAGAAAGAAAGAAAGAAAGAAAGAAAGAAAGAAAGAAAGAAAGAAAGAAAGAAAGAAAGAAAGAAAGAAAGAAAGAAAGATTGGGCTAGTCTGGGCCAGCCACATTTGGGTGTAACTGGTTAGTGGTGTGTTGACTTTTTTGGAAAACATGCCTTGAAACAGAAGCCTTTCAAGGGACAAATTTGCTCACAGAGAGTACAAGATTTGTTTTTATCCTTTTATTTGTTCCAGAGAAATGACGTTGCCTCCCTCTGAAAATGGCCTCCCTAATGCTGCATCTTCTTCTCTGACTTCCAAAGCAGACACATCTCCTGGGCTGGTGGAAACGTTCACCTCACGGGCCGGCTCCTAAGGACTGTGCAGTTCTAATTGGGCCAAAGCAGACTACCTAGAATGTCCGACTGGGATTGGTCGACAGCACCGTGCTAACATTAATGTCGGATTCTTTCATGTGAGGATGGATGTCGATATAAATCCCGGATTCTTTGCAGAGCTCCAGCAAAGTATCGATGTTGCTCTGAGACAGGCGTAGGTACCTGTGCGAGGGAAAGAGGGAGAGATACTTTTAAGTCAGTGCTCAAGGGTAAAGTCCTAGTTAGAAATCTGGGTCCTAGTGCCTGGCAACAGCCTCTCCATTCCCACCCATTCCCCCACTCTCCCATCAATACAAACACTGAGCAGGACCTGGTGGGACAGTGTTGGCAAGCTGCTCCCCTGCTGGGCCTGGCAACAGCCTCCCCATTCCCCCTCTCACTGCCCCAACACGCCACTCAGTTCCTTGCTTCTGTTCCTGTCTGGCCACCTTTCCCTAACTCACCACTCATTTGCCCACCACTTCTGCTATGCTCATAAGAACGTAAGAACAAGCCAGCTGGATCAGACCAAAGTCGATCTAGTCCAGCTCTCTGTTACTCGCAGTGGCCCACCAGGTGCCTTTGGGAGCTCACGTGTAGGATGTGAACGCAATGGCCTTCTGTGGCTGTTGCTCCTGAGCACCTGGTCTGTTAAGGCATTTGCAATCTCAGATCAAGGAGGATCAAGATTGGTAGCCATAAATCGACTTCTCCTCCATAAATCTGTCCAAGCCCCTTTTAAAGCTGTATCCAGGGTGAGAGTGGCCATCACCACCTCCTGTGGCAGCATATTCCAAACACCAATCACACGTTGCGTGAAGAAGTGTTTCCTTTTATTAGTTCTAATTCTTCCCCCCAGCATTTTCAATGTATGCCCCCTGCTCATAGTCGTTCTGGACTATTTTCTTCTGTGGAAGCACACTATTTCTCTTCCACCACACCACTACTGACCGCTCTTACACCTTTTGGTGGAAAAGGCTATGGGAGCTGGAAACCCTACCCTGCCCTGCCAGCCCCTCACAATCTGCAGGAATGTTTCGACCTGGAGTTGTTAACTCTTCGGATTCTCCTCGCTGGCCCCATATTTTTCTAACCTGCAGCTCAAAATTTCTTCGGGCCTAATCTGAGGCAACGACTGGGCTGGTTTAAGCATTTCCTCTCCCCGAGACTTTTCGAGCATGGTCTTGAGCTTTCTTTGCAGTGCTGGAAGCCCAGAGTTTTGAAGCGGCAGCTTTGAAAAGGAGAGCCTGTCTCCTTTGATCGACAGCCTTTGAAGGGAAGGAAACAGGGCCACGGCTTCGTGGAGGGAGACGCTGTTTTCCAAGCTAGGCTGTCTGGGGCTGCTTCCTTTCCTGGAGTCTCTGGCAGATGAGAATGAATTGCTGTTCCTGGGACCAAAGGAATTCCTGGCCGATAGGGTCTGCAGGGGCAGATCATTTCCAGTGAAGGGTGTGAGATCCTTGGGATCCTTTCGGTCTGAAAAAAAGATCAAGAACATTACAGTAGCTTTTTTTCACAGTCAGGGACAGGGACAGTTAAATAGTGTGCTGGATTTTATGTTGTAAACTGCCCAGAGCACCTCAGGGATGGGGCAGTATAAAAAACTAATAGATAGATAGATAGATAGATAGACAGACAGACAGACAGACAGACAGACAGACAGACAGACAGACAGACAGACAGACAGACAGACAGACAGACAGACAGACAGACAGACAGACAGACAGACAGACAGACAGACAGACAGACAGACAGATAGATAGATAGATAGATAGATAGATAGATAGATAGATAGATAGATAGATAGATAGATAGATAAAGGGTAAACAACTCCCAGGACATGGGCCAACCGTGGTGCATCAGATCATAGAATCATAGAGTTGGAAGATGCCCCAAGGGCCATCAAGTCCAACCCCCTGCAATGCAGGAACACACAATCAAAGCACTCCTGTCAGATGGCCATCCTGCCTCTGATCATTTATTTGCCTGACTTTTCTGCATTGCAATAACAGCTGGATTTTTGGCCTTGCTGAGGATCCCAGAATCAGAATCTTCCCTGCTCTGTCTCCACAACAGTGGAATGCCTCTGCCCAACAGTGGAAAGCCTCTGCCCAACAGTGGAAAGCCTCTGCCCAACAGTGGAAAGCCTCTGCCCAACAGTGGAAAGCCTCTGCCCAACAGTGGAAAGCCTCTGCCCAACAGTGGAATGCCTCTGCCCAACAGTGGAAAGCCTCTGCCCAACAGTGGAAAGCCTCTGCCCAACAGTGGAAAGCCTCTGCCCAACAGTGGAAAGCCTCTGCCCAACAGTGGAGAAGCACCTCTGCCCAACAGTGGAAAGCTTTTTTCCTCTGCCCAACAGTGGGAATACCTTTGCTAACAGTGGAAATGCCCCTCCCCAACAGTGGTTTCCCTCCCAACAGTGGAATGCTCCTGCCCAACAGTGGAAAGCCTCCCCAGCAGTGGAATGCCTCTGCCCAACAGTGGAATGCCTCTGCCTGGCCGAACCACTCTTCCCAACAGTGGAAAGCCTCTGCCCAACAGTGGAAAGCCTCTGCCCAACAGTGGAAAGCCTCTGCCCAACAGTGGAAAGCCTCTGCCCAACAGTGGAATGCCTCTGCCCAACAGTGGAAAGCCTCTGCCCAACAGTGGAATGCCTCTGCCCAACAGTGGAATGCCTCTGCCCAACAGTGGAATGCCTCTGCCCAACAGTGGAATGCCTCTTCCCAACAGTGGAAAGCCTCTGCCCAACAGTGGAATGCCTCTGCCCAACAGTGGAATGCCTCTTCCCAACAGTGGAATGCCTCTGCCCAACAGTGGAATGCCTCTGCCCAACAGTGGAATGCCTCTTCCCAACAGTGGAATGCCTCTTCCCAACAGTGGAATGCCTCTGCCCAACAGTGGAATGCCTCTGCCCAACAGTGGAATGCCTCTGCCCAAAGATGTTTGCTTTGTGCCAACGTTTCTTTGATTCCCCACATAGAAATCCAAAGTAATTTACAATATCCCACTCCTCTCCTCCATTTTATGATCATCACAGCAATCCTGAAAGATAGATTAGGCAAAGAGAGACTGGATGACCCAGTGTCCCCCAGGGAGCTTCCGTAGCAGAGTTTACCCGAATCTTAGATTGACATTCTTACTACTGCACCATGCTATTATAATTCTTGTTTCACAGCTTTTCTTCTTTGTCCACTCAACACTGATCATGTCTCTTAAAAGCAAACCTAGAGAAACAGCGTGAGGGTAAAATGTTGTCAAGCCAGTCAACTTAGGGTCTTCAAGGTAAGAGACAAACGGAGGTGGTTTGCCATTGCTTTCTGCAGCACAACAACCCTGGAATTCTTTGGTGGTCTCCCATCCAATTATTAACCAGGACTGACCTTGCTTAGCTTTCGAGGTCTGCTGATTTGGGCTAGCCTGGATCACCCAGGTCAGATCACCTTAGCCTGTTGGGCTTGCAAAATGTGGCATTTCCTACCGTAACTTGGTCTTTTGGTTGGCAGTCGCAGAAAACTGACAAAGTTCGGCAGGTGGTCACCAAACTGACTCCAGGTGATATCAACGGAATCCTTCCCAGAGACTGGTTGAGTCCCCTGACTTGATTCAGGATAGCTGCCTGGTGCCTTGGAAGGTAGAAAATTGTTGTCATTCATTCACCCATTCATTCATTCCTGCCATTTATGTCCATCCTTCTCTCCTTCATGTAACCTAAGGGCTATGGGGATGACACCTATTTGGACTATGACTCAGTAGAAGAACACCTGCTCTGCATGCCAAAGGTCCCAGTGTTAGTGTTCAGACTACTCCCATAATCCTCAGGGGCAGTTATAAGGACTATAACACCCCTCAACAAGGATAGGTGTGGTCCCCGATGGCAACATCAAAGAGAGATGGAGTTTGAACGGACACTGAATGGCTAAGGAGGCTGACACTAACCCCACCACCCCATCCACATTTTAATGGTATACATTGCTATATATCTCATGTATCTCCAGTTACACTATAACAGTGGGGGCGAACCCATGGCATGGATGCCAGAAGTGGCACTCAGAGCCCTCTCTGTGGGCACGCGCAAACAGAGTCGCCCCCACCACCCCATACACATCTAGGCTGGCCTGGGCCGCTGGGCTCGATTATTAGCATTAAACCTAAGACCTAGTTTTGGGGAACCAGTGTAGGTAACCCTGTTAAGCGCTGTTAAACCCCACTGATTTTCATGCAAAGAACTAAAGTGTGATCCTTTACCTGGGAGTAAGCTCGGTTGCTGGCTTCTGAGTAAACCCTCCTAGGGTCGTGATTCACCCGTGATTGCATGGTTGCTTCAAAGCAAAGCCACTGACTACCACCAAGCTTACTCTCAAGTAACGCAGGCCTCGGACCCAACTGTTTTTTCTAAACTAAAACTTCAGTATTCAGGTTAAATTGCCATGTTGGCACTTTGTGATAAATAAGTGGGTCTTGGGTCACAATTTGGGCACTCAGTCTCGAAAAGGTTCACCATCACTGCACTATAATAATCTCATCACTATCAATGACAGGTCTTTCCTATAAGATATTTTCCCATAAATAGAATTACTAATACCCCCTAATAAATACCTAACCTTTAATATGGAAGACTGTCAGCAGTTTTCCCAGGGAAAATTTCACTCAGCTGGCTAATGTGTCTTTTATCAGGGCTAACAATAATGGCCAGCATTTCCTAATAATTGGTAGAACACACTGTTTTCGTGAAGACACTCAGCTATTGTTCTCATGAAAACTAAGCCTCATTCAGTAGCACTTAGATACATTTTCTATGGAGTAGGAAAATAGTAGTAGACTCTTTGGCTGCTCTCACTGTCCTTGGCCTCTCCAGTTAAAGTGACCAGGTAGAACATAATGTGGAAGACCTCACCTCAAGACCCTAGGAAGTTTCTGGTAGTCAGAGCAGACCCAAGGTTTCAATCTTTTCCAACAGAATTTATCTTGGGGAGATACAATAAAATCCCGGAAGTGCTACAATTGTGTAAACGCGCGTTAGTTCAGACTGAGAACCTCCCACATTACATTTTGAGATGCCTCTTTTACAATTATATGAGGGCTAAATGTCTTAACAAGATCTTAAAGGAACTGAATGATGGTGATGAAGAAAAAGTCAAGTTTTCTCATGGCTGATGTATTCCCAGAGATGAAAAGAAATGTTGCCATTTTTATGTTCTTAGCTGCAAAAATAAGAAGGAATAAGACAGTGGGAGTAGCTTAGAGCCGCACTGTAACAGGGATCGTAAGCAGAGCTGCAGCTCTAGGTATGGTACTTCATTCTCGGTTCCTAATTTAATTTAACATACTGTGCGAGAAGAAGAAGAAGAGTTTGGATTTATACCCCCCTTTCTCTCCTGTAGGAGACTCAAAGGGGCCTACAATCTCCTTGCCCTTCCCCCCTCACAACAAACACCCTGTGAGGTAGGTGGGGCTGAGAGAGCTCCTAAAAGCTGTGACTAGCCCAAGGTCACCCAGCTGGCGTGAGTGGGAGTGCACAGGCTAATCTGAATTCAGTAAGCCTCCACAGCTCAAGCGGCAGAGTGGGGAATCAAACCGGGTTCCTCCAGATTAGAATGCACCTGCTCTTAACCACTACGCCACTGCTGCTCCTAAAATAAGGTTTTATGATTATTATATTTGATGGCCTGTGGTTGACAAAATAAAGATTGATTGATTGATTGATTGATTGATTGATTGATTGTAAAAACAGACGAACTGAACCAGAACTGGACATGGTCTTCCAGGTGAGGTCTGACCAATGCTGAACAGAGTGGAACTATTACGTCCCTCGATCTAGATGCTACACTACTATTGATGCAGCCCAGAACCGTATTGGTTGTCTTGGCTGCTGCATCACACTGCTGACTCATGTCCCATTTGTTTTTGTTTTTTCTGGTTTTACCCTACATGGAGCAACAGAGAGTGTTCAGAGAGTCTGTATGTCGGCTGATCAGAGGCCGGGAAACAGGACTGTTGTCTACATCACGGCCATTTCCGTTGAGCTTCCAGAGGCCTCGGGTTGACTGCTGTGTGAAGCAGAATGTTCGACAAGAGGAAACCTTTGGTCTGATCCAACAAGGTCCTTTGTGTGCGCATGAAGCATAATAGATGCACAGTCCTTCTTGTTATGCATTTTTAAATTGGGCAGCGCTAGGTACTTGAAGGGGAAAAAAGCGCCCCAAGTTGCTGGCACGCGTTCTTCTCCCCCCCACCTTTTTTATGGGCAGCTGGTGGATAAACATACCGCTTTTAAAAAAGAAGAGCTCCTTTCCTTTCTCTTTGGTTAGTGCTTGCAAAGGCAAGTGAACAGCAGATGGCAAATACAGACAAATGTTTCCCAAGAGATGCCGATCTACTGCGTAAGATAAATAGGATCCGAGGGGCTCGAGAGCTGGTGGCAAGCCCTTTCTCTGTTCTGAATGAGGCGGATGAAAGGGTGGCAAGAAGCGGAATTGTTTTCTTTGCCATCGGGGGAGAAAGAGAGATTCAAGAGAGTACCCACAGGCCACAGACCGACAGGGTCTGTAGCTCCTTCAGGCAACTCGCAAAGTAAAATGTGATTCTAAAAATGATAAAAAGAGAATACGGATGCTTAAAAAATTGTCAAATTGTGCCCCTCACCTCTGCTGCTCTGGCTTTCTCCATCCTGTCTGGTCTGGGCTCAGGCAAGAGATGTTGGAGCAGCTGCTGTCCAGACCTGAGTTCTGGTTGCTCTTATTATCAGTTTAAATTTTTGCCTGATGGACAGATATCCCGGATCTACCCTTCAGGCGGGGCTGTCACATGTGTATGGATTGGGGGGGGGCAGTATGTGAAGATAAATCTCTTGCACGGGGTCTAGAAAAACTGGAGCCACCGACCCTACAAGTGGATATCCAATTTGTGTCAGTTTAACCGTTAGTTTCACTCAAAAGGTCTTGGGAATGTGATGAGGCGCTCAGAATTCTTTCCAACAAATTCTGAGGCCTTTCCTGGAACTACAGTTCCCAGAGTTCTCTGGGGCGCACGAAGGATTGTTAAACCATACTCCTCAAGAGCTGAAACTCAAAGAGCTAAAAAGGCTAAATCACTATTCCTCAACATTTCTACCATCTAACAAATTTATAGTTGTATTTTATGGGGTTTTATATTGTGATGTTTTAGTATGTTATTGTACACTGCCCAGAGCCCTCTGGGAAGTGGGCGGTATATTAAGCGAAACAAACAAACAAACAAACAAACGAATAATAAATAAATAAAAATTTTGTACCGCTGTTTAATTGGATCAATTACTTGTTTATAATCAAAGATGGGTTTTGTCACGAGCCAGATGCAACGCCTTTCCTTCTCCATTACTACAAGGTCGGTTTTCTAAAATCCCACGGCACGAATGGCGTTGTTTATTCTGCCCACCTGTAATCGATTCCCTTGAACACCTTGCTTTTTTGTCCTAGAGACAATAACTTTAGACCTGATTTTGCTGCATTGTTCCCAAATGGGTTGGAGACACTACCTGATAGCGTTAAAATGACTGATTTGCTTAATGGTGCCGAAGTTGAGATACCTAAAGTTGTAGCTAAATTTCTTTTGAAAGACTTGTTGTGGCTAGGAATAATACCTAATGTTTTGCTGAGCTTAGCTTTGTGTTATGTTTTGATATTTTTTCCCCTTCTTGTTTTGTAAATGCCTAATAAAGGTTACTGAACTGAACTGTCTAAATCACTGTCTGGATAACACATGAGGAGAGATGCTGGCAGGGGATGATGGGAACTGCAGTCCATAACATCTGGAGGGCCCCGAGTTTGACACCTGTGCTCAAGAGTAAGACTTGGGCGACCTCTGCATCATTTTGGCTCATCTGCCTGCTTTACAGGCACAGTAGTCCTCTGCATTTCACTTAAATCATACCGGAATGCAGATGAGTTACTTCAAGTGTGATCATTTTGCACCTGAATCCCAGGTTCACCAAGGGTCCATGGCTCAGTGGTCGAGCATGCGCTCGGCATGCAGAAAGTCCAGTTCAATCCCCGGTATCTCCACCTCAGTAGATAACAAGTAATGTGGAAGTCTTCTCCGTGAGGCTTTGAAGAGCGGCTGCCAGTCTGAGTTCACAATACTGACCCTGAATGAAGGCCCGAAGTTCTGATGCGCTACACAGCAACGTCATGTCTGTTCATGTGTCATGAGCTAGATCTGAACCGAGTCTCTGACTTCTTAAAAACTAACGCAAAACATTACTCTGTTACCCATCGGCCGTGCCAAAAATGGACATTACCTTGCAAAATGTTTTATAGGATGGTGAGGGGGATACCTGTTCTTGTTTCTTGAGCCAAAGCTTCACCTTCCGTTCCTCTTGCTTCAGTAGATTATCATTCATGGTCTTCATGGAATCAAGGGATCGGTTAATCTTCTTCAACTGCATGGGAAAGAAGAGCTGGTTTTTGGACCCCACTTTTATCGACTGAAGAGAGTCTCAAAGCGGCTTAACTTCCCCTTCCTTCCCCTCCCCATGACAGACATCTTGTGGGATAGGTAGGGCTGAGAGAGTTTGGAGAGAATTGTGACTAGCCCAAAGTCACCCATCAGGCTGTATGTGGAGGAGTGGGGAATCAAACCCGCTTCTCCAGATTAAAGTCCACTTCTCATGTGGAGGAGCAGGGAATTCAACCGGGATCTTTACATTAGAGACTGCTGCTTTTAACTATTACACCATGCTAGCTCTCCAGAGAGAATGAGATTGGGGTTTGGGGTGGCGGCGGTTAAACTTTAGAGGCAGATTTTTTAACTTCAATGGCAACCTATCCCAGAGAAGTCTTTATTTTCTAGGAAACTGTCCAGAATTCTTAGCTAGGATATCTTTTTATGAACAACCTGCAATGTTATTTCAGATTCATTTAAAATTCACAAAGATTGCATCCACCCATTGTTGGATGTTGTCGTGCTGTTGTTGCATCGTAGCAATCACCTCCTGCATTGTTTAATTCACACAAGGAGGTCCAGTTGTGAATTATTACTGCGTTCAATTGTGTGTGTAAAGTGTCATCAAGTCATAGCTGACTATTTATTTATTTATTATTTAGTTTTCTATACCGCCCAATCCCCAAGGGGCTCTATGGTGACCGTGTAGGATTTTTCAAGGCAAGAGACATTGTTTACCACTTCTTGCCTCTGCGTAGCAACCCTGGCCTTCTTGGGTGGCCTCCCATCCAAGTACTAGCCATGGCCAACCCTGCTCAGTTTCCAAGGTCAGACGAGATTGGCCTAGCCCAGGCAATCCAGGTCAGGGTAGTGATTGCTAATAGCATGAAGATAATGAAATATCCAACTTGCATTTGGAGAAAGTCAACAGCCAACAATGTGACTTTGAGGAATTGCTCTCTTCTTAGAGAACCCATTTTAATGCTCTTGTTCTTCTGCCACAGGCTCTCACACTGAGCTGCCTAGCAACTAAAGGAAATGCATATATACACCTTGTTTTAGTGCACCATACCTGAAATGTCTCCCTGTCATTGGAGACCCTCAGGGCCTTTGCCCGTTTGCCCTCAAGCCAATCCATATTTCTCAATGACTTTCAGCTGGTGTCCGTCATTAGGAAGAGAGAAGACACAGGCTATCTTTCCAGGGGTAGAGCCCCATAATTGAATCCTACATGTGGTTGGAGGGGACCTGTATGGTTTCCCTGACACCCCGTTTCCTATGCTAAAAGCACTGAGCCACCAGGCAGAAGATGAAACAATCACCAGAGAATGCTGATGTAACAATCTATGTTCTTACATGACTCATGGGAGTGTTGTCTTGGCAACCAACCTGAAAACATTGAAATGGCTATGTTATCATTAATAGATGAGTAGCCACAGGAAAACAATAATGTGTTCTTCAGTGGAGTTTTTATGGAGTGACATTTAAAGTCTCTCCATTAGGATCTACACCTCTAGGTAGACAAAAGTTTATGGAATAACTAATGTCGTGGGGAATGTGGATTAGGCAGCATGGTGTAGTGGCTAAAGGGTTGGGCTAGGATCTGGGAGACCAGGTTTGAATCCCCAGTCTGCCATGGAAGCTGGCTGAGTGATCTTGGGCCAATCGCACACTCCCACCCTAGCCTATACTCTGCCTCAGAAAAAGATGTTAGTAGGTTGTATATTCTTCCACCACAGAACTCAACATGCCGGTCCATCTTTGTTGTAGAATGATCCACCTGGGTCTAGTGCAGAGGTCTGCAACCTGCGGCTCTCCAGATGTTCATGGACTACAATTTCCATCAGCCCCTGCCAGCATGGCCAATGAACATCTGGAGAGCCGCAGGTTGCAGACCCCTGGTCTAGTGCCTGCCATTTTGCAAAAGGCAAGTATCGGTGGAAGTCATTCAATGAACCATAAATGCTCTTGTATCAAAGTTCCATGTTCAATAATGGCCACAATAATGGTTTTGACCAATGCAGCGCATAAAAATGAATGATAATTCTCCTATTTGTTTGGGACTAATATTCTAATGCAGGAGCATACAATTTTCTCAAATGCTGCACCTGAACTGACCATACTAACATCTTTATCTGAGGCAGAGTATCTCTCACCACGTAGTTGCTGTGAACAGTTTAGCAGCTTAATATGTTCATAGACATGGAGTCCCAAATTACTAGGTTCTTCATCGTCCTCAGACTGAGGCCTCTATCGCACATACATCAGTGAAAGGAAGAGGATGGTGTAGGAATTTCAGCTGCCTTCATGGGCAAGGGAGGAATTTTTCCCATTTTCAGAGCTACGTTAAATTAAACCAATAAATTCTCGAAAACGGCAGGAAAATCATTCACCCATAAACATCCCTCAGAAGGGAGGATGAACACTAAGAATATATTCTTCGAGTTCACCCTCCCTCCTATATATTTCAAAAGTTCAAATTGACTAATCTAAGTCTCCCAGGAGTTCTTAGACATCTTAATAGCTTGGTGAAACAAGGTAACTTGAAGAGGTTCGCTTCCTCTGGGAAATAGAAACATTGGCGGTATTGGGTCCCAGTTAGAATTATTGGATGGAGAAGCTAGGAAATGGCTGAAAATTAAGGGAGTTGGACAAAAGGTATAATGGGCAGTATAATGATTTTCCTTTTTTAAAAAAGGCTTGGTCAGTCTTGGGCCAGAGAATATACATTTGCCACGAGATAACATGCTAATCACATTGTCCGGATTCTGGGAAGGCCCGCTTCAATTCTGCTCTCCAAAGCAGTGACTCTGTGGTTGCCATGTGCCTGCTGAGAGTGGGGGGTGGAGAAATTCCTGTCACAATCCTTTAATGCCCACCCTTGCTGCAGTGAGCAGCGGGAGGAAAATTTATTTATTTATTTGATTTCTAAACCGCCCTCCCCCTAGGGCCGTGGTGGCGAACCTTTGGCACTCCAGATGTTATGGACTACAATTCCCATGGGAATTGTAGTCCACAACATCTAGAGTGGGAATTGTAGTCCATAACATCTGGAGATGGGAATTGTAGTCCATAACATCTGGAGTGCCAAAGGTTCGCCACCACGGCCCTAGGGGCTCAGGGCGGTGAGCAACAGTGATAAAAACAGCTTGAAAACATAACATAAAAACTAATTAGCAATAATAAAACCCAGAACCGTACAGCGTCAGATGGCGTTTCACCCTCCCCCCTCCCTCCCTTTATGCCCATGGGAGGTCAGATGAAATGGCAGCGATGTATTTAAGCAGGCTGGCCAAAAGCCTGGCGGAACAGGTCCATCTTACAGGCCCTCGGACACTCTGCAGGTTCTGTAGGGCCCTGATCTCCCTTGGAAGCCTGTTCCACCAGGTAGTGGCCAGGGCTGTAAAAGCCGTGTAGAGGCCAGCCTGATAGCTTTAGGGCCAGGGATCACCAGGAGGTCCTCCTCTGATGAACGGAGGGGCCTAACAGGGCGATATGGGGGGAGGTGGTCTCATAGGTATGCAGGTCCGAAAGGGGGGGGGGATATCTCTGCTGATGTTTTGATGTCACTTCTGGGTGAAGCTCTAGAAATGACAACACTCCCCCTCCCCCCCCCCCAGTGATGCTCTATGGACTGTTTAAATCTCTGTTTAAATTTACCACCTAACAGATGTCAAAGTGTCAGCAACACTTTCCTCTCCCAGGTCTCCCAGGTTTGCCATCTCTAAGTGATCCCCAAAATGGCGCCCATGTGTTTCATGGCATCTGCCATTGGGTTTCCTGGGATCAGGTTTTTTTTCTTCTGCAAAGCATTCTTTCTCTCAAAGCAATGGCATTCTTCCTACGCCTTAGAGGCAACACCTTTGTGAGCATCCCTTCAGAAACAACTGTTTCCACTGGAAGAGGATATTTGGCTTGCAACCTCCCAATACTGTAATTATCTCCAGTACTCTATGGTAGCCATTTTGGGATGGTGCTCATAAGCCATCTTCAAAACTGCACTCATGGGCTTAACAAGACAGCTACCCTGCATGGCTCAGTGGTGAAAAAAAAAGATAGCTGAGGTGAACCTTGTTCTGATCCAGCAGGAGAAGTCTCCTACCTCACAGGGTGTTTGTTGTGAGGGGGGAAGGGCAAGGAGATTGTAAGCCCCTTTGAGTCTCCTGCAGGAGAGAAAGGGGGGATATAAATCCAAACTCCTCCTCCTCCTCCTCCTCCTCCTCCTCCTCTTCTTCTTCTTGTTCTTGTTCTTGTTCTTGTTCTTGTTCTTGTTCTTGTTCTTGTTCTTGTTCTTCTTCTTGTTCTTGTTCTTGTTCTTGTTCTTGTTCTTGTTCTTCTTCTTCTTCTGTACTCCATGGTCTCCTTGTGAGTAGATGCAGATCAGCATAAGAAGCCAAATCACCTTGCCTCTGTCTGATTAAATGTCACAAGCAGAAGGAAAACCATTCAATTTTGCATGCCAGTTCTGACACAAAACTTTACACCCGAGATAGGCACCAATTCTTCCGTTTAAGAACACATGAACGTGTGCACAAGCTTTGAGAAGAATCCACGACTCTCCACTCTTCAAATTTGCTTTCCTTTATATTCCGCCCTCACGTAAGAGGCTTATCTCAGTGTTCCAGCAGCATCCCCTAACAACCAGACACTTCTAGCCCTGACTCGCCTCCGAGAATTCGCAGTCAAAAGAAAAGAGGCTTCTCGGTGTCAGAAGAGAGCGGGCGAAAATAACTCCTGTGTTCTCCGCAAGGTGAGGGCTTTCAGATCCAAAGGTTGCCAGGCCTCCATCACATTAAAGTCAAAAGTTGGCATGTATCCATTCCCTGAAAGAGAAAAATACTGCCTGTCCAAACCTTCACCTTTTTTCACATAAAGCATTAATGCAATAGGAACATACTATGGTGGGGGGAAGCTGAGAGAACTTGGACGTGCTTCGGTAGGAGAAGCTGAAAGAACATGCGTGGGCGTGTGTGTATTCGCTTGAAGGTCTGTTCAGGTCTTCAAAATGGAGATACCTCTCTGCACAACTGAAACCCTGAAAAAGGGAGACAGAAAACCTGACAGAGATACACCTGATGGACAGGCAGCCTTTGCATGAAAACTTGGGTGTCCGGGACAGAACTTTCCATGTTCAGATTCTATGGATATGTTTGAAAAGACCTCTCTTCTGAGTCTGTGCCCTTCAGCATCGAGGACGCAGGAAAATGCCACTTTAGAGAGGACTGGGGTTTCAAGGTCAAGACAGATCCCCCCTTTCAAATAACGGCAGCGTCCGACATTTGGTGGTTTGCCTTTCCCAGTAATGAAGGATGCAGAGGAGAGAATAGGCAAGACTGAAGTGAATCCCCAGTCTCCCTTGGGCTCTCCTGAGGAGTATCTCCATAAGGAGAAGAACGTCTGGCCCAAACTAGCCAGAGTTTGAAAACTAAGTAGGGGTCATAGTTAGCATTTGGATGGAACCACAGAGGAGAACCAGGGTTGATACGCGGAGGAAAATACTGGCCAACCATTTCCCCCATCTCTACCCTTGAAAACCCCATGAAAGGACACCATGGTTCAGTAGCAACTTGATGGTGTTTATTATATTATTATTTCATTTGTAGTATATGAAACTGTCTTCAACCAATAATTCAAAGTATGCACTTGCATTTATCTCAATCTGGAGAACTGTGGAAGCAGTGGAAGATGGGCTGCATCCATAGATTACTTGTTTACTTCATTTATACCCCAATAGGAACCTTAAACAACTTACAACATTGATCCCTTGTCCATTTTATCCTCACAACAACTTGTAAGGCAGGTAAGGCTAAGAGTTAGTGACTGGACCCTTCCACAGCAGAGTGGGGGGAGGGTTTGACTGGGGCTCCCAAGTCTCAGTAAGTCATTGTAACCACTACGCAACCCTGCTGATTACTGATACACAAATTTTGAATAGACAATAGAGGAGATCTTCTCCGTTGGCTCCTAAAAGCCTCACACTACAGTAGTGGTATGAAAACTAGGTTTTCTGGGATGGCAGGTTACCGTGATCCTCTGCCTGAAGACCCAACGAGATGGAGGAACATGAGGGAAATCTGCACATGCTCTCATAGTTTCTTTGAACAGGCAAGAGTTGTGGTTCAGTGGGAACACAAATGTGTTACAATGCAGGAGTTTTCAAATTTGTCTAATCATAGCGTTGGAAGAGACCACAAGGGCCATCGAGTCCAACCTCCTGCCATGTAGGAAGACACAATCAAAGTGCTACTAGCATTTCCAGCTGGAGGATTCCTTCAATTGGAAGGATGAGTTCCTGGCATTTCCACTTGAAGGATCTCAGGTGTTGGGAGAAATGTTCTGTCTGAAACCCCAGACCAGACAACCACTGAAGTAGCGGGCCCAGTTTGAGGATATAAGACAGCTTCATGTGTTCAGATAAGGGATAATGGAAAGGTACAATGTGTCGTCAAGTTGCAGTTGGCTCATGAAAGTTCCACCTCATTGGGTTTTCAAGGTATGAAAAGAACAGAGGTGGTTTGCCATTGCCTTCCTCTGCATAGCAACCCTGATCTTCCTTGGTGGCCTCCCATCAGAGGTGTATCTAAGGAAAATGTAGCCTGGTGCAAAATCTGAGTTTTCTGGGCCCCCCTCCATGTGGGAGACCACCCTCCCCCACCACGACCAAACAACTTTTTTTGCACCAGGTCTTGACGTCAGTCTATGGATCCAGGGGGAAGGAGGAGGGGTGTGGGGGCAATTTTCCACCCCCACGTGACTAAATGACCCATCCTGGGGACATTTGACTCCATATGTCCCCCCTGGGCAGTATGCCCCTGCCTCCCATCCAAGTAAAGCCCATGGCCAAACCTGCTTAGCTTTCCAGCTCTGATGAGACCAGGCAAAGCTAGGCTATTAGGACTGCTTCAGATAAAGGCAGACTCTGGGCCAGGGAAGGTTGGGAATCTTCCTTCCCCATCTTCTGGTTTCAGCCTGCTCCTCTTGATGGAAATAAAGGAGTTGTGTTTCAAAAGGCACCACGATTCACAGCTTCATTTTCACACACAATTACTCCGGCATCACTCCCGCGTGGCCATTTGAGACACGACACCGACAATTTCCTTTCACAATCACAAATAAAAATACTTGGACCCCTTCATAAATTTGGCTTTTAATTAATTAGAGTGCTTGGGTGATAGGCACAGCTGTGCGGGTGCAGAGGCGCGCGAGTCAACAGAGGGATGGAAATGAAGCCTGGCTTAAAGGTTTGTGTGGGAACGCCATTCACCTACCAGTGGCAGTGGCGTAGTGGTTAAGAGCAGGTGCAGAAATGGCATAGTGGTTAAGAGCAGGTGCATTCTAAGAGCAGCAGTGGCGTAGTGGTTAAGAGCAGGTGCATTCTAATCTGGAGGAACCGGGTTTGATTCCCCGCTCTGCCGCTTGAGCTGTGGAGGCTTATCTGGGGAACCAGATTAGCTTGTGCACTCCCACACACTCCAGCTGGGTGACCTTGGGCTAGTCACAGCTTCTCGGAGCTCTCTCAGCCCCACCCACCTCACAGGGTGTTTGTTGTGAGGGGGGAAGGGCAAGGAGTTTGTAAGCCCCTTTGAGTCTCCTTACAGGAGAGAAAGGGGGGGATATAAATCCAAACTCTTCTCTATTATTTTAAGGCATTTTTTTTTGAAGAAGTGGCTGCAAGATGAATGGCAAAAACAAAATTTTACCAAACTTTCATCCTCATGAAAACCCTGTGAGATGGGTTAAGCTGAGAGCGAGCAAACATCAAGCAAGCTGTGTGACTGAATGCATATTTGACTGGGTATAGATTAGTCAAAGTAAATGAGCATAGTGGTTAAGAGCAGGTGGATTCGAATCTGGAGAACTGGGTTTGATTCCTCACTCCTCCACCTGAGTAACAGAGGCTTTATCAGTTCCTCATTCCCTTTGACCTGTCAATCTGGGTCAAGGAATCTTTCCCTGTTAGCTGCAGGTATCTTCTTCCTGAAGTCCTTCTGTCTTTCTGAGACCTCCAAATCTGAGGTACCACTCAGAGAAGGAGGGAGGGGCTTAACCCATCCCTCTGTCTCTCCTTACCTGATTTAGCATTTCGGAACTTGTTGGCTATTTTTCGTCTCCGTTTATGGGCGTGCCACATGTCTAAATTTTTTATTTATTTATTTTTATTTATTAGGCTTTTATACCGCCCCATCCCCGAAGGGCTCTGGGCGGTGTACAGCATATAAAATGACAATATAAAAACAGTCAAACATTTAAAAGCAGCGATAAAACTAGAAATCTGATTTACACAATCTCAATAATATGTGGTTGGCGCCCAATATTCCAGATTTAAAATTCCCTCTCCCCTGGGAAGGGAGGCATGGCGAGTCTCGTTAGATGGTATGTGGCCTAGATGTCAGGGCCACAGGGGGGGAGGGGGGCACTATTAGCGGCTGGTTTCTCCAAAGGCCCGGCGGAACAGCTCTGTCTTACAGGCCCTGCGGAATTCACCAAGGTCCCACAGGGCCCGGACAGCTGGAGGAAGAGCGTTCCACACCAGGTCGGGGCCAGGGCTGTAAAGGCCCTGGCCCGTGTGGAGGCCAGCCGCACCACTGAAGGGCCAGGGACCACCAGTAAATTGGCCTCCCCCGACCGGAGAGGCCATGCAGGGACATATGGGGTGATGCGGTCTCGAAGGTACGACGGTCCCAGGCCGCGCAAGGCCTTAAAGGTCAACACCAACACCTTGAAGGTGATCCGGAACTCCACTGGAAGCCAGTGCAGCTGACGCAATACAGATTGGATATGTTCCCAGGTGGCGCTGCCTGTTAACAAGCGCGCCGCCGCATGCTGGACCAATTTTAATCTCCGGATCAGATGCAAGGGAAGGCCCGCGTAGAGCGAGTTACAATAGTCTAGCCTGGAGATGACAGTTGCATGGATCACAGGGGCTTGTCTAAATCGGGAAGGGGCTTGTCTCAATCAGGAAGGGGCCAAAACAAAATCACACGCAAAATGCCAAGGTTTCTTGGGTTTCGGCTAACGGTTGACCGTGCAAAACGTCCCCACAGAATCTGCTGCTGGTCTGGAATGTTCACTCCGTATCTAAGACGAAGGGCAGCCAGTATTCGTAGCACCGGATAATTTAATTTAGGAAAAAAGAAAAATAAATAAATGCAGCCCCCGAGGGATGTCTCTGAACTTGGTTGGAAATTGAAGTCTATTTGTCTCGCGCCAACGTGGAACGCTGACAGAAGCAGGGCAGACTCCTTTATACGGCTCCCAAGCGTGGCCTTAAAAACTGTCTGGGAGTTGGAGCTTTATTTCGTGGGCCTCTGCTGATCAAAAAGTGCCCATTGTTCTTAATTGTGTGTGGGATTTAGCAGGGCCAGGAGGCAACTGGGGACCGAGAGGAAGATTCTTGACCCGCTTGTCTGCAGGCCTTTGTAGTACCTTCAGGATTAAATGTCAACAGCTAGCATTAAGGCCGCTCCAGGCATGATAGATTTCCTCCACTTCTGTGGACGGTTTGCATCTGGCCCACGTGAGCCCGGGTGATATATATAGTCTGGCCAAATGAGACACATGTGAAATTGTGAGGATGGGCATAGAGCTTCCTCCGTGGAAGTTACATTTATATAAGAAACAGGCCATGTGCTAAGCAAGGTGACGGCAGGAGGAGATTAATGTGGCTTCGTTTCCTTGTCTTGTTTTGTTAGGTGCTGTTGGGCATCAAGCTGATTCACAGACAAGCCATTCCTCATGCATTGTTCAAGTGCCATATCCCTGAATATGCAAGGGAATGGGTGGGAAAGCCTGTCTCGGGACAGGAAAAATGGCCGCTGTGACATCAGCAGCCACTACACCAATCAAAACCCTCTGCTGGTTTCCCTGTCAGCATGTTCAAAGATTCTAAGATTCAATTGGTACAGAGGCCCATGAGAAGCAGCAGGATGCCCAAATCAGCCAAGAAGAGGGAAGGGAAGTAAAGATGGGCAAGGGCTAGGATTGTCAGCTCCGGGTTGGGTAATAGCTCGAGATTTTGGAGGCGGAGCCTGAGGAGGGCGGGGTTTGGGGAGGGAAGTCTGGTGCAATGCCAGACAGCCATTTTCTCCAACAGAACTGATCTGTGTTGCCTGGAGCTCAGTTATAATAGCAGAAGAACTTCAGCCACCACCATCATCTCGTCGTGGTCCATGCACCCTGGGGGGAAGGGAGCAGGAGAAAGGAAGTGTTACAATGGAGTAACGAATTAAAAATAAATAAGCTCAAAGAAGCTCAAGCCGATACAGAATAAAATCAGAGATCTTTATTTGGCCAACTGCGGGCAAATCAGGGGAGCCACACTTAAAATGGCGATGTGTTCTCACTTTTATTTATTTATTTATTTATTTTTATACTTTGGGCTTCTAGACCGCCCCATCCCCGAGGGGCTCTGGGTGGTGTACAGCAGATAATAAATACAATTTTAAAACATCATAAATAGGCTAAAACTTATAAAAGCAGCGAAAACTAGCTAAACATTAGCATTTAAATGTAAAATAAATATAGGCATAGGTGTAGGTGGCGCCCGGTGCCTGGCCATTAAATTCCTTCCACCCCCAGGGAGAACGGGTAGGTCTAGATAGATGTTGCAGGCCCAGGATGTAGAGGCCGGTGGAAGGGCCAGCGAAAGGGGCCAGCGGAAGGGGGCCAGCGGAAGGGGGCCAGCGGAAGCTGGGGCACCCATCAGCGGCTGGACTCTCTCCAAAGGCCCGGCGGAACAGCTCCGTCTTGCAGGCCCTGTGGAACTCACCAAGGTCCCCAAGAGGGCCCCAACAGCTGGTGGGAGAGCTGCCCACCAGGCCGGGGCCAAGGCTGTAAAGGCCCTGGCCCGTGTGGAGGCCAGCCAAGATCATCGAGGGGCCGGGGACCAATTAGTAGATTGGCCTCTACCCAACTAAGAGGCCATGTGGGCACATATGGGGTGATGCGTTCTCGAAGATACGAGGGTCCCAGGTCGCGTAAGGCCTTGATGGTCAACACTCAACACCTTGAAAAAAATCCATCCGGAACTCTACTGGGAGCCAATGTAGCTGGGCGCAGCACAGTTGCTGAAGGAGTCCCAACTGGCGCTGCCTGTGAGCATACGCGCCGCCGCATGTTGGACCAGTTTCAACCTCCTCGGATCGAGCGCAAGGGAAGGCCAGCGTAGAGTGAATTACAATAGTCTAGCCTGGAGGTGACCGCGGCGTGGATCACAGTGGTTGTATCCGCTTGGGAGAGGAAGGGGGCCAGCCGCCGGGCCTGGCGTATAAGGTGGGAAATAGGCAACCTGGGTTATATGGGCCACCTGGGTCTCCATAGAAAGAGACGAATCCGTGCGGACCCCCAGGTTTTACAGAGGGGGTCGGCGCCTGTGTGATCTCTCCCACACCGGGCGCTGAAAAGTCCCGCCCTCCCCCTCAAGGCCAAGCCAAAGCGATCTCCGCTCTTCGATGGATTCAGCTTTAACCTGCTCTGTCGCGAACTAACCAGCAACCGCTTCCAGATTACCGCTGTAGAGTCAAGAGCGGCGACTGCTCCCCCCTCCATCGGCCAGAATGAGCTGGGTGTCATCCGGGTGATACCGATGACAGACCAGCCCAAAACTCCGCACCAGCTGAGCATAAGGGCCTTCCATATGATGTTAAATAATAGCGGGGATAATAGCGCCCTCTGGGGTACACCGCAAGAAAGCGGACACTTCTGGGAGGCTTGATCCCCGCGCCTCACTTGTTGATTCCCGCCCCGGAGAACCGGTGACAATCCATTGAGCGACCATGCCCTGCATCTCCGGAGGCGGCCAGGCGGTGGGTCAAAAGGTCATGATCGCATCATATCAAACGCCAAGTGTAAGATCTAACAATACCAGCAGCGCCGATCCGCCTCGGTCAAGTTGTATATCGAGTGTATCTGTGGACGGGCGACGAGAACAGTCTCCGTCATTCCATGCCCAGCACGGAAGCCGGACTGGAAGGGGTCAAAAGCCGATGTGTCATCCAGAAAGCCTTGAAGCTGCTCCATAGCACTGACTCTCAACCACCTTCCCCAGAAACGAAAGATTCGAGACGGGGCGGTAATTGACCAGATCCCCTCGGATCTAACGATGGTCTTTTTAAGAGTGGGTGGACCACTGCCTCCTTCAACCCATCCGGAAAGACTCCTTGCTCAAGGGAGGCATTGATGATACTCAACAGATGGGGTCGTAGCTCCTCCCGGCAAGTTTTTACAAGCCAGGGAGGGGTAGTAATGGATCCAGAGGACAGGTAGTCGGTCTAACAGCAGCTAAGGCCCTGTCAACAGCGGCTTGTGAGAGCAGGGAAAAAACTGGGCCATGGCAAGGGCCTGAAGACGGCAAGGGAGCCTCCAGTTCACTAATTGTATCCAACATAGGAGGAAGGTCCCATGGAGTGATCGCCAATTCATCCGCAAAAAAGCTCATAAATGCCTCACAGCTAATGCTCAATGGGGCATTTGACGAACCCTCCGACAAGGAGGTTAAAGACCGTAATTATAACGTAAAACAATTGTGCCGGGCGAGAGCTAGCTGGATGCTAGAGAGGAGGAGAAGAAAGTTCTCTTTGCTTCCTTCGCTGCCATCCCATAGGCTTTCATAAACGCCCCATAAGATGTTCGCACAGCTTCGCTTTCAATGCAGATTTCCTCCATATTCGCTTCTAGGCGCCTAAGCTTACCAGCTTCATACCGGGCGTAACTCCTCTGCGGTACCATGGAGCACTGAGCTGGTATAGAGGCCGCCGGGGGTAAACGAACTCGATGGCATCAGAGAGCCGGGAATTCCAGTCCTCTACCTGCTCATCGAAAGTGTGCCGGCGGGTTCAGGGTCCCCGCAGAGCATTCAGGAAACCAAGTGGATCCATAAGTCTCCGCGGGCTGGCACAACCGTAGCCCGCCGCCTAGACAGGGGCGGTGGGGCATGTCCATCCGGACCGACAGGGCGTAATGGTCGGACCATGGCACTCTGGTTGACAGAGGACACGCACTCAAATCAATCCCCGACCCAAAGACCAAATCCAGCGTGCTGTGGCCTCAGCGAGTGGGGCCCGAATTTACTAAGGAGAGGCCTAGCGTCAGCATGGATGACATTCAGGGTCCGCCGGCCGTTGTACATGAGGCGGCATCGGCATGGACGTTGAAGTCCCCCAAGACAATAAGTCTGGGGGAACCGCAGCGCCCAGTCCCATTAACCACCTCCAGTAGCCGCGGCTGGCTGCTTCCCGGCGCGCTAGGGCGACCGGGTACACCAGGGAGAACAGCCAACCTCTCCAGGGCCAGCAATTCTAGGCCGCATTACACTCCATGCCGGCGATCTCTGGGACGGGGAACGCCCTGAAGGGAATAGACTCCCGGACGGTGCCACCCCACCCCCCGGGTCTCTGTGTTCGCTGGGTTGGTGGAGACACGCGAAACCTGGGTGGCTGACCTCGCATTGGGCGCACGGTCTCACCCTCGCGCACCCCCGTTTCGGTGATTAATAACGCCAGGTCCACCTGCTGGGCTCCGAGAAAATCCTGGAGCACCTTGGTCTTATTGTTAATGGACCTGGCATTAATCAACACCAAGGACGAAGCAGAGTGTCCCTGATCCCAACCACCATCGTTCTTCGGGATAGGTCGGAGGTCAGAAGGCGAACGAGCATAGCCATATCTCGTGCGCCTTCTATCATATGGCCGCCGCCTACCGCAATATCTTCCCCGTCCCATCAGCACTGGGATCCCTAGCCCCAAAGTTGGTGCCCCCATGACTCAGCTAAATTTATAGCATTAATGACAAGCTACATCAAAATGGCAGCAAAGAATACACCCTAAAATGCCCACATCATCAATCAATCACACGAAAGGTGGAGATTTTCCCTGTTCCCACAGCCCCTTGGGGTTGTCCAAAATCCCCATTGGAAGATGTCAGCTTTTCACCCTTTGATGTTATATGAATCAAATACCCTTGTTTCTCTTATCATGTATGTTTCAAGTTGCCTTAATGTTTTTGACACAGAGCCTGAACTTTCCCATAGGCCTTTCTATTGTTTCAGGAAAACAAAGGGCAACTTTAAGGTATCTTTTGGGTACAACGGGATCTGGAAAATAGTTTAGCTTGCACTTTTTGTATAACTGTGAACAAAGGGGCATTTGGGAGCTATTTGGCTAAGCTAGCAGCAGTAAAAGAATAGGTTTAAGGCTTGCATGATTTCTTTGGTTCGCAGCATGATGGTTGCCATCTCTTCATTATAGGAAAAATAATGGAGGGAAGGAAGAAATAATCTTTCTTGTTAAATTCAAAACCCTTTTCTCTGTCTCTCTCTGACTTTCTACCACTTGCTCTGACTTTCTCTTTCTTCTGCGCCTACAGAAGGGGACCCCTCATCTGGTTGAGATCCACCCACCTGGGGGGGAGGGCAGGGAAGGGGAGTGGGGAAGGGGGTCCATCATCTGGTCATGGCCCATGCACCTTGGGGGGGAAGGGGAGGGAGAGGGAGAGGGGAGGGAAGAGAAATCAACGGTGGAAGAAGGGTGAATCACTGATACATTGGTGTTGCTCCTGAAATTTGATAATAAATAATAATAAATAAAAACGAGGTGAGGTTATTCAGAACCCCAAAATATGGGGAAAAAATTCAGATGGGGAAAATTTCGTTTAAGTATCTATATGATCCCAACTATTGGGTGGGCAATTCGCTTGAAGAACAGGAAGTCATTTTATAATAAAGATAGAAAGATACACTACAGTAACTTGCATCTTTTCTGTGGCATTGCACTGAAATCAGTACAGCAGAGTCCCTGTTATCTGAACTGTTAATACCTAGCTGGTTTGCTTATCTGGCGTTCTGCGGTTCTCTTGTGCAGTACCCTCCCCACTGCGATTTTATCCAAACTTCTGGTTACTTCAGGTTTTTTTTTAAATGACCCCTGGCCAACTGAATGAATGAAACTGTATGGTTAGCAGCATGCATTTTGCTAGCAAAACTCCAATTTACTTGGTCAGGGTGCTTTCATAGCCCGGCTATAAAGGCTACAGTTGCCATAGGAACAAAAGTTAGTTACCTAAGTGACAATGCTCTTCTGATGTCATCAGAACAAGAATGTTTTTTCCCCAGGAAACACCCTTGAACTTGGTTGATAATAGCATTGTTCAGGTGAGAAACAATTAGGGGGGAAAACACATATTTTTTTTGGTAGCAAACACTTATTTTCTCTGCAAGAATGAGACACCTTTGCCCTTTTGTTGAAGAAGTTAGAACGGGAAAATAAGTGATACTTTGAACTTCTGTTCCATTAGACTTATCAACAGGTCTAAATATAGCATATTATCAAGCTAACAATGAGCATGCCACATGGCATTTAAGGTATCAAAATGGCATGCAGTTTGAATCCAACTGATTAAAATCCAAACTGAGCCATGCTTGTTCTTTAATGATATGGATAGTCTGAAATGTTTTTGACATTTATAAGTGGTTAGAACCCTTCTTATGCTGGCACTTTGCTTTCCGGTTCCAGATTCTTGGGCAGTAGGAGCGAAGAGAATGCGATAGAGTCAATACACAGATATTTTATTTATTTATTTATTATTTATTTATTTATAATTGGTCTTGTATACCGCCCTTCCCCCGAAGGGCTCTGGGCGGTGAACAACATGATAAAAACAATAATTACAATAAACCCCCATTAAAACAGATTAATAACAATGCATTGCAGTGGCATCCAACATAAACACAGACTTCATAAATCCACCCTGGAAAAACAAAACAGAGAAGTGAAGAACCCAGGAAGTAAAGGGGAAAGGGAGAAAGGAAGGGGCAGGGCGGGGCGGGGCGCACCTCAGCGGCCAGCAGCAGCCTCCCCCAAACGCCTCGGGTGGAACAATTCCGGTCTTTACAGGCTCCTCTGCGGAACTTCTCCAAGGTCCTCAAGAAGGGTCCGAGATATGCTGGTGGTAAGGTGTTCCTACGCAGGCAGGGAGCCAGGGCTGTAAAGCCCTTGACCCGGTAGAGGCTTTCAGCACGCGATCATCGAGGGCCTAGGGACCACCAGCAAATTGGCCTCTGATGAACGTAGAGGCCGTGTAGGGACGTATGGGGTAAGACGGTCCCGAAGGTACGAAGGTATGTATGTGATGGGGGCACTTTTCATTTTCGGGTGTTCGTTGTGCTGTTCAGATTTGAGAAGGCTTTCTGATTTCCTGTAAGAGTGGGTTCTGCCATCTGTTTACATGAGGGGATTCATTTTCTCAGGTTGAATCCAGTAGCACCATAGAGACCAAAACAAATTTTTGGAATATAAGCTTTTGAGACTCAATTCTCTCTCTATCACAGCGGGAGGGGGGAATGGCGCCTGGGGCAAAATGGTGTCTGGGCCCCGCCCCTCTGTGGTGCCCCCCCACTAGCACACTTTAGCCATGTTATGTCCTCCATCCCTACCAGAATAGGCACAACAGCACACCTGATGGGGAAGAAGCAAATTTACTGCTTGCACCAACTGGCAGGCAGGCAGGCAGGCAGAAAGAGAAAGGCATGGTGTCCTCCCCCTTTCGTTTCATTTATTATAGGATTTGGCACAAGAGCACACCTGCAGAGGCAGAGATGTTCCTTGTACTGCTTCCTCTTGGTAGGAAGGCCAGGAATGCTGCAGATGAGTATGTGGGATCAATCAAGCTCAGGTTCTTCCACCTGAGCCCTTTGGGGGAGGGCGGTATAAAAGTGGAACAAATAAATAAATAAATAATAAATAAGAACTTGATCAAGCGATGAAGAGCATGAATCAAAATGAGAAATCTGGCACGAAGAATGGTCAGAAATCTGTTTCTTCAGAGGAGATCAGCAATGATAATCCAGTTTCTGAAATCTCAGTCTCAGTATCTTCCTTGTCAAAGCATCAAAGCACAAAGCACCCCCCCCCCCCCCCGGCCCGGCACAAATGCCTCCACCCCTGCTGCTTTCAGTCCCAGTAGACGGCAGCCTCCCATTGTGGGGTTGGGAGAGGGCTTTTTTAAAAAACGGAATAGGAGCACGTGGTCCAGGCAAATTGAATTCTGCTCCTTCCTGTAATTTACTCAAGTGCTTCAAGCATTTCTTAGCCCAGTTGATTGGGAGAAAAATGCAGAAAATGTAAGAAGATAAAGTACAAAGGAGGAGAGATTTCCGAGGGTTTAGCGGCATTGTGGTAGTTAAATCTTGTGTTTCCAGATAGATAGACTACAGTTCCCATCATCCCCTGCCAGAATGATGCTGGCAGTGGATGATGGGAACTGTAGTCCATAACATCTGGAGGGCCGCGAGTTTGACACCTATGGTTTAGTGCCATTTGTTTTTCATTCATGCATCCACGTAGGGGCGGAGCAAGGTGAAACTCCGCCCAGGGCGCTCGTGCGCCTTGTGCCCCTGCTGCGGCGCTGCTTATTCCCACCATGCCACACCCTGCCACACCCCTCCACAGATTGGTCACGCCTCTGCCGCGGCTCCGCCTGGGGCATCCCGCCCCATCCCGCCATGTTGGTGCTACGCCTCTGCATCCACATCTATCTTGAAATTACATCCCAGTTCTGTTATCCAACATGCATCTACAATCCAGTGTTCTCTTGCTTCATTCAGAGCCAGGCAAGCAGAAAGAATTATAACCATTTGTCATTGCACTCTTTACAGGATGCTTTGGAAGGGAGTTGCAGGGGACCGCAATGTCTGGAGCGTTCAAGAATTTGGCAAACTGGGCTGATCAGAATCAGACGCGATCCCGGGAAACAGATGTCCGACCAGAGCTGGCAGTTAATTAAAAGAACTGTGTACTTAAATGATTAAGTAATCACAGCATGGTGGCTTTCGACGGAGAACCTTCTCTGCTGGATTTGGTACAGAGATTCCTAATGTCTGCCTTCAGGGTACTCTGCCGAATGCCGCTTGCTTCTGCATCACCAGCCGAGACGGCACAAGCAGTCGGTCTAGCAAATTTCATTAAAACAGCGCTTAGTTAGGACTTTAAAAATGGGCTCTGACAACTGTATCAATGTGTCTCCAGTGGGGATGATCTGCTACAGCTGTTTTCATTTCTTTTTGATTCTGTACACGGTCATCCGTTGCGGTCTGCCTCGCTTTCGGCGCTGGTTCTTCCACGTCACGTTTCTCTGGTTCATAACCAACATGCTGCGTTGGTTGCCATTTTTTTATGCCCTTGATGTGCAATCGGCAGGAAAAGAACGTGTTGATTTGAATGGGAAAAATTCAGCATGAGTCAAGGGGAAAGGGATCCAAAAATAAACCATCATCACAGGGTTATTCATAAACAAAGGAGAAACTTTATCAAAACATTGGGATATTGGTGTTGAATCCGTCAGCTTTTGAAATCTGGTCTAAATTCGGTCGCCCGGTTTGGCCAATTTCTTAAGCCTTTTTCACAAGTGAATACATGTACAAACTGTGTACAACTTTACTCTTGACTTTTCTTCATATATTTATTGAATTCATGTGTACCCCACCTTCCTGCTCAATGGAGACCCGAAGTGGCTCACCACTGTTCTCCTCTTCTCAGGTGACCTGTGAGCATTTCAGCTCTTCCCTGGTTCTTCTCATGAGATGTTGAAAAAGGACCCGGAGCAGCTGACAGCGTGGGAACTCCTGGCTTGTTTTCTTTTGCTTTATGCGTGCATTAATTTCTCGCCCTCGGGGCTGGCTTTTCTCGCCTTCTGGGCTTGCTAGCACCTGGCCTTAGCTTTGGTTCAGCCTTGAAGATCCACACTGCTTGAGAATGCTGGCAGTGCCTTCACCCTGCTGGGATCCCGAGAGTGGGGGTTAGAGGGGTATTTGCAAAAGGGATATTAACCAGTAAATGCTGTGTTAAGACTCAGTTCCAGAAAAAGCTGGCTCATATCTATTCTCCGGGTTCCTATGCAATAAACCGATTTCTGCCCGCCCAATGTTCATTCAAGCTGCCACTCAAAAGTAACAGCCAATCAGAACATGGGACACTGGGCATGCTCAGAGATGCTTGCAACTGCCACTCAAAAAACAACAGCCAACCAAAACGTGGGACACCGGGTATGCTCAGATATGCTTCCGAAGCAAATACAGGAATCCCAGGGTTGTGTGAATGAAATTGGAGTATTTCTGGTTTTCAATAGATTCCTTCAAAAAATGGGCAGCTGTGCAGATGGACACCCCGGAATAAAATAGACCCAGGTTAAAAAAAAACCCTGGTGGTGCACAGGTACAATTTTGCTGTGCAGAAATGGCCTTGGATGAATGGGCAGCTCAGACAACAGCTCTGGACATTCCACAAATATGTGGAGGTTGGAGCTAAGGCAATCAACAACCTTACTCTGCTCATGACAAGGATGATTAGCTCAATACGAAGTCTTTGTGGCAACCATGAAGATTTTGTTTTGTGTGAATCTGCTCAGAATGGGCTAGCCCCACTGCTCCCTATATATATTTGCTTTCTGTGAGCAGAGAGACTGTGTGTTCACAAGAGGCCAGGGGCACAGGATCCAGTCCTGTCATCTGCATTATGATTTTCTGAATGCATTCAAGCACAGTTTGTACCTGTATAAGTCAATACGCCTGGGAAACTGGTGCACTGGGAAATGGTGAGACTCTCTCCCTCTGCACCGAGGTCTGGGTTCAAATCGCTGTCCTTCTCCTGTGACTGCTTCTATCCCTTTTGAATTGCACGGAAAATCATCGATCTCACAGGTTTCCCTCCATCAACTCAAGTGTCCGATAAGGCTGCGAAATGCACAGTGATAACTTTCCTTCTCTTTCCATTCCATCTTTGCTTTCGTTGTGAGTAGTAATCCAAGGGCTGCTGCCACCTGGTGGCCACCGCAGCCTTGGAAACCGGTTTTGCCTGTGCACACGCACACAATCTATGCATCATTAAAAGTGTGATGGGTGATCCATTGCTGATTTGTACAGATGTTGTCTGTGGCAGACAGATGCTTGTTTGTTTGTTTGTTTGCTAGGCCACAGGGAGAAAAATTCTACTAGCTGAGTTAGATAGAAGCTGTTTACTGGTTGAGATTTAAATAGCCCGGCAAGATATTTAGATTGAGAAATGGGCATCAGTATAAGAACGTCAGAGAAGCTCTGAAGGATTAAACCAGGATCCAGACCAGGATCCTGCCTCACACAGTGGCCAACAGGTAGGGTCACGATGCACAAGAATGGCAAGTGGCAGAACATTGGGGGGCGGGGCTTGCTGATGACAGAATATCACTACTGACATGCTGATGTCACTCCCGTATGGCTGGAAGTGACATCAGCACATTGCTAGGGATGTTCTAGGATTCAAATCCTACCTAGAGCATCGTGCCGATGTTATGACACTATGCAAACTGTGGAAGTGATGTCACAATATCAGTACAACAACACCAACCCCTTAGAGCCAGAGTGGTGTAGTGGTTAAGAGCAGGTGGATTCTAATCTGGAGAACTGTGTTTGATTCGCCACTCCTCCGAGTGGCAGAGGCTTATCTGGTGAACCAGATGCGTTTCTGCACTCCTATATTCCTGCTGGGTGACGTTGGGCTAGTCACAGTTATTCGGAACTCTCTCAGCCCCACCTACCTCACAAGGTGTCTGTTGTGGGAAGAGGAAGGGAAAGGAGCTTGTAAGCCACCTTGAGTCTCCTTACAGGAGAGAAAGGTGGGGTATGAATCCAAACTGTTTTTCAAATAAAAAATTGCTTTCAAGTAATCTACCTGGCCAGACCTGCAATTAATTGTATGCAGGGATGAAAGTAAGCTGGTACCAATCAGAATGGAGTACTAGTAAGAAAGTGGCTGAGACACTTAATTTTTTTTGGGAACTTTTCTCTGTTTGTTTGTCGGGGGGGGGGGGGGGGCTGTTCTTTGGCGGATGCAGCACAGAAGGTGCAGAGAATCCCAGCACAAATCTGTGAAGCACAGAAGCGAAGAATTGGCAACAGTTTAAAAATAAAGGTCAAAAATCACAAAATGGCGGCCAGAAATCGTTTCGAGGGAGTGAGTGCGTACATAAATGGTGGTCACAGAGGGGGGGCTGAAAACATTTTAGTAAGTTTGGGAGGGATTTGTGTGGAAAGGGCCCATGTGTCATAGACCAGGTGGTACCACGCATCTGAACATCCGTCTGATCCTCTCCTTGAGCTCCCCCTATCCTTGTCCTATCTGTAGTGTGCATGTATTTGGGAAGGAATGGGTGGTATAGGATGACTCCATGTAGCTTAAAGCAGTTTGTTCATAACTCAGGTGTGCTTATTAGTGAATAAATTTTGTTTATTTTGGAACATCTGGCCCTTGTTATCCTCCCTCTCCCTCCCTGTCTTAGCAAGATCATTGCAGCTGGTTGCAGTTCTGTATCCCGGTTTCAGCATGCAGCCCTTTCTGAACATTACACGGAATAGTTGGCTCATGCGCTGGAAGAAATACTAATAGAAAATCAATACTTGCCCCACAGAGAAGGAGAAAACCACTAAATTAGCCATGAACGAAGGCTATAATTTCAGGTCTCCAGACAAAAGGGATTGGAACAAAGTTCAGAAATGGAAAGCGCTTTGAGTGTTGACTCCTAAGTGCGAAAGACTGGATGAAGATAGAAAAAAGAACTTATAACTGAAAAGCAAATCCATTTGACCACAGCTGATCTTTGATATGGAGGGTAGCTTTCGTTTTTGAGGAGGGGGGTACAAGACACCCCAACAGTGAGGATACCAGTCTGACCAGGTAGATTACCTGAAATCAATTTTTTTGTTTGAAAAAGAGTTTGGATTTATACCCCACCTTTCTCTCCTGTAAGGAGACCCAAGGTGGATTACAAACTCCTTTCCCTTCCTTTCCTCACAACAGATACCTTGTGAAGTAGGTGGGGCTGAGACAGTTCTGAGAGAGAACTGTGACAAGCCCAAGCAGGCTTCATGTGCAGGAGGGGAGACAAATCCAGTTCATCACATAAAAGTCTGCTGCTCCTGTGGCAGTATGGGGAATCAAACCTAACACTCCAGATTAGAGTTCACCGCTCTTAACCGCTATGCCTCACTGACTCCAAATAAATAAATGCCTACTAGAGCAGTGGTTTTCAACCTTCCTAATGCCGCAACCCTTTAATACAGTTCCTCATGTTGTGGTGACTCCCAACCCTAACATTCAGAGGTGGGATCCAGCAGGTTCTCACCAGTGCCCGAGAGTGGGTTACTAATTATTTGTGTGTGCCGAGAGGGGGCTACTAATTGGATCCGCTTTTCCATCTCCACGCCCTCGCCTCCCCGAGAGGCCTACTGCCTTTGAACGTGAAGGTTCCATATAGCAATTGCGACTAATAATGTAACTCCCTGAACTGGGTTAATCCCTTTCAGGTACTGCAATTCATTGATTCTCAGCCTTTCATCCCTTTTATCTCACCAGTCTCTATCAAAGAACCTGGGTGTTTCACCATTGCTGCGTTCAGATATGTGAGTTGGGGCATTTTCTATAATGTGATGATGATTTAGAAATGACCTGGTGCAAAAAAAAAAATTTGGGGGTCGTGGTGGGGTGGCTGCCATTGGGAGGGGGGGAATCCAACTCAAGTTTTGCCCAGGGCTCAGGTTTGCCTAGGTACGCATCTCCCCTCTTTGCTGAGGGGAAGCTGGCGAGGGAACCTGTTACTAAATTTTTTAGATCCCACCACTGCTAACATTATCCATTTTACAAGTGGAGAACACTGATGAAGAAAGTCTTAGGCGACCCCTGTGAAAGGGTAGTTCGACCCCCAGAGGGGTCGCGACCCACAGATTGAGAACCGCTGTACTAGAGAGTTCTGGAAAAACCAAAAGCTTGTGCACAGTTGTGTGTGAGATTTGCGTTGCTTTTAAATAAAAGATATGACATGGCATTTGGTTTTAGACTTTGCTTGGGCCTAACACGGTCACTTCCAGCCTCTGCCAGAACTAGAGTTGTGTCTATTCTCCAGACAGGAAATAGAATATGTCGGAGAAGCTGCCTCTGCATTTAAAATAGCACCTGTCTCGAGATGGCGTAATTAGATTTATTTGAGACAATTAACTAATGTGCTTCGAAAGCAATCTGTAACTGATAAAAGAAATCTTGGTTTTAATTGCCGTTTCTCCGCTGATTGTCTCCTTCCCTCCGTTCAACAATATTTGCCTGCCTGGATTTCTAACTAGTACTTTCCTATCCAATATAGCCCAGCGTAAGAGAAACACTAAAGCAAACTCTATGACACTAATATGTCCTTTAAAAAAAAAAGAAGCAGTAGCAGCCAGCAGCTTACGAATTTCACACCTCACTTAGTGCCAAATTCAATTTGGTATTATTTATAAAGATTAACTCCACAAAGCGCAAATTGCTGGTATAATACAGGCCCTGAAAGAATCCGTGCATTTAGAAGCTGCAGTAGAGCATACCAAATTAAGCTGGGTTTCTAAGGACAGGCTTGATTTTCATTAATTTATTTGGTGTGTAATTATTTAAAGAATTAGACATGGAGCTAAAAAAAAAATAGGCTCTGAATTTGTCGGGGAAAAATCCATTTACACTTAACATCTATATAATAGTGTCTGAGGGAGAACGACACTTCCAATTAAGGCTGGAGTAGTCAGAATATTAATTTTATTTACTGCTCCAAGCCAGTTGAAATTCAGGGCCAAGGTATAGCTGCATGGTAATGCGGGGCCTTTCCCCACTTTCGTCCTTCCCCTCTATGCCGCGAGCTGCTCTCAGAGCGCCGCTAGGGCATCCCAGGCGTGCGCCCGGCCGTCCCCACGACCCTGTGCTCTGCGCGGGGCCATCAAAAGGCGCCATTGAGAAGAGCGCCTGGGATGCTGCGCGCTGAGGGGCATGACAGCAGCAACTTCGGGGCGGCTGTGCTGTCGCCGCCCCTCTCAGTGGGGAGTGCCGAGGGACCCCGCGCTACTCTCCTCGAGTAGCGCGGGGCTTAAGGGAAGTGGGGAAAGGCCCGCTGATCTAAAGTATGGACATTTCCAAAATTTTGAATTTCAGTCATGGATGGATAGATTTGCCATGATGGGTTCAGTTTCAATCTGTGCTCATTTCCTTCCGTTACTGTTAATCTGGGACACCAAACTTGGCATCGGGAAACACTTTTCACAAAAAACTTCCCACAGTGAAAAATGCATTCCCTTTTCGTCATCGTCAGCGGCTCGAAAAGGTAGAAAATGGTGTCAATGAAATAGTCATTCAGACTTGTGAACACTAATGAAGTAGACGGAAGAATTTAGGGTCGTTTAGGGAATGTTAGATCTCTCGGAAAAGACCCTCCCATAGTGAGAGGCAGCATGTGGTTGAGAGCAGGCGGATTCTAATCTGGAGAACAGGGTTTGATTCCCCACTCATCTACCTGAGTGGCAGAGGCTTATCTGGTGAACCAGATGTGTTTCCGCACCCCTGCGTTCCTGCTGGGTGACCTTGGGCCAGTCACAGTTACGCAGAAACGGCCTCACATTCTCAGCTTAACATGCCTCACAGAACAATACAAGCTGCTGTGGGTGTTTGTTGGCAAGAAACATGGGACATAAGTGAAGTAAAAAAATAAATGTGAACAATAAAGAACAATAAAGAAACAGTAAAAAAAAATCCAAAATTAATTGTGTCTGCTGAATGTTCTGCAAAACATTTATAAGTGCGCTTTATCTACGCATTTATCGTTATGGGTAAATTGCAGGGCTAAATTTTGATAATCGTAACAAAATGCCACCAAGTTGTAAAATATTTTCTTGGCAATGTGTGAGAACATTTTGTGTTGAGGTCATTATGTGCCCTGTCTCCTTTTTATGGGTGCAGGTTGATTTTCAAGAAATACATAACTAAGGTTTTTTTGTTTTTTTGGCAGAGCTGTGGATCTGCAGGAATTAAATTACCTAGGATGCTTAATTATCTCTGATAGCTAATCACCTAATTTCACATCACATCTGATCTTTACAGTGTAGAAGTGGCTGAGTGATATACACGGACATAGAAGAGGTGTGTGTGTGTGTGCCCTTTTCACAAACCTCTTATTAAAATAAACTAATTTGCTTTCTGGCAAATTGGATACGGGAAGGAAACAACTCATGCGTCTGTAAAAAATCTACACCTACAGCTACAAAACTTTCCTAACAGCAGGTAGTGGTTCTTCCTCCTCAAATATCTTTTCAAAACATAAATTCGAAGCAGAAATGTCTGATCCTCTTCAAAAGGTACCATTTTTCTGAGGATGTCGCTTGTTCCATCTCTCATAGGCCATCAGTGGAAATTGTGCCGGTGAAAATGACTAGCTAGGTCTTCCTTGGCAATCCCAGGATGAAAAGGGCTGGAGAGCCCTCTGATTACTCGCAAGTCAGCTGGAATTGTACAAAGGGAGCCTGACCGCATCTTTGTGGTACCATCTCAAGGGATGCTGGAAAGGTCTCATCCAAGCTAAGTGGCTAAGTGGTAGTTTGAACAGACTTGGGTAAAAAAAAAAGAAAGAATGAAAAAGACAAGAAACGAAGAGAGTGAAAAGATTGCAGCCTTCTAGCCAGAAGGTCTTATTTTCCAAACCTGTTCTTATTTCGTTCCCTTAGGTGGCAGTAAATACAGTCTTTTAGCTGAGACATGCTAGCGCCTCTTAAATCAACAACTCTAATGCTTGTGCGAGCCAGTCAGATCTGCCCCAAACTCTCCTTTTTTGTTATTATTTTTATTTTTTCATAAAATTCAAACTCACTGTTACAAATCATGTGTGAAGCTTGCTTATATCGGTCATCCCCAACTTACAACATCCCCAACTTACAACTTCTTAAATTCCAATTGGAGTTTCCAAGTCTAAAGAAGATCTAAGATCCAAATACAGCATTTTATTCTCATACATATAACCCTTGTTATGCTGGTTAACGTCCCCAACTTACAACTTCTTAAATTCCAATTGGAATTTCCAAGTCTAAAGAAGATCGAAGATCCAAACACAGTGTTTTATTCTTATACAAATAAGCCTTGTTACGCTCGTTAGTCGAGTCTAAAACACTTCCAATTTCTTCTGTCCTTTGTTGTGTACCAAAGATGTCTGCTTTACCGTTATTGAATATCCCATGAGTTTGCTCACCTATTCGGTAAGATTTGCATGATAGTCTGTTTTTTCCAACTCTGGGGGCTGTCGTTAAATATTTAATCAAATAGAACTCTGATGTCTGTCACCATACATTTAAACAGTTCAATATACCCAGATACTCCAAATTCTCAATGTATGTGGCAATAGGTGAGAGGTAGGTCTAAAATAGGGGCAGCATAGAAATTTAATAACATAAATAAATTCACTACATTGCTGTTAGTATGGGCTTGGGTTTGATATGTGGAAAGGACCAATGACAAAGTAACCGCATGCTAAAACATGCTGAGAGGATAATGTATGAACGATCAGCAGCTGTTTGGCAGTGCCAATCCCAAAGTCTGGGAGAGTTCCCCTTTTAGGGGTGCCAGCCTCTAGGCCAGTGGTGGCGAACCTTTGGCACTCCAGATGTTATGGTCTACAATTCCCATCAGCCCCTGCCAGCATGGCCAATTAGCCATAACAGCATGGCCAATTAGCCATAACATCTGGAGTGCCAAAAGTTTGCCACCACGGCTCTAGGTGGTGTTTGGAGATCTCCCAGAGTCACAATTACTCAGCAGAGGTCAGTTAACCTGGGGGAAATGGTTGTTTTGGAGGAAGGACTGTAAGAAGAAGAAGAAGAGTTGGATTTATATCCCCCCTTTCTCTCCTATAGTAGACTCAAAGGGGCTTACAAACTCCTTACCCCTCCCCCCTCACAACAAACCCCCTGTGAGGTAGGTGGGGCTGAGAGAGCTCAGAAGAACTGTGGCTAGCCCAAGGTCACCCAGCTGGTGTGTGTTGGAGTGCACAAGCTATTCTGAATTCCCCAGATAAGTCTCCACGGCTCAGGCGGCAGAGCGGGGAAGCAAACCCGGTTCCTCCAGATTAGAGTACACCTGCTCTTAACCACTACACCACTGCTGCTCCCTTTTACCCAATGAAGTCTCTCCCCAGGTCCCTCCTCAAACCCCATTTTATCCTTTGTGAGCCCTCCGAGATCTGAAGATCTCCAGGTCTTCTCCTCGAAATGCCGTCTTTCCAGGAGCTGCAGTCAGCTTCAGCTAGAAGAACATTTTCATTTCATGATCGGAGGGAACATATTGCCAGAGCCGGTATGGCGCAGTTGTTTGAGAATCGGGTTTAAATTCTCACTGGGCTGTGAGGCTTAAGTGAAATTATAATGGAATACTTGAGGTAGAACCCTGAGGTGGGGAGAGAACAGCGCCACAAGCCAAGCACACATAGTGACCTTTCTAAGCTTACAAATATGTCATGTGAAAAGAGGGAATTCCCCGTGGTGATCATATAATGTAGACTCAACCTCAGAATTGTTGTGCTGTGGAATAGCGGATTCCTCTGTATTTGTTTTGTTATTTACGATAAATATTGCAAAAGTGCCATATTTAGATCGGTGCGATCAGAGCCAGACATTTGCCCATGTTTGACTTTTGGGTGTAGGTTTTTCTGTGTCCCTTAGGTGAAAACCAACAATTGGGTATTCCACATGCTGAATTACAATTCTGCAAAACTACATGCAATGATAAACACATCTACTCCCTCAGAAGTCTGAGGGGGGATATGATTGAAGTCTATAAAATTATGCATGGGGTAGAAAATGTTGACAGAGAGAAATTTTTCTCTCTTTCTCACAATACTAGAACCAGGGGGCATCCATTGAAAATGCTGGGGGGAAGAATTCGGACTAATAAAAGGAAACACTTCTTCACGCAACGTGTGATTGGTGTTTGGAATATGCTGCCACAGGAGGTGGTGATGGCCACTAACCTGGATAGCTTTAAAAGGGCTTGGACAGATTTATGGAGGAGAAGTCGATCTCTGGCTACCTTCAATCTTGATCCCTCTTGGATTTGACATTCTAAATGCTCTTACCAGTCCAGGGTGCTCGGGAGCAACAGCCGCGAAAGGAAGCGCCATTGCTTTCACATCCTGCACGTGAGCTCCCAAAGGCACCTGGTGGGTCACTGCGAGTAGCAGAGAGCTGGACTAGATGGACTCTGGTCTGATCCAGCTGGCTTGTTCTTATGTTCTTATGTTCTTAAGTTCATAGTGAAATAAATGTTAGCCTTTAAGGTGCCACTGGACATTTGTTCTATGGTGCTACAACAGACATTTGTTTCTGGCAAAACATGGCTCAGGCTGAAAACATTGATTTCATTTTGCTAATAACACTTTACTTTTCAAAACAAAAATAACCTCTTTTTGTCTGTAAAATGCTAGAAGGTGTAGTGCCTCATGTTATCCACAGGGCTTCATAGCCAAGCAGGAATCTAGACCTTAGGGACGTACCACCAAGGGGGACATATGGGGTCAAATGCCCCTGGGCTGCAGCCATTTAGTCATGTGGGGGGCAGAAAATTGCCGCCCCACCTCCTCCTCCCCCCTGGGTCCATACACTAACTTCAAGACAAGTGACAAAAAATTGTTTGGCCATGGTGGGGGAGGGCCCATATGGGCGTGTGTGTGGAAAATACAGATTTGGCATTTCCCTAGATACGCCTCTGCTAGACCTAGACCTCCAAATCAGTCGTTCTACTTTAGCTTAGGACAGTGATGGCGAACCTTTTTGAGACCAGGTGCCCAAATTGCAACCCAAACCCCACTTATTTATTGCAAAGTGCCAACCCGGCAATTTAACCTGAATGCTGAGGTTTTAGTTTAGAAAAAAACGGTTGGCTCCCTCTTCCTCTGCCCCATAGGCTCAAGCAGGGGCAGCCTGCTCTAGCCTCCAGCAAGTCCCGTGCGCACTGCTCTGTGCCTCTCTAGCATCTCTGCCTCCTCCTTCTGGGTGTCCCCCCCCCTTGGGCAGCAGCCACACCTGGAGCACAGGCACCAGGCCTGCCAGCCGAGTCCTTGCTCACCGTGGTGTGTGCATGTCATGCTCAGTGGCCCAGGCCAGCCTAGATGTGTGGGTGTGGGTGGATTTTCCTTTCCGCCCCCACATGATGGCGAAAACCCTGGCAGTGCTGCTGCCTCCACAGAGAGGGGTCCAGGTTCCATGCAAATTTCTGGCACCTCGGGCTATAGATTACGCCAACAACTGGCTTAGGAGGACCCCACCACCTGACAAAGGAGAAACGGTTTCTATTTCAGTTGCTCCACACAACACTGATCGACATGGTTCCCAGTTTGCTCGGCTGTTTCCAGACAGCGCACATCCTCGACACATAAAGCCAAGCATGACTGCGTTCCCAAACTCTGCCGGCTAACACTGACTGCACAGCAAATGAACTGTGAACCGTTCCTTGCAAAGAGCACTAACGATGATTTGCATCTCGGCAGCCCTTTCCTGCAGATGGCCGAAAATATGGCAAAATAAAGAAACTGGGTGAGGATAATGCGTCTATAATAGCGCACTTTTATTATTAAGATGAAGCCATCTGTCTGGACAGGGAGTCATCGTATTGTTTCTTCTGCCCTATAATATTTGATTACTGCTGATTGTCGTGGCATTCCGGCCAAATCCTGTTTATTATACGGTAGGCAAAGAAAAAAGATACCACAGTAAATGTGTGTGCGTGCGTGTTAAGATGCACACCGATAGCTCATCTGCAGGGAGATTTAGAGATAAGTCAGGATATCTTTTGAACAGGCTTTTTTTTTAATTTTCAAAAAGCATCCCCCTCCCCCATCCCTCTTCTATAGACCTTCTGCCTTTCAAAAAGGTACCCCAAGCAATTCACTAGCTAGAAAAGAATAACATAGAAAATAAAAGCAAGAAAATCAAAACTCAGCATCGACATGGAAAATAATAATACATTCCAGCATTATCAAACATCCCACATCAAATAATCTCTGACAGAGGAACATTTTAATGTCAGGGATAAAGTGTATTCATGTGTGTAAAGTTATTTATCTATAACAGGGGTAGGAATTCGCAGCTCTCAGATGATCAGGAACTATAATTCCATAGCATCAGCTCCTCTGCTGTCAGCATGGTGGCTAATTGGCATTGCTCGTATGTGGGCTGATGGGAATTGTAATTCCTGAACATCTGGAGAGCCGCAGGTTCCTACCTCTGGATCTATAATATACATATGTGCTCATCAATTTTTCTAAGAGAATGGAAGCACATCCGTTGTGGAGCAGTATTTTCCTCTTAGATCACACTGTGGGAACTAACAATTCCTGGTGGAAGTACATGAATTCCAGTAATATGAATAAGCCACTTTGTACAATGACTTTCCTTGAAATTAAAACCCCGCTCTGTGCCTAGTCCACAAAGAAAGAGAAAAAGAAAAACCACACACACACACGCAAACAAACCTGACAGTCACCATTAAGAGCCATGACTCATAAAGCACATTCATAAATTCCATAAAATACAAAAGAGCTCCTTCCTACACAGAAACTGGGCACTGTCTGTTGTGGGTTTTCTGGACTGCGGGGCCACGGACTGTTAGTTCTGGCTCCTAATATTTTGCCCACATCTATGGCTGGCATCTTCAGAAGCATGTAAGGAACAAAAACTACCAGACCATGGCCACATAGCCTGGAAAACCCACGATTGAAGCGTCTGGATTCAGGGTCTTCAGGCTATGGCCCTCCAGATCTTCCATGGAGCCATACACAATTCCCATGAGTCCCACCACTTGGCCACATGCTGGCAGGGGCTGGATGGGAATCTGTAGTCCCATGAACATCTGAGTGGCCATAGCTCAGCATCCCTGGTCTAGTTGGATTCCAGCTGCCAGAAAGCCCTATATAAATACATGGCAAACTAAAGACTCTGACTACCACCTTCTGGAACAGGGCTAAACGCCTAGGGGGGGGATACATGTGCGTCCCAATGTCCCCGGCTGTGGCCATTTAGTCGTAATGGAGAGGCAGAAAAGAAGGAGTGGGGGAAACAAACTGCCAGGTCTCCAGGATTCCAGAGTCTACACTCACTACTCCCACTACAACTACGCTGGCTCCTCACCTGAATGTCATCATAATTGTATCAAGATTCTTTTTGTGCTGTGTTTTAGTGATGTTCACATGCTTGCCTGTGCCCAGGCGAGAGAGAGAGAGAGAGAGAGAGAGAGAGAGAGAGAGAGGACCTTGTAGAAGCAGACATGAAATACCACTAAGAATTCTAGCAGCGATCCACCTTTGTGCTCATCTTGAACTGTTCAGAAAAAGAAGATCACACACAGAGAACCCTCTTGAGACCTACTCCTGCGCTTAACTGTGCAATGAACACATGTTATGTACACTAGGAAGAGGAGCAAAGACACAGCAATCTGACACCCCTTGCGTAGCACTTCCCACAAAATTAAATAATTAAAACCAACAAAGCAATGGCAAGTCAAGTACAGTGCCTAATACTTTGGGAGGAGAGGGAGGGAGAGAGGGAGGGTTGGCATGCAAGGGAGGGGGCTCGGCCTGGCCCACCCACCCTAGTGGAGGGAGGGGGAGGGGAGGGAAAGGTGGCTTGCAAGGGAAGGGAACATAAGCAAACAAGTAGCTGCATGACCCAACTAGAGTCCCATCTAGTCCAGCTCTCTGCTACTCAAGAGTGGTCCACCAGGTGCTATTTGGGAGCCTGCCATGCGTGATGTGAAAGCAATATTCACCTTCTCGCGGCTGCTATACAGGCACCTGAGCACCTGTTAAGGTGCATTTTGAAATCTGAGATCAAGGAGGATCAAGATTGGTAGCCAGAGATTGACTTCTCCTCCATAAATCTGTCCAAGCCCCTTTTAAAGCTATCCAGGTTAGTGGCCATCACCACCACCTCCCCAGGCAGCAGATTCCCAAACACCAATCACATCGCTATATGGAAGAAGTGTTTCCCTTTTATTAGTCCCACCTTCCCCCCAAAGACAATGGACGCCCTCTGGTTCTGCAGGCTGCAGGGTGGTGGAGTGAGAGCGGCATGCAAGGGGAGAGGGGGGCCTGAAAATCATCATGCACTTTGCACCTGATTCAGATTCAGATTCAGAAATAAAACCAGTTCATTTGTAGTCCCCAAATCTCGGCAACAATTCAGAAGAGAAGAATTCGATCGCACTTTTGGTCTCTTTAGAAATCAGCCCTGGCCGGGTTTGTGACCCAGGAGCAATCGAAAATGCTTTTCCTTCCTCCCGAGAGACTGTGCCTTGTATCAGGAATATTTTTTTTTTCCTGTGCTAGGATATTCTTAAATGTCAGCTTCCCAGAGGATGCTGTGAAGGGGACTTGATGAATAGAAGACCACCGAGACACTAGCAGGGCATCCGCTTTCTGAAACAGCAAACAATCACTGCTCCTCTTCTGCAAGCAGACTCTAGACTGGCGACGCATCAACAATACCAGGCCAGCTGTGTCTAGCCCTCCTGAAGTCCTGCAGATGTTTATTTCATCAGTGCCAGCTCCAGAGGTAGCTTTAGATAAAGGGTGCATTTGATGAGTCACTAGCAACAACACACCTCTCGTTCATTTGACTTAGAGACATTTGTGCATTACATTTCTCAAATCACCCACTTTTCTCCACGGGGCAAGCCACTTCTCTCTTGTTTACGATTTACCAATCCCCCACCCCGAGCAAATTTCATCGAAAAACCAGTTTCGACAACAGCACCATCCTAGGACTTATTATCGGATAAGCACAACCTCTTTACCCCCTCTGAGTATATCTTAGCCCCCACGTAAAAGCTATGTTTGGTCTGGAGAGGTGGAAATGGCCAAAGGAGTTGATTGTTTGTGGGCCAGCCACCAAATCAGCACAGCAGTGACTTTGTCAACCACACGCGCTATTTGCGGTTTTTGCAAGGAAGCTGGTAAAAAGGAAACAAGCACAAATAAAGTCAACCACCCTCTCTGTCAATGCAGGTCCCCTGGATTCTGTCACATGTAGTCTCAAGATGAGAGCTGTGGAGTCTCCTTTTTTGGGGATTTTTAAACAGAGACAGGATGGGCCATCTGTCAAGGGTGCTTTAATTGTGTCTTCCTGCATGGCAGGGGAATTGGACTTGATAGCCCTTGTGGTCTCTTCCAACTCTAAGATTCCAACTCTAAGATTCTGCCATCGGCTGGCAGGTCCAAGAAGGGTGGAGGCATACAGATAAATGGGTGAGTCTATGCAAATGAAGCGGTTGAGTGTGGTAGACTCTAGTCTGAAGAGCTGGGTTTGATTCCCCACTGCTACATAGACTCTTATCTGGTGAACGGCATTTTGGGGAGGGACCCCAGCTTAGTGGTAAAGCCTCTGCTTTGCATTTAAATGGTCCCACATTCAACCCCCAGCATCTCCAGTTAAGGATCAGATAGGAAGTGATGTGAAATACCCTTTCCCCAACTTCTTGGAGAACAGCTCCTTGTGGTACTCCCCCATCTGAGATATGGGGGGCAGAAGCATGTGGGAGGGCCTTTTCTGTGGTTGCCCCCAGGCTTTAGAACAATCTCCCTTCAGAGGTTCGCAGAGCACCTATCCCCATGGTGGCGAACCTTTGGCACACCAGATGTTATGGACTACAATTCCCATCGGCCATGCTGGCAGGGGCTGATGGGAATTCTGCAATGTAATCCATAACATCTGGTGTTAGGATTCGCCACCACTGACTCGGCCCTTATGCAGATTAGGTCCATACAAGACCCTTCCTCTTCACCCAGAGCATTGGCCCAGTCTCCCTGTTAGTATTTGTAAGTGTCTGTCACGCATCTGAACAAGCAGGGTTGACTGGCTCGCCTGTAAACAAGCTGCTGAGGTCACTGTTTTATGACCTAGTCTATTGATTAGCTATTGGTCAATCAGGGATCACGCCTCACGATGCTGGTAAGCACATAGATCTGTAGGCCAAAAGTGAAACCGGTCTCTTGTTCAAAGTATTATTTAGCCTTAGTAGAAGACGGCGATGGTCACACAGATAGAAAGGCAAGATGTAGTCTTAAGTGGGTAATTATGCAACAGAGCAGTATAGCATTTACTTTGTTGTTTTATTCCATGTGACCCTTCCTTTTAAGCTAGTAAACTATTTCTATATAAAAAGCAACTCAACATATTTCTGGCTATCTTCTTTTCCCCTGGAGGCTAGTTTCCAAGATCTTTGCTAATTGGTGTCTCTTTGAATATACCCTACTCTCCCATTCTGTGATGTGTTGCTACGGCTGGGGGGGGGGGGGGTGGGGGGGGGTGGGGAAGGGACTTGAACCCTGGCATTGTGCCAATAGTTTTATTGGGAAGCTTTTAACAGAAGCTGTCTTAGCAATGGTGTCTTTACCCTAAGGGGGGGGGGAGCATGCTGAGGCCTCCAAGGCTAATCCACACCCACTCACCTGGGTCACGCGGGGAACATAAACTGGAAAATTTCCCTGTGAGTTAAATGTTCAGCCCATATTTATATATTGCCAATCAAAGAACTATCATAACATATGACTTTCTTTTGGAGCACCTTGTGGAAATTAGGCCCCTTCCGCACATGCAAAATTATGCATTTTCAAACCACTTTCACAACTGTTTGCAAGTGGATTTTGCTATTCTGCACAGCTTCAAAGAGCACTGAAAGCAGTTTGAAAGTGCATTATTCTGCATGTGCGGAATGAGCCTTAGTCACACAAATCTGTCACAAGGGCAATGTGGAGTTTAAGTATAGAAACTCTCCTAGAAGTCCCGCAAAGCATTTGCGCTGCGATGGAGGTGCATTCAGACAATGTCCAAAATTTGGCAAACATTTTGGTCATTGTGGATGCAATTCTGTTGGGGAACAGTAGATGGTGATGGTGTTGCAAAAAACATAGGTGAGTCTTCTTCCTTTCCCTGAAAAGCAAAATGCTCACTTTCTAGACAGAAAGGAAAAACCAGCCAAACCTATAGAAGTGTCTTTCCCCCACAACCAAACCGCCATTTAAAAATTTCAAGATCAACATGACATGCCTTTCAGGTTAATTACTAGTTTTAATTGGTTTAATGGCATTTCCCCCGTTAAAGATGGCCATTAAACCATTAAATTGGTTTAATGGCCATCTTCTATAGCAGCGGTTCTCAACCTGTGGGTTGCAACCACTTTGGGGTCCAAATAGACAGCACCTTCACAGGGGTCGTGCCTAAGACAAGGTGACCAAATTGCTTCACCTGTAGTGCTGGACTCCAGAAGGTGAGCATATGGCTGGCTGGCTGGCTGGTAGGCCAGCTGGCCTGCACGACTTGTACCTATCTATGGATGAGGATGAGTTGCCTCTTCCGCTTCCTCTGTGACAGAGCTGGAGAAACGGGAGTGTAGCCGCAGAAGTGCAGTGCCTTCTGGCGCTCTCCCGTTCCGCCCTGTGACAGGCGGGCGGGGAGGCCCAGAGACATCTAAACTTTGCGGTATTGGAAAAACTACTGCACTGCCAGAAGGCAGTGCGGCAGCCTTCCAAAAAGCAGGACGGTTCAAAAAACCTGCGGGACGCGGGACAAATTGTTTTAAGGCGGGACTGTCCCGCCAAAAGCGGGACGTCTGGTCACCATAGCCTAAGACTCTTTGCATCAGTGTTCTCCATCTGTAAAATGGATAAATGTTAGGGTTGGGGGTCACCACAACATGAGGAACTGTATTAAAGGGTCGTGGCATTAGGAAGGTTGAGAACCACTGTTCCAAAGCTTGTAGGACTGATTTCTACAAGCTATTGCAATGGCAGCTTGCATAAATAACTTGCACATGTGTGGTGGTACCTTGCATGCGTGTGGTTAAAAGCAGGGGGAACTCTAATTCAGGGAATCGGATTTGATTTCCCATTCCTCTGCTTGAGCAGGGGACTCTAGTCTGGTGAACCAGATTTGATTCCCTGCTCCTCTGCATGAAGCCTGTTGAATGATCTTGAGCTAGTCTCAGTTCTCTCTGAACTCTCTCAGCCCACCTACCTCACAAGGCATCTGCTGTGGGGAGAAATATCAACTCTGGCAAATATTTGGATGGGAGACCTCTGGTATTCGTTGGAGGTCTTCCATTCAAATACTTGCTAGGGTCGAGGCTGAGAGGGTGTGACTAGTCTGAGGTCACCCAGCAAGATTCCCCAGAAGAGCGGGGATTCGAACCAGGGTTCCCCAGACCCTAGTCTGGCATCTTAACCAGTGCACCTCACTGGCTCACACAAAATGTACCTGATCAATGTTATTTGCTAATGACAGGAATCAGAGAACAGCTGGTTGGTTAGGTCGCCCCTTCTTGTACTCAAGATCAATAAAAGTAATGATGGATAATTTAATGCATTATCTCTCCTGTATGTAAGCTTTTGTCCCTAGAGGAGATTGCAATGACCTTTGGTTAATGCAATAAAATGTGTGGTTGACGGGCTATTTATAGCTGACTACCAGCTGTGGCCAGAAAAAAAATGGAAATCCTCCATTAATAATCTTCAGAATAAAGCAACTGAGATGCTGTCTTTGAAAAGTGTGCTCTGAGTTCACACCACCTTGCTGCTACAGCCAGGAATTAGTAACAGATCTAGACTCGGAAGTTCAACTAATTCTTTTGCAAAACATTTATGCAAACTGCCGTTGCAGCAGCTTGTAGAAATCAGTTCTACCAGTTATAGGAGATGGCTAAGTATTCATATTAATTTGTCACATTTTAACTTCACCTTTCTTTTCATGCATTGGCCTCTTTTGAGAGCCAGCGTGGTGTAGTGGTTAAGAGCAGGTGGATTCTAATCTGGAGAACCGGGGTTGATTCCCCACTCCTTCACCTGAGTGGCTGAGGCTTAACAGGTGAACCAGATGTGTTTCCACACTCCTACAATCCTGCTGGGTGACCTTGGGCTAGTCACAGTTCTTTAGAACTCTCTCAGCCCCATCTGCCTCACCAGGTGTCTGTTGTGGGGAGAGGAAGGGAAAGGAGCTTGTAGGGCACCTTGAGTCTCCTTACAGGAGAGAAAGGTGGGGGTATAAATCCAAACTCCTCCTCCTCCTCCTCCTCCTTCTTCTTGAAAGCCCCTTGCTGGAGCCACCATAAGTCAGCAGCAACTTGATGGCACTTTACACAGACCCACTGTATTTTAAGAGTGGTATGTATGTATGTAGGTAGGTAGGTAGGCAGGCAGGCAGGCAGGCAGGCAGGCAGGCAGGCAGGCAGGCAGGCAGGCATTCGTTCATTCGTTTGTTTGTTTGTTTGTTTATTTATTTATTTAGCAAGCTGCCCGATTAACCTTCAGATAAAGGGTCAAGGTAAAAAAATGCTCAAAAGAAATGACCTGTGCTGTCAGTTGTAGCGACACCGATCCACCCTCTGGAGAGTGGGGTTTCATAGATGTAACCCTCCATTGTGCATCTAGGGTTTATCTCCTTGGAGGTGCCCATCTGAGCATTCCAGTGTAACCAGCTCAATCATTTTGCCCTCCACTGTTCCATCGATATGCAATCCCAGAAGCTGTTGGCAAAGCACGACTGTACCGGAGGAACCACAACTAGCAAAGCTGCACTTTTCATACTTGCTTTTGTTCCTAACAAACCTTCGTGAGTGCCTAGAAGGTCACTGCGAAGCCAAGCTTGTTTCTAGGATACAAGCGCTCCCCAACCCTTCAGCGTGTGTCTTATAAAATGGCTTGATCTGTAGAGATGCGGGCCTCGCTAATTGAAGGTCATATTAGCATGAGTGGGTGCGACCTTGCCCACTGGCAAGCCACTGAATGCAATCCAAGCTTCCCGGGACAATGCAGATCTGTGATTGGTAGCAGCAGCTATCTCATAATACTTGCCAGCAAGAGCGAAGGTATCTGTCAGTGCATTTCGCTGTCGTTTTTCTTTTGGCTTAGTTTTAATGTAAGGCATAGAAAACCAATCCCGCCCCCCCCCCCCACACACACTAGAAAGAGGAATATTTTCTCATAGTTGCAAATATTAACAACAGAGACAACACAGAAATTCAGAGTTGGTTAAATATAGATAATCCCAGCTCTCTATAGCTAAGGATCAAACTATCCATATGTATTTGAGCGAGTCACAGCGTCTCTATGGCCGGGCTCACCTCACCCACTATAGATAGCCGAGCTTTGTAGGGGTTGCAGGGAAGGCTATTTGAAAAATCAGCAGGTGCCGGATTCAACTCACAACTGAGGTGTGGAGGAGAAAGGTCTTCCGCCTCCTCTGCACCATTTTCCCGACCCCAAGGGGTGCTTGCAGGAAGTTATTGCATATTCATTTTATTCTCAATTATATACCATGCTGCAAGCTCAAATCTTCCCGGAATGTAAAGTGTCATCAGTTCTGCACAGACCATTCATAAAGGAAGAGGATGTTTGTCTAATCTCTTGTTCAAGCCCATTCACAGACAAGGTGATTGTCCAGCTGGGGGGAAATGTGTAGAAGTTGTGCTTGGTTCCAAAGTCATCCGACTGTATTAAAAACATACATCGTATTAAAATAACCTCTGCCATAATCTAACTGTCCCATATCATTGGGACTCATAACCTGGGTGGTGGTGGAAAGTGCTGTCGAGTCACAGTCGATTTATGATGACCTCATAGGGTTTTTAATGTAAGAGACTTCAGAAGTGGTTTGCCGTTGACTGCCTACATGGCAACCCTGGACTTCCTTGGTGGTCCCCCATCCAAGTATTAACCAGGGCTGACCCTACTTATCTTCCAAGCTAGCCTTGGCCATCTAAATCAGTGTGAGGTAGAGTTTTGCTGTGGCGTCAGTAACATAATGGACCCGCTTTCAGTGCACTCCAGAAGTGATATTGCTGCATTGCCATGGTCAGGGGCTCAGGCCTCCCCCAGGTGCTGACGTCCCCCCTCCCCCACCAGCCAACTAATCAGCAAGGAGGCAGGACAGAGAATTCCCCACCTCTAGTGGGGGGCGGGGGGCTGGGAACCATACTTGAGGTCTCTAATTGAGCAGAAAGGAGGTACACAAATGTTTTCAACAAAATCAAATCAAATAAGGTCATTTGGTAAAAATGAGAGGAGGAGGAGGAAGAAGAAGAAGAAGAAGAAGAAGAAGAAGAAGAAGAAGAAGAAGAAGAAGAAGAAGAAGAAGAAGAAGAGGAGGAGGAGGAGGAGGAGGAGGAGGAGGAGTTTGGATTTATTTCCCCCCTTTCTCTCCTGTAGGAGACTCAAAGGGGCTTACAATCTCCTTGCCCTTCCCCCCTCACAACAAACACCCTGTGAGGTGGGTGGGGCTGAGAGAGCTCGTAGAGCTGTGACTAGCCCAAGGTCACCCAGCTGGCATGTGTGGGAGTGTACAGGCTAATCTGAATTCCCCAGATAAGCCTCCACAACTCAAGCGGCAGAGCTGGGAATCAAACCCAGTTCCTCCAGATCAGAGTGCAACTGCTCTTAGCCACTGCTCTTAGCCACTGCGCCACTGCTGCTAAGAATTCTTTGTTAAGACATCTAGAAGACACCCTCATCGAAGTGCAATTCTTGGAACTCCCTGGGGAAGAAAGCATAGCGTGTATCAAACCAGCTTAAGTCTGTGGTATAGATACAAACCTGTTCTGTGCAATATTTTGCTTTGTGTGTTCACTTTTCAGGGGGGAAACACACACACACACACGAGCTAACTTATAATGTCCCTTGTGATTATTGATAACATTTATTTTTCATTCCATCCCAGGCATAGCTCCATCTCTCTCCCGCCACCAGAACCATTTCTTTCTTTTTAAAATATTTTAAAGCCATATTATGTTTTATTTCCATCTGTCAAAGGCAACTGAAGCTGCTCTTGCTTGGCTCTGATCGAATCAGTTTGCCGTAATCCATTTATCTGCTGTTGTTATTTGTTGAAAAGTTTTATGGGCATGAGGCTGTTTTTATTTTGGGAGCTTGCCGGTATGTTTTCGCTTCTGTTTCCCATAGCATTCAGTGGTGATTGTTTTATTCTTTTGACCGGCTGTTATCGTTTTCTCAAGTTTAATGTTTAATATCATCTTGCTCTTTCCTTCTTCGGAGGCTGATTTCTACCGCTGTCTCAAATTTTGTTGAATATATTTAACAGAAAAGCAGGATACAAATATTTGGAAGTTATAAATGTTTCGGGCAGTCCGATCATGTGGCATAGCGGTTAAGAGCAGGTGCACTCTGATCTGGAGAACTGGGTTTGATTCCCCGGTCTGCCGTTTGAGCTGTGGAGGCTTACCTGGTGAACCAGATTAGCTTGTGCACTCCCAACACATGCCGGTTGGGTGAACTTGGGCTAGTCACAGCTCTTCAGAGCTCTCTCAGCTCCACCCAATTCACACGGTGTTTGTTGTGGGTTGGGGGGGGGGGACGGAAAGGAGATGTTAAGCCCCTTTGAGTCTCCTTACAATAGAGGAAGGGGTGGGGGTATAAATCCAAACTCTTCTTCTTCTTTTGTGGCACAGAAGGATTCGTTCCACTCACAGAGGAATTCTGTCTGTGAGCTGAAGGATTCCTTGGACCCAACTCAATGTAATCAAACATGCAAGTTTAGACCCAATGATGCAATCAATGTCTTTGCCTCACCAAGTACCCCACCCATCATTTCACCTCATTTTTGTTGTTGATGAAAGCTGGACCAACCTTGACCAGTAGGTAAACCAGGCAGAGACCAGAGACTCAATGGGGTTGGACTGTGGCACAGTGGTAGAGCATCTGCTTAGGATGTTGAAGGTCCCAGGTTCGATTCTTAGCATCTTCAGTTAAAAGGACCAGGCAGTAGGTGATGGTCCCTTCTGCACAGGCAACACAAACAGGTTAAACGAACCCATGTTGCTTGTGTCGCCGTTCGCATGGCGGGTGCAGGGGCCATCCGGAATCACTGGGTTCCTCGTGTCAGGATGTGGCATGGTTCGTACAGGACATGCTGTGCTTCCCTGCAAACTGCACATCCCAGAATCCCCCACCTGAGAATCCCCCCCCCAAGAATCCCCACATGCACACTTACTAGAACAAAATGGGGGCTACCTAGAGAATCCACTCTAATGGCCGCCACCTGGAGAATCCACTGTAATGTTGGATGGGAGCAGAGGGGAAAATAGAATTCTTCCTGCTTGCCGTAGTTTGCACAGGCGAGCAGGAAGTGTCTGAAGCCCAGGATAAAAGAAAAAAGTTGCTAATGTAGCGACTTTCATTTAACCCGGGTTGAGCCAAATAGAACAGGTTAGAAGCATTTGGGGGGCAAGTTCTGTGGGAACTTCTCCCCCATAACACTTTTTTCACAACCCTGAACCCATTCTATTGGGCCTGTGCAGAGTCACCCATTGTGAAAGACCCGAGAATCCGAAGAGCTGCTACTTATCTGAGCAGACAGAACTGACTTTGATGGATCATTGGGCTGATTCTGGCCCTTTCCCCACTCACCGTTTGCTGCGTGCTAATCTCGCCGAGTAGCGCGGGGTCCAGCTGCACTCCCCACTACAGGGGTGGCGACAACGCAGCCGCCCCGACTCTGCAGCTCTTGCGCCCCCCTCAGCGCGCGTCATTCTGGCGCTGCTCAAAACGGCGCCTTTCAATGACCCCACGCTCTGCATGGGGGAAGCCCGGGGAACATGACCCCGTGCTAAAAAGGTCCTGGACCAGACGAAACCAACGTCATTTTAAAAGTGGGGAAATGGCCTCTGTGAGGGGCAGCTTCATGTGTTTCATGGATTTCCCAAGTCAAATTGGGAACTGAGAGGCATCTGGCGTTTCCATCTCTTTGCTCGCGTCCACATCAAAACCCTGCCCTGAACCTCAAAGCTGTTTCTCATTCAAGGTAGGCAAGTGAGTATTCTATTTATTTATCTACATTATTTATAATCTGCCTTTCTCACTTGGGCAGAAGGCATATACAGCGTGAGTCAATACAATCAACAAGATGGGACATCCAATAAACAATGAAATAGAACCGGAGGTCTACAAACAGAACTAAAACACAACATAAGTATAAATATGACACATTAAATGATGCAAAATTACAATGTAGGATCCAACCCACAGCAAATTTACACAACAGAGCCCACAACAAGCCTCAATAATTTATTCACATAACTTTGTGATGACTTTTCTACAGTACTATCCTGTTGCCTATGTAGAAAATCACTATTGAATAACGAAGTTTGGCGTTGTTTGCAGAAAGCCAGGAGAAAGAGAGCCTTCCCGACCTCCTCAGGCAGACCACCCCACAAGATGGGGCCCACAAAAGAGATACAAATGTACAGGCAGTGGTTGATCTTCATATGAAGAAGATCCTGTGCAAATGAATGGAGCTGTCATGGTGGAGTGTAGAAGAAGAAGCAGGCTGTTTCCACACGGGTGGAAATCAGCACCCTAGGGATGGTAAAAACACTGCCCCTGGGGTGCTGTTCACACAGCTGGTGCTGCTGCATCACAGCAGCGCTGTGCTCGCCCCCCTAAGCAGCGTAAAGACGCCACTTTTGAAACTCGGTCCCTGAGCGAGGTTTTTCAAGAGCAGCGTCTTCTCGCCTACCCCTCCAGTGTTCCTGTTTACCTGCCTCTCCTCCCTGCGCAACTCTGGATGGCTGGAGAGACACGCTTACGCTGCCCTTGCAACCCCTGGAGCCATCCAGAGCTGCGCAGGGAGGAGAGGTAGGTGAACTGGACGGCTGCGGGGGGCTCCATGCGGAGCTGCCTCTGCGGGTTGCAGCAGCCTCAGCGCTGCCTGCACGAGACCATGTGAATGGTCTCGTTCATCCACAGGCATTAATTATGTCAGTGGACAGCCATTTCTGCTGCCGTGCAGAAATGGACGCAGTCTTGACGATATAAGGGTCCAAGGCTGTGACAGCCAGTATCTTGAACTGAGCCCAGTAAATGATGAGCAGCCAATGAAGTGACTGCAGAAAGGTTATGAATAAATGAATGCTTTATTATGGCCAAGGACCAAAAGTTGCTACTAAAATAAAACATGCACTGGAGAATGCATATAATCTGCATACCCCACCTTTCTCCTGATAAGAAGAGGAAGGGTTTGGATTTATACCCAACTTTTCTCAGTTGTAAGGAGACTCAAAGCGGCTTACAAACTCCTTCCTTACCTTTCTCTACAACAGACATCTTGTGAGATAGGTAAGGCTGAGAGAGTTCTGAGAGAACTGTGACTGACCCAAAATCGACCTTCATGTGGAGGAGTGGGGAAACAAGCCTGGTTCTCCAGATAGGAGTTCACTGCTCTTGTGGAGGAGTGGGGAAACAAACCTGGTTCACCAGATAAGAGTTCATGGCTCTTGTGGAGGAGTGGGGAAACAAACCTGGTTCTCCAGATTAGAGTCCACCTGCTCTTGACCACTATTCCACACTGACATTCAAAATTACACGAAATAATTACCAACCTGTGGCATTTGGCCCCAACTGGAATGAGTCTTTGTCTTGTCTGTAATGTATATTCTAAAGGACACACTGAGCTGAGAAACAGAGTATGTGGAGAATTTGTACAACTGTTTTTCTAATGGGGGAAAATAGTAATATAGCAAGTTAAGCTGGTTTATCATGACAAACTGGAATAGATCTGTTGTTCTCCAGGATCCCTGAGGATTCAGTACTGAGTTACCTTAATCTTACGAAGTTACAGCTCTTACATGATATTGAAGAATATCTCACCATGGAACACAATGGAACACTAAGAGGAAAAGAAGAATCAATAAATATCCTTTAGTGTCAACTGGAAAAAAATTGTGCTAGCTTCTGATTGTATTACACACACTCACTTTAAGTGGCTCAATTTTTGATCTCTCCCACCTCTAGAAAAGGTCATTGTGCAATCTACCATTTGTATTTATGATTTGTATGAGTTTATATGCCTGCCTCCCTCTGTCTCTGATCCTTCTGCCCCAATCCCAGAGACCTATGATGAAAAACCAATATGTCACAAAAAATAAAATTAAAAAATGCTTCCTGACCCACTAAATTCAGTTAACCCTGGCTGCTAAATGTCAGGCGAAATAGGAAGTCTATTGTTGCTCTTCATATGTGACCCTTAAATAAGTTTTGTTTTCACTTGGTTCCTCAGATGGCCAGGGTGAATTATTTCTTCTGAATTTTCTCACACATTCATAGCACGAGTACGTGGTACCAAATGTGATGATAGTGAGAGTTAGGCAGGGGTAATGGAAGTCTTATCAGCAAGGATGTCAGTTCATTTTCTTTTCCAGGTGCTATCTCGTACCTATAACATTCATGTGCCTCACAAATAAGGCGAGAAACTGCTTCTTCCAAGCCACAGTTGTAATCTGAAGTAGTAGTAGTTGCAGTATTAGCAGAAGCAGCAGATGCAGCTAAAGCAGCAGAAGCAGCCAAAGAAGCAGCAGAAGCAGATGCAGAAGACGCAGAAGATGCAGAAGCAGAATTTATATCCCACCTTTCTCTCCTGTAAGGAGACTCAAGGCAGTTTACAAACTCCTTTCCCTTTATTTTTTTGTCTCCTGTCTTTGGTCTAGTGTTATTTTGATGGATTAAAGATGGACACACATCTTCAGTGCTGATGTTAAAAGAAGCCCGTCAGATCATTTTTAAAGTAATGGTGGAATTGGTGGAACTACTGTCGGCCCTCCGCTTCCATGCTTCCATTGACTGTTCCCTTTTTTTGTTTGCTGACCTATTTTTGTTTTTTTAATGACTTTTGTGTTATTTCTCTGGCATACTCCTTTGCTGCAGTGATAGACTTTAGACTTGTAGAAAATAATAAAATAAGTCCTTCGGAACAATCTCAAATGGTGGGACTAGGGTGGGGAAGGAGAGGAGAAGCAAGAAAATAAAAGAGAATGTAATGCACATAATCCTTTGCTTTCCCTGCAAAGCCAGGGGAAAAGTCACGCTTCCCCCACTTTTGGAAACCACAGGAATTTTCTCATCTGCTGCGTGGTGAGTTTAGGAGCAGGGAAAATGTATATGCAATCAAGAATCTGACCTGGAGGTAATGTACCCTCCCTGTGAAATAAACCACTTTGCACAAATGGCTCAAATGAACACTAAGTAAATTTTCTTAAGCAAGCCTTTACTGGCATAATAGTAAGTAAATAAAAGAAAGACTGCAGAGGACCGCAATGGCAAACTACCTCTATTTAATCACTTGCCTTGAATTAAACCCTATGAAATGGCACAAGTCACTTGTGACTTGACGGCACTTCACACACACGCACACACACAATTCATTGCTGCTGCGGCAGGACTGTATCTTTTCAGAGCGATCCCAGTAGATGCTTGCTTTTTATATTCATCCTTGAAGAATTTGTTCTTAAACCGTAAGTTGCCTTTAAGCACTTGTGGAAAGACGGGACCGCAATTAAATATAACAATATAGTTTGATTTTCTCAGTTTCTTGGAAATCCCTCTGGTTACCAGAAGCTTTTTAAAACAAGTGTTAGTTAAAAAGAAGAGGTCTTTTCTTCTGTGCCTCCACTTGAATTACTATTTGCAATGTACACAGATCCAAGAATCTCTAGTACAGCTTCTCCAAATTAGAAGTACCTCTTCTGGGCATTTATCTTTTGAATAGGTGGAGTTGCATTCATGTAGCTTGATAAAGTCCTTTGCTTTAACTTTGCCTGTTGTCTTTTTTTTTTTTAATGTTGCGGGTTCGCTGAGAAAATACACTCCTACCATCCCTCAGATACACGAGGGATAGTTAAATCCAATAAGTTAATCTCGACTTCTGGAAACAAGATTAAATTTTCAAATAAAGGCAAGATCTGACAGCTAAGGCATAAATCTTTTATTTAAAATAGAAAAAGAAACCTATTCAAATGCAATCAGAGAAGACAGATGTAGATAAAAACAAGGCCTGATAGGCTATACGTCCATAAATTGGTTAGGCTGCCATGACGGAATTTTTTGAAAAAGTGAAAAGGTGACCTTAAAAATGTTGCATACAGATCAGCGAAAAAAGATTTGCATATATTTAAATGCTTTCTTGTTATCCAGGAGGGAGAGAGGTTGGCGGAGAGAGAGAGAGTGAGTGTGTGTCTTGAAAGTACAGTGGGAAAGGTCATGCTATCTGTCAGAATGGCTGAAATATGAACTGTGCTCGAGATGTAGGCTGCCATAGGGAAACCATTCTACAAATTAGCAAAAGCATAAGGTAACACGGCCATATTGGAATCAACTTGAAAGTCATTTTATATTGGTTCTTGCAGTACTGGTACTGCTCCCCAGGGCGGACCCGGGGGCCACGACTCCAGTCCAAAGTCAACATGTCCTAATAACTCCAGTGTGCATCAAGTAACCCAATTTAACACAATCATGTCACACAACTGATAACTCTAATACACATGAGGGAACACAATCATATTGAATGGGCTTGGTGGTGGTCTGTTCGAGTTCCTGTTGTACGGGTAGAATTCCCTGAGTTCATTGATGAGTGCAATGCACGTAGCATGTCATATTGACTTTAATGGGCATCTACCCCTTAAGACTATACTCTGCTGCATGCTGCTCACGCTCTTCTGATTGCTCACCTCAGTAGTAGTAGTAGTAGTAGTAGTAGTAGTAGTAGTAGTAGTAGTAGTAGTAGTAGTAGTAGTAGTTTGAGTTTATATCCCACCTTTCTCTCCAATAGGGAAACACAAGGTGGCTTAGAAGGTCAGCAACGCTGCAGTTTCTCAGCACAATAAACACCGTTTATCCCAGCTGTGGTGGAAATGAGCAAGGAGTTTTGAGTTTGGGAAGGAAATGCTGGGAATGAAAAGTGATGCTCCGAATGACATATTTTGACTTCATTGGGGTCATGAAGATTTATACGGCGGGGCCTGCTCAACCTATTAAGAATTCTCTGCCGACCTCAAATTGTTAAACTGCATTGCCTGAAAACACACATCAGTTCAGTGTAGGGCCATCATTCTTTGCCTGGCTATCTTTCTCGTTTGGCCCAGCAGACAGATCACTCACAAGACATTCCTCTCTCTTCTTTCATGCTTGCAATATTTATATAGGGAAAGTATTCTTTAGATTGGCTTTCTCTCTTTCTCTCTCAACTGCAGCCTAAATGTGAACAGAATCTACACAAATGAGTGCAAGTTCTACTTGTTTACAGTGTACTTCTTGGGGGATTTATTTGCTGCACTCCAGATCATTTACTCCGCTTTATTAAACAAATATCCCAAAGTCAGTCTGCCTGCCTGCCTGTCTGTTCATTTGTCTATCCATTTCCTACTCTGCTGCTCAACTGGGAAACTCAACTTGGAAACATCATTCTTTTCTCCTCCATTTTATCTTCATGGCACAAGTCCTGTGGGGATAAGTAAGGCTAAGAGAGAGACAGTGATTGGCCCAAGGACACCCAGCAAACTTCCATTGTTAACAGGGGATTGAAACCCCAGACTTCCACATCTTCTGTTGATGTGCACATTGACCAGGTCTAGACTCTTGATGCCAGAAATCCCATCACAAATAAAGAACTTCTAGGCTTAATGTTATGAGGCTGAACATGTATTAATTGAAGGCACTAAAAGCCGTTCATATGAAATATAAATGACTAAAAAAACCCCGATTTCTCTTAAAACATATCTTTGAAATTCTACATCAGACCATAGAACATCTTCGATCAATGGAAAGCACTGTTTTGTTGTGCCGTGAAGCCGCAGCCGACTTATGCAAGAGATGTTCAAGGCAAGAGATGTTCAGAGGTGGTTTGCCATTGGCGGTCTCTTATCCAAGTAATAACTAGGGTCATCCTGTTTAGCTTCCAAGATCTAACAAGACTGGACTAGCCTGGGCCACCCAAGGATATTTATGCCCTTTTAGTCACCTTTGTACTGAGCATACATTCCCTTCAGGTCCCTTCACCCTTCAGCAGCCACTCTGCCTTCAGATCAGAGAATCCCCACAATTTCGCCAAACTCTGAAAATGTGACTTTTCCTCTCCCTTTGCAGGGAAAGAGAAGACAATCAGCATGAGTTTCCTCCTGTTTTCTAGCTCCTCTCTGCTTTTATCTGCTTGCATGACAGCAGTTCCTCCCATTTTTCAGGTCTCCATTTCAAAAGGAACAGAAGGGCTTTCTCGTTTTCAAAATACCCATGCTGAAGGGCTATTGCTGGAGCAATTGACACAGTGAAATTGACAAGAAATTGATATGGTCTAGCAACGCAATGCTGGACCAAAGATGGCTGAAAGGGGGTGGGGGGGAGGCAGCAAGCAACCTTCCCAAATGGAGGTTACACAGAAACAACGAGAAAGTGTGTGTGTGTGTGTGTGTGTGTGTGTGTGTGTGGCATGGGGAATGGTGGATCAGCTTCAAATCCCTGTGCAAACAAAAAATGGCACGGAAACCCCACTGTGAAGCTAAAAACCGCAGGGTAAATAGTGCAGGCATAAATGGCATAAGTTAGGACCACTTTGTTTTGTAGCCTGTCCTTAAAGAAAGCAAAAGTATGATCATGCTCGGTATGATGAAGAAGAGTTTGGATTTATACCCCACCTTTCTCTCCTGTAAGAAGACTCAAGATGGCTTACAAGCTCCTTTCCCTTCCTCTCCTCACAACAGACCCCTTGTGAAGTTGGTGGGTCTGAGAGCATTCCAAGAGAACTGTGAATAGCCCCAGGTCACCCAGCGGGGATGTAGGAGTGCAGAAACACATCTGGTTCACCAGATAAGCCTCCACCACTCAGGTGGAGGGGTGGGGAATCAAACCTGGTTTTCCAAATTAGAATTCACCTGCTCTTAACCACTACACCACACTGGCTGGAATGGGAGCCCATTCCCAAGAAGCCCTCTTTTGTTTTATTTTTCCTTAAAGAGGAGATGGACAACAGATATTGATATAGGGAATGTAGTTACTGACTGAGTCTTCATAATGGAGGATAGAGTTTCCTGCCAGTTCCCATCTGGGAACTTCCTTGAGATTCGAGATTCGAGTACTTGGAGAGGGCAGAGTTTAGGAAGGGGGTGGATTTAATGACGCAGAAATTGCCGTTCTTCCAGGGGAGCTGCCAGCCATCTTGAGTTGCTGCGTTGAAACAATGAATAACAATAAATCATCAATAAATAACATTTCTCCTCAACGATGAGGACTAGAACCTTTCTTCAAAAAAAAATCAGAGGCCGTTTCCGCACGGCCATCGAGGCGCCTCCACGCCGGCAAGAATTCTGCCGGCATGGAGGCGGAGGCCGTTCGCATGCAGGCATGCGGACGGCCTCTGGAGAGGCCGGCAGACGGCAGGCGGCTCCGCATGGAGCCGCCTCTTCCCCCCTTCCCTTTCCCATGATACCCTCTCGATAGCCGCGCGGGTTCCTCGCGGGGCCTCCTCCAGTTCCAGCCCATGCGCTGCCCTCCGACCTCCAGGGGTCGGAGGGACAGCGAGGGAGGGACCGAGGAAGGCCCGCAGTAAGCGGTCTGTAACACGTAGAGGTACATGGGAAAGGGAAGGGGAAAAAAGCTGCGTGTTCCCAGCCCGGTAGCGGGGTTTAGCACCGTATGCCTGGAAGGAGCAGCTTTCCCCTCAACAACAACCCTTTAAACCCTTTTAGTTGTTTAGAGCGGCCTGAAAGCGCCGCCCTGGGGGAGGGGGAGCGCAGTCAGGGTGCGGCGCTGCTGCGTTGCAGCTTAGCGCCGCCTGTGCATGAAGCGGGCGGCCTGAAGCGGCGTTTTTACCGCCCAGGTCAGTCAAGCTTTTGGCCCGTGCGGAAAGGGCCAGAGTTATTCTCAACCATCGAGTTTTAAATTGAAAACTGAAATTCCCATTCTGCCTTGGGCATGTCTAGAACTTACCAGAATGCGCACATTAGTGATTTATAGCACAGAAACCCCCCTGCCAGTGAATTCTTGATGTTAAAGTATACGTCTTTCAAACAGCCAATTTGGTCTATTGGTTTCTTGAAAGGTGATAATTTTGTCTGAGTCACCAAGCAGTGACAAACGACATCTCGGTACAACTTTTCTTAACCTTTAGCACGGTTGTATCCAAAGGTCGATTTTATTTTATTGTACAGAGAAGAAAATATCTTTCTGTCATCGTACAGTGCGTGAGTGTCAGCTTCCATGTTTGCATTGCTGGGAAACACACCAAACGGTTTGAACGGCGGAACTGAAAGAGAACCCTTCAAGGGACTTAGAAGGGTGTGACTCTGGGACTCTTTCACACATGCAGAATAATACACATTCAATGCACTTTAGCCAGTGGTGGGATCCAAAAATTTTAGTAACAGGTTCCCAGGGTGGTGGGATTCAAACAGTGGCATAGCGCCAATGGGGCTGGGCGGAGCACGACAGGGGCGTGGCTGGGCATTCTGGGGCGGGGCATTAATAATTTCTCTGTTACTGTAAAAAACTCTTACTGTAAAAAAAAAGTTCCTAATTTCCAGCTGGTATCTTTCTGTCCATCATTTAAACTCATTATAGCAAGTCCTATCGTCTACTGCCAACAGAAACAACTGCTTCTCCTCTAATTGACTGCCTGTCAAATACTTAATACTTTCAAATACTTAATTTTGTTTCTAGAAATCAAAAGAAGGATATTTTCCTTAAACAAGGAACTTTACCATATTTCTAAAACATGTTTTTAAAACAGCCCAACAGGGAGAATTATCCAGTTTTCTACCTTCGCTAACCAGCCACATAGGAAACAACAGGACTTTATGATTTTTGGACCTAATGGAATTTCTAACAGAAAAGCAGACCCAATTAGTAACCCCCACTCGGCACACACAAATAATTAGTAACCCACTCTCGGGAACTGGTGAGAACCTGCTGGATCCCACCTCTGGTTTTACTGTTTCACACAGGCCCCTTCTGCACATGCAGAATAATGCACTTTCAATCCATTTTCAATGCACTTTGCAGCTGGATTTTACTGTACGGAACAGCAAAATCCACTTTCAAACAATTGTGAAAGATGATTGAAAGTATATTATTCTGCATGTGCAGAAAGGGTTACTGTGAAATCCAGATGAAAAGTGCATCGAAAGTGGATTGGAGGAGCATTATTCCATGTGTGTTAAAGCACCATCTATCTATAATTGCACAGTAAACATAACGGGGTGGTATGGGCCACAAAAGAGATTCAAGCGTATGAAGGCAGGAGGTATGTGGAGGCAGGAGTAAAACAGAACTTGAAAAAGAAACAAATCAAAACAGAAGAAAGAAACATGAAGTATTACTGACAATTAAATACTTTGAACAACAAGAAGATACAATTTCACTGCCTTTAAGACTATTGATTAAATGTTAGTAATTAAAGATTGAGGACATTTCCGGGCTGTTTTCATAGAGCCGGGCTATCAAATCAGACATGAGGGCTCCAGCTTCTCCATGATTTATGGTGATGGAATAGTGTGACTTTGGGTCAGATACACAAACCCAGAAATTGCTTGCTGGGTGACTTCTATTTAATAGTGGAGGGTCAAATCCTACACAATTGGCTCTGGGAGGAATCTTAGCTCATTTTTTTTTTGGAAAGGGGACCTTGATTATACAAGCAGTACAGTTAGGAATAAGTCATAGTTAAAGGGCAGGAGTCTGCCTTTTGGGTCTATCAACAGCCAGTCTATTCCTGGTTTTCCAGATTAGAGTCCACACAAACCATGGTTAGTTTTATTTTAGTTTCACATGATATCTGAACTGAGCCACACCGTGATTTGCACAGGTTAGCAACAACCGACCGTCTCCTGCTGAAGGAACAAAGTTAGCTATTGCCAGAGGTGTAGCTTCAAGGGGACGGGGGGAGTGCACAATGCAACGGGCACGCGCCCCTGTGGGGGTGTGGCGAGGGGCATTCCGGGGGCATGGCGAGGCATTCCGGGGCAGGGCAGGGCAGGGGTGTTCCAGGAGGGGGTGGGGGCGGAGGACACACCAGGTGCTTTCCCCCCTTGCTACGCCTCTGACTATCGCATACTAAGCCAGGATAAACCAGGTCATAGCTCAAGGTCACCCAGTAGACTTCATGTGTAGGAGCAGGGGAAACAAACCTGGTTCTCCAGATTAGAATCCGCTGCTCATGTGGAGGAATAAGGAATTGAACCTGATTCTCCAGAATGGAGCCAACCACACTTGACCTCTATACTATACTACAATGGCAAACCACCTCCTTTTGGGGAGGCCGGCCGCTGATTGCCCCCCCCCTTCTTCATAACATCAGTAGACCCTGCCGTCCCCCGCTCTTAAGGGGTTTAGGATATGGGACGCCATCTATTGTGTTTGTAATTAGAACATTGTGTTTTAAAGGGGGTTTAGTTTTAATATGTACAGAGCCATAATTTAATTATTCCTGGTTGTTTGTTGATTTTACTTTGTGCTCTGACTGTATACTCTGTGTTCACCACCCTGGCCCTTCGGGGGAGGGCAGTATACAAATGTAAACAACAACAACAACAACAACAACAACAACAACATATCTTGCCTTGAAAACCCTACAGGGTTACCATAAATCAGCTGTCCCTTGATGGCATTTTATGCACATGCACAGAGATAGAAGCAGGCAATCTCTCTCCAAACCTTCTTATTTCCTGCTAGAGAACCACTGTGTGGTGTCTAATACAAAACAACTGCAGGTCTTAAAGCGTGCATTGATTTCTGTGCAAAGAATGCAAAAAGAAATGAAAGAGAAATCCCTTTTTCCAAAGAGGAAGAAAGAAAATAAGAGGAATCAATAGCAACGGTTTTTTAAAAAGGTGAATTTTGGAAAAAGCAATTCCCAAAACAATGCTAGTTTGCAAGCGTGCCCGTTTCCGACACCTGGTCCTTTCTTAAACGTAACAAATGAGACGTTCAAAGAACATTGAGCATAAAATGCCCCAAAGTCACCTCCGTACTAATTCGATTTGATTGAAGCAGAATTCCCCCCGCCTATAACAATGTCTTCGGGACAAAGAAAGAAAAAAGAGCATTAGAATGTATTGACAAGTTGGAACAAGAAATCTCTTGGAAAGGATGTCAGTGTCTTTTCATATAATTTGCAAGCTAACATTGATCTTTTCAGGGAAGAAGGGAGGAATATTAAAATGTGAGTGATGGAATTCAACCAGTAAATGTTTTGACAGATGTCAGCATCTCTTTCTGCATCTAATTTGGGCCCATTATGCACAGAATGCTCACCTCGGGACTCTTCTCTGTGCAGTGGGCTTGCAGCGCTTTCTCCTTGTGATTTTCTGTTTACATATGAGGAAGCACTCCCTTCTGGACATGTCGTTTTTCTGCAGAGAACTGTCCAGGCCTGGTTCTCTTAACTCCACCCATAAGCTTACTGTTAAAGGCACAGATCTGAAAGGCACTTATTCTTATTCTTAAGGGTACACATCTCATTAAACTCAGTAGTCAAAATTGCTGGCTTAGTCTTTAAATTGCACTTTTATCAATGCTACTGTTCCAAAAATAATTTGCACCCCAAATGAAAGAGCAAAGCAATTCCCTGGACTACATGCTGCTAAAGAAGGGGGCTGTGTCTTTGAACCAATATTCTCTCCCCCTACTCCCTGTTGTTGCTGCTGCCACCAGAGGACAGAGAGATTTGTTATTTCCAAGCATTATCTCGATATATGAATGCAGAGGGTGAGTGAGCTTCTTTTCTTTTGCTTGAAGGAGCTGACAACATGGAAGGGTGGCAAGGGGAATGGGTGGATAGCCGTGGGATGGAGTGGGAAGGCTGGCTTTGGGTGGAGGGAAGATGTTCAGGGTGAAGCTGGCTTTGGATGGAGGGAAGATGTTCGGGGTAATCACTTCACCCAGACACATGCAAATGTGCCTCACCCCCTGTAAAGTGGACAAAACATATACTCATTCCGCTACATCCCATGGAGAAAAACACATCTTACCAAAACGTGCCAACCATAGATGTGGGTAAAACATTAGGAACAAAAACTAGCAGTCCACAGTGACACAGCCAGATCTACGTCCAAGTTTGTATAATCATCTTCGTTTCTTTCTTTCAAGCGACTCTTTTCCTAGTTTCATAGAACAAACTTCTGGTGCGGAGTTTTGAGGAACAAGGAAGTGACTCAGGCGCTCCCAGCTGCTGGGCACATCAGGATCAGGGGGGTTATTATTTGGACAGGGGAAAAAAACAGCTCCTATGATACAACATGATCAAGCTGGTGGCATTTAGTAAGGAAGTTGAGATGGGGTGGCTAGAGGGCAATTGGCCTGATGCAGGGGCGAAGAGGGACCCTCTGGTTAATATCAGAGGAAAGGTATAGGCTAGGAAACAAATGGCAATCCAATTATTGCAAATCATGGCTATCAAACAAATGAAGATCGGTCAAGGAGCGACGTGAAGAACTCCACCTTCCACACAATAATGCCAGCAAAACAAACATTTTATTTGTTGATCTCTCGCTGTCAGTCTCTGGTAGGGGGATGCTCTCTCCAAGCCTGATGAGATAACGCACACCACACTCATTTCCCCTGGATCTTCTCTCTATTATTTTATCATTAAGGAATGCAAACAGTGCATTCTCGGCAATCCATTCCTGTAGGCACAACAGAAAGGTCAGGATGCACCGGTAAACACATTCACACAACCCACCAAACTGGCCTGCTCTGTGCTTTCAAGGTTGAACAAGAGAAATCAAGTCCTCTGCCCAGAAGCACATAGGTGAGGGGGAGGTGCACACCATGGCTTGCATTAGCCTTACCAGAAATTTATTTTCTCTGGTGGAATACCGCCCCCCCCCCCCCCCGTTTAGAAACAATCTTAAATAGTATTGTTGAAGGCTTTCATGGCCGGAATCACTGGGGTGCTGTGTGGTTTCCAGGCTGTATGGCCATGTTCTAGCAGTATTCTCTCCTGACGTTTCGCCTGCATCTGTGCTGGCATCTTCAGAGGATCCTCTGAAGATGCCAGCCACAGATGCAGGCGAAATGTCACGAGAGAATGCTGCTAGAACACGGCCATACAGCCCGGAAGCCACACAGCACCCAAAATCTTAAATAGTATTGTCGAAGGCTTTCACGGCTGGATTCAACTGGCTGTGGTGGGTTTTCCGGGCTGTGTGGCCGTGGTCTGGTAGATCTTGTTCCTAATGTTTCGCCTGCATCTGTGGCTGGCATCTTCAGAGGTGCATCACAGAGAAAAGTCTGTTACACACTGTGTCTTTCCCTTCTCACTAGATGACACGGAGGTGTGGGAAATGTCTTAAAGGGATCGCACAGGCATCTGAAGACGTTTTCAAAACGTTTCAACCAAAGAGTCATTCTAAAAGGCCACACACGTCAAACGTTTTGAGGCTGCAAATAAAATGATTTGGAGTAGAAACAAAGTGGAACTCCACAGAGGGAAGGCTTTATTTCCAGCCTGAAGTCATTTTGAAAAGGTCTGTGCCAGAAAGGGTCAAGCAGAGGTGGTTTGCCATTGTCTGCCTCTGCATAGCAACCCTAGACTTCCTTGGTGGTCTCCCATCCAAGTATTAACCAGGGCCAACACTACTTAAGTTTTCAAGTTTTGATGAGATTGGGCTAAACTGGGCCACCCAGGTCAGGATTACTTGCTGCTGAGGTGATGTAAACAAAGGTACACAATGCAAACAAAGGTACACAATGCAAACAAAGGTACACAATGCAAACAAAGGTACACAATGCAGATGCCTGGTTGAATACCTTTTGCCCTCAGGAGTCACAAATTAAGCCCTTGTTGCTGAGAACACCAGCCTCGCTGGATTTTCTTCCCTGTTCAACTAGCCAGCTACAGCCTCCACCCACCGCTGAGCATTTTGAGTACCACTGCAGTGATTTTGCTCGGCCAGAGAAGAGGACAAACCTAATTAGCTGGTGCGCACTGCGGTTGGCTTTTGTCGGCCAATGCCCTTATAAGTTTCCAGAATCCATTTGGACATCTTACAAATAGGAAAGAGAGTGTGTATGAAGGGGCCCGCATTGTATTGGAAGCTCTTCTAATGCCATGTCCTGCCAGGGAAGCCGTAGAGATTGAATTCTGAAGTGTAAGGAATGTAAATGGTGTTGGTCCAATTAAACCGACTCAGGTCCCTCAAGGAAATGAGAGTAATGGTTACTTAATGCAGCCAGTTTTGTTAAACTTTTGCAAGTCTTACCAGAAGCACATTAGAACATGGTTGAACTTCCAGACTCTTCTGGAATGCACTGCCTCAGAGTGTGGTGGAGTCTCCTTCTTTGGAGGTTTTTAAAGAGAGGCTTGGTGGCCGTCTGTCACGAGTGTTCTGATTGTGTGTTCCTGCATGGCAGGGGAATTGGGCTTGATGGCCCTTGGGGCCTCTTCCAACCCTATGATTCTATGATTCTCAGAACAAACCCGGATGATAATACGTAGGTCTTTCATATCATCACCTACCGGATTCTTCCAACTGGAGACAAGAGATTGAACCCAGGACCTTCTATATGCCAAACAGATTTCCACAACAGAGTCCCAGCCCCCTGCCCAACTCTGGTCCCTGTTAAAAATCCCCCAGCGTGGTGTAGTGCTCAGGCACGGTGGACCTTAATCTGGAGGACTAAGTTTGATTCCCCACTCCCCCACATGAGGAACAGACATTCATCTGGTGAATGGGATTTGTTTCCCTGCTCCTCCACATGAAGCCTGCTGCATGACCTTGGCCAACCACAGTTCTCTCCGAACTCTCTGACCCCTCCTATTTCACAAGGCGTCTGTTGTGAGGAGAGGAAGGGAAAAAGTTTGTGAGATTCCTTACAGGAGAGAAAGGCAGGGTGTAAATCTGAACTCGTCTTCTTTTTCCAAAATATCGCCAAGGGCCAGTTTTATTTTTGCAACTTGGCTAAAAGTCAAAGACATTTGTACCAAACGACTCGATATTTTGATTCATGATAGTGCTGTAAGTCTGTCAAATCTGGAGCACTGCAAAGAGCCCTGATATATCTGACACACAGACACACACAGACACATACCTAGCTCCTGCTTCTATTTTGTTTTTCCTATTTTACAATGGATGTACGTTGATCTCATTGTTCTTTCTTTTATACCTAAAGTTCATTTTCATATCCATCAGGTTTTATGGGAGCTGAAGATTGTTAACTTCTGTGGCAGCTCTCTCCTTGCCAAAAATTATTACAACTTTTAATACACTGCATTTGGAAGGCAGATTTCCCCTGGTTAAATGCTTCGGAATTCATGTCCTTTTTAATTGCCTGGAATTCATGACATTAGTGTGAAAAGCAATAAACATATACAATCATAAAAACACATTTAGACACCCCAAGCAAAATCAATGGCATATTATTTTTCTTTATTATTCCTAGCGGGGCCCAGATTGGTCTTCCAGCTTGGGTATTTATTTATACTGAAGAACTACAAGAACACAAATGCTCCACTTGGGATCGTGGTAATGCCTGGGTCGGGCAGGAGGAGAGGGAGAGAGAGAGGGGAAAATCCTCATCCGACCGGCTCATCTTCGGTTTTTGCAATAAAGCATAATAGACTCGAGCTATAAACCGGGGAACACAAAAGGACAAAGTTGGAGGTCAAGTCAAGTCAACAGAATGGATGGCCAGCTTACATCATAAGACCCCCGCCCCCCCTCACCCTAGTCAAATATGGAAGAAGAATTAATCACCATTTGGCTGCTTTGTTGTTTATATTCGGCAAGAAGGCATCTAAGAGGTTGCTGCCTCTTCGGGGAGATTCTGAAAAATTAATGATGGAGACATTTCCTCCTCTCTCTCCTTCCCTCTTGTTGTGTGTGTGTGTGTGTGTGTGTGTGTGTGTGTGTGTGTGTGTGTGTGTACACAAATGCATATATGGAGGCAAACAAAAATAAGAGAGAAGCAGAGAGAGGAGGAAATGTCTCCATCATTAATTTTTCAGAGACTCTCCAAAGGGGCAGCGGCTCTTTATGTGTGTATATATGTGTGTGTGTGTGTATTTTCTCGCATCTGCACAGGGGTTTCTCTTTGTTAATCAGTTGCTACATGTGTGTGTGTACACCCACCCACAACTGATTAACAAAGAGAAACCCCTGTGCAGATGCGAGAATCGCGGCAGGCGCGGCTTCTTGCTGAGACCAGCTTGCAGCTTTGGACCAAAAACAGTCCCCAACATGAGAAAATACCTCCTTTAATCTACAGACGGCCAAGCGGGAGCGGAGGCGGTGCGCAGGGCTGAACCCAGCCAACAACAAGCGGAGAATCCTCAACCAAAGGAAACGTCAATCCAGATCAGTCGAGAGAGGCGCAGCGGGGCGACCCCTGCGATGTGCCCGCAGGCTGTTGTGAGCTGGCAGCTGAGTTGGAGTGAAAGGCAATTCTCCTGATGGGCATTGTCTAGGAGAGGATTATTGACTTGTGTGTGAGGGATGTCAGACGGCAGCAGAGCAGGCGAAGAGGAGGGGACAGGACGAACCCTGATGAAGAAGAAGAAAAAGAAAAAAAAGGAGGAGTTTGGATTTATAGCCCACTTTCCTCAACTGCAAGGAATCTCAAAGGCCCCTTCGCATATTTTTATTTATTTTTATTTATAATTGGTTTTATATACCGCCCCTCCCCCGAAGGGCTCTGGGCGGTGAACAACACAATAAAACAATAGTTACAATAAAACCCCATTAAAACAGCAATCAATAATGCTACATTGGCATCCAATCGTAAAAACAGAACTTCATAGATCCACCCTGGAAAATAAAACAGAGAAGCGGAGAACCCAGAATGTAAGGAAAAGGAGGGGAAAAGGGGAGGGGGGCATCAGCGGCCGGCCCCTCCAAATGCCCGGTGGAACAATTTGGTCTTACAGGCCCTGCGGAACTCTCCAAGATCCCGCAGGGCCCGGATAGCTGGTGGTAGCGTGTTCCACCAGGCAGGGGCCAGGGCTGTAAAAGCCCTGGCCCGGGTAGAGGCCAGCCGCATCATCGAGGGGCCAGGGACCACCAGTAAATTGGCCTCTAATGAACGTAGAGGCCGTGTAGGGACATATGGGGTAAGACGGTCCCAAAGGTACATGCAGAATAATGCACATTCAATTCACTTTCACAACTGTTTGAAAGTGGATTTTGCTATTCTGCACTTTAAAATCCAGCTTCATTGAAAGTGCATTGAAAGGGCATTATTCTGCATGTGCGGAAGGGGCCAAAATGGCTTACAAACTCCTTCCTTTCCACTCCTCACCACTGACTCCTTGAGGAGTAAGTGGGCTGAGAGAGTCCTGAGAGAACTGTGACTGGCCCAAGGTCACCCAGCAGACTTCATATGTAGCAGTGAGGAAACAAACCTGGTCCCCCAGATCAGAAGAAGTGTTGGATTATGGGATGTGGAAGACCTGCACCTGAGAACCTGGAGACCTGGTATCTATCTCAGTACATACTGACCATGATAACCAGTGGCATGACTCCATAAAAGACAATTCCATGTGCGCTCACACGAGCACTTTCATTCATAGCCTACCTTCCGGTTGAAAAGCTCAGCACGCATTGGGCAAAATTACTATTTCTCGAATTGCATGTGTACCTGCTACTTGAACTTTTGCTATTATAAAAGGAGTAATAATAGAAAGCAGCGTCTCTTCTGGCTTGAAGTAAACACAGCCCAGCCCACCCCCATCTGGGATAAGAGGGTGGAGATTCAAGTCAGAAGGTGGGCCCTCTCCATTTAGAAATTAATCAGCAGTATGTACAGCAGGAGACAGTAGGAGTCAATACCGTGCATTGCAACTGAAGTGCCTCTAGATGTTTAGCAAAGCAAATGTGACCTGTTCAAATATCAAAAGATGATCCAGAGTACACGACGGAAGCTGAAACAGCTCATCAGCTTGGGAAAAATGCTTGTCCTTCTCTGATCCAGCAAAAGCCCATTTCACAATGGACCACTATATCCTCATGAATATATGAGGTGCCTTGGAACAGGACAGACACCATCTGTATTCTCTCAGGCCCCTTCCGTACAGCAAACGTATAATGGGTTGCAGTCGTGGTCTCTCATCCAAGCAGTGGCGTAGCACCAAGGGGACAGGGGGGTGCACGATGCACCGGGCGCACCAGTGAGGGGGCGTGGCAGGGGCGCAGTCCCCCCTCACTCCGACCCTGAATCCAAGTTGACCTCGCTTAGCTTCTGATATCTGATGAGATAGGGTTAGCCTGCGCTATTCAGGTCAGGATAAACCCTTATATACCAAGTCAGATAATTTATCATGTTTGCCACTGTCATTGGTGATTGAGTTCTGTATGAAGGAGAATGGTAGCTAGCAGTTGGAGCTTCATACTCATGGATCTCATGCAGGTCTAGGGCAGTGATGGCGAACCTATGGCACGGGTGCTAGAGGTGGCACTTGGAGCCCTCTCTGTGGGCACATGCGCACAGAGTTCGTCATGTGGGGGACGGAAAATCACACACCCACCCACCCACCCACCCACCCACCCCCACACACACACACATCTAGGCTGGCCTGGGCCACTGAGCATGACGTGCACACACCACCGTGAGCAAGGACTCGGCTGGCAGGCCTGGTGTTTGTGCTCCAGGTGGCTGCTGCCCAAGGGGGGGGGGCGCAGAGGAGGCAGAGATGCTAGAGAGGCACAGAGCAGTGCACACGGGACTTGCTGGAGGCTAGAGCAGGCTGCCCCTGCTTGAGCCTATGGGGCAGAGGAAGAGGGAGCCAACCATTTTTTTCTAAACTAAAACCTCAGCATTCAGGTTAAATTGCCGGGTTGGCACTTTGCAATAAATAAGTGGGGTTTGGGTTGCAATTTGGGCACCCGGTCTCAAAAAGGTTCACCATCACTGGTCTAGGGTATTCCATCTGAAACCCCCCCCCCAAATGTAGGATTAATGTGTGGAACATCTTCATCTTTTACAGCTGTTCCTTTCCCATAGGAGAGTAACTTCCAGCAAACCATTGACACCGTGTTGATTAGCACTAAGTAGGCTCAGAAGAGACCAGATGGAATTCATTCAGATAACTCACCACTGACCACAAGAGAAACAGAAGCTATCCCTGAAGGATGGGATGGAGATGAACTGCATTGGTAATGCAGTTGGTGAAAATGACTATGTGAACAAGCTCTAAGGGTTTTCCTTCTTGTACAGAGAGGAGAGTAATTCCACTAACAAGTTCTTTACTATGGAGAAGTGGCTGCCAATCTTCAAAGCTCAGAAAGCGCAATCGGCTCCCCATACAGCATGCCGAAATCAATTTATGCATCTTTTTAATCTCCGAAAGGCCAGCGCACGGCCCTAGAGCACATTCCTTTTTTTAGCATCTCTTTAGTTCCCCCAACTCCACACAAGCAAGTACAAATAATTTCTCTGGCGCTTTCTGATAACTGAATATTTTTTTGAATACCTCATAGCTAGTGCTGCTTGAAGCTGAATTAAAAAAAACCCACCTTGAACACTAATAAGAACATAAGAACTAGCCTGCTGGATCAGACCAGAGTCCATCTAGTCCAGCATTCTGCTACTCGCAGTGGCCCACCAGGTGCCTTTGGGAGCTCACATGCAGGATGTGAAAGCAATGGCCTTCTGCTGCTGCTGCTGCTCTTGAGCACCTGGTCTGCTAAGGCATTTGCAATCTGAGATCAAGGAGGATCAAGATTGGTAGCCATAGATTGACTTCTCCTCCATAAATCTGTCCAAGCCCTTTTTAAAGCTATCCAGGTTCGTGGCCATCACCACCTCTTGTGGCAGCATATTCCAAACACCAATCACACGTTGCGTGAAGAAGTGTTTCCTTTTATTAGTCCTAATTCTTCCCCCCAGCATTTTCAATGAATGCCCCCTGGTTCTAGTATTGTGAGAAAGAGAGAAAAATTTCTCTCTGTCCACATTTTCTACCCCATGCATAATTTTATAGACTTCAATCATATCCCCCCTCAGACGTCTCCTCGCCAAACTAAAGAGTCCCTCTCCAAACTAAATTCCTCTTCCTGGGAAAAAAAAGGAAGGGAATGGCTAAACCCATCCGCCCTAGAAAGTATATCTGTAGCAACCATCACCCTACAAATCTTTACTGGGGGAGTAGGAAAAAGGTAATAGTTACAAGCAAGCCTGAAATCCTCACAAAGCAACTGTCTGTCAAGAGTGATTGGTGGGAAGGGAGGCATAGCAATCTCCGTGTTTCCCCTGCGGCAAACTTCTACTCTTGCTGTACTACCAATATTGTCCAGTTCTGCAAAAATCAAGATGACCCAGGGCTTCACAGAAATGTTTGCTTTAAAGCTGATTCCCTTCCCACCCTCTTGAAGTGGCCTTACCTGGACGGCAACAGGCCAACCAGCATGGAGTAGAGGTTACGAGCAGGTGGACTCTAATCTGGAGAACCGGGTTTGATTCCCTGCTCCTCCACCTGAGTGGTGGACTCCTATCTGGTGAACCATATTTGTTTCCCCACTCCTAGGCTGTTTCCGCACGAATGCGGAAGCGGCTGGGTCGGTGTACTAGACGCCGACCCGACGACACTAGGACCGTCCGCACGGACGGTCCTAGAAAGAGCCGGGCAGCCGGCACCGCGGAGAGCCGGCGCCCGGCCGACCCGGCGTGTCCCCAGGCCTCCGGCGCGTCGCCGAGGCCCGGGAACACACCCCCTGGCCCTGCGCGCCTGCTCCAGTGGCGCAGGGCAGGGGGGGTGTCCCCCGGTCTCAGCGACGCGCCGGAGGCCCGGGGACAAGGTAGGTAAGGGAGCGAGGAGGGGGGGGGAAGCGCCGGGAAGCTGCTGCCGTTCGCACGGCAGCAACTTCCAGCCGGCATTTCCCCAACAAGAGTGCTTCCGAGCGCTCTGGGGAAACGCCGCCGTGGGGACGGGCGGGCGGCGCGAGGGCAGCGCGGCTGCAACGCAGCTGCACCCCCTGTGAGAACGGCGGCCTGGGGACGGCGTTTTTGCCATCCCCAGGCCGCCATATTCCTCCCGTGCGGAAACGGCCCTACATTGCTGCTGGGTGTCCTTGGGCTAGTCACAGTTCTTCCAAACTCTCTCAGCCTTACCTACCACCCAAGGAGTTTGCTGTGGGAAAAGGAAGGGAAAAGAATTTGTAAGCCCCTTTGAGTCTCCTTACAGGAGACAAAGGGGGTGTAAATTCTAATTCTTCTTCAGGTTAGCCTGATCTCACCAGATCTTGGCTACCAAGCAGAGTCAGTCCTGGTTAGTACTCGGATGGAAGATCACCAAAGTCCAGGTTTGCTACATAGAGTCAAGCATTGACAAACCACCTCTGTTAGTCTCTTACTTTGAAAACCCTACAGGCTCACCAGAAGTTTGCTGCATTGGTGCTTTCCACCATCACTCTTAGGCCCCTTCCGAACTTGCAAAAAAAATGTACTTTCAATCCACTTTCACAATTGTTTGCAAGTGGATTTTGCTATTTTGCACAGTAAAATCCAGTTGCAAAGTGCATTGGAAGTGGATTTAAAGTGCATTATTCTGCATGTGCGGAAGGGGCCTTAGAGTGTGCTGGGCATTATCTGAGCATCCATATGGACATGCACCTTCTAAAAGGCCATGCAAATGTCATTGGTTGCAAAGAAATTTCTGGGCTCCAAATTATCTTCTTCTTTTTTTGGTCAAACATGTATCTGATTACTGTAAAGGATAGGATCATTCTTTGCTGTTATTCATGCTTTCTTTGACATGAACACACACACATGGATGGCCACTGCCCCGAAGGGAAAAGAGCCATTATGCATTTTCATTGGTTGACTGATTCAAATACAGTCAATTTACTATTCTCCATTGGCTAGTATTGAACCTTTTACTTAAGTCTGGCGTGGAGGTCCAATGAATACTTAACCTTGTTAATGGGGCAGCTGCCTCTCCACATCTTCTTCAGACATCAACAAAGCCAGAAATTGCTGGATTTTTTAGCCATGCAGGTAGGAGCAATGCCATAATTCCATCTCACCAGAATACGATCGAGCCAGAAGGAAGCCACAAGCATTGACAGGGGGTCTAGCAGAATCACGGAGGACAGATTGTGGTGCCCAACATTTCTTTACCAAATATCAAGCCAACAGAAGAGAGTTTTAAGTAGCTTTATTTGCAAAGAAAGGGGAGCCGTCCCCACATGGACAGTATCTGCCCAAACCATATATATCCCCCTCACGTTTATCCCCTTCTCCAGAATTTGCCACATGCTCTCTGTTCCCCCATTGGCTAAGTGTACTTAGAGTCACAACTTTCCGGTCCGCCTATTTACATGTTACTCCTTGATATGATTTATGGAGGAGAAGTCGATCTATGGCTACCAATCTTGATCCTCCTTGATCTGAGATTGCAAATGCCTTAGCAGACCAGGTGCTCAGGAGCAGCAGCAGCAGAAGGCCATTGCTTTCACATCCTGCACATGAGCTCCCAAAGGCACCTGGTGGGCCACTGCGAGTAGCAGAGTACTGGACTAGATGGACTCTGGTCTGATCCAGCAGGCTAGTTTTTATGTTCTTATGATATGTTGCCTCTTCCCATATTCTTCATCAATGCCCCTTATTCAGGCTGGGGTGTAAAAGTTAATATGCATTAGTTCATTAAGCATGCTCAATATGTACAATGTGATGTAAGCCTTGCCCTTTAGCCTAGTTCCCCAGTTCAACTGGTCTCAGCCAGTCTTATCCTGTTCTACCTTGGGCAACCACTACATCCTCTTATCTTATTTCTTCGTTCTGGTAGAAAACACATTCCTCACCTATCACAAGATCTATCAGTGGCTATTAGCTATGGTGACTAAAGGGAACCTCCCCATATTCACAGGCAACAAAACTCTGAATGCCAGTATCAGGAGGCAACCTAACGGGAAGGCCTTGGCTTCTATGACCATTCACAGTAAACTGTTGGCCATTGTGTGAGATTGGATGTGGGACTAGCTGGACCACTGGTTTGATCCAGCAGGAATGTTCTTATAGTTTTGATGTTGACCTTCTAGTCACAAGAAACCACAGCATTGGTCCTACCATAGTTGTACTGAGATAAACAAGGTGTTACAGTAAAGTAGGAAGAAACCCTATGGGAGAACTTCCTGAGGTAGCTACTCGGATACGGCATGAATGAGACTTTACAGGGTTTCTGTCAGTTATTTTGGTGTCAAGGTAGTCAGTTGAATGAACAAAGGCTGAAGGTGAGTAAACTGAAGTGGTAGAAATAAAGATACTTCCATTTGGACTCATAGGACTGACAGTCTCCCAGTGGGATCCTCAGAAAGCATGTTTCCCTTGTCTAAAAAAACCTCACACGCTTTTAAAGTCAGACACAGAGTGGAAACATTTCCAGAAATGCTTCATACAGTGAAACAGACCCACATTTTCTTCCTTTTTTCTTTTTAGAAATTTGAGGGAAAATGAGACACATATGCAGGCAATCAAGCCTATACTCATTGTGTGGTTTAAAACTGAGTTAGCCATGCATGTTTGTTTATTTTATTTTATTTATTTCTTAGACTGCCTCATCCCCGAAGGGCTCTAGGCGGTTTGCAGCAACAACGTCCATAATCAATAATTAAAAAAAACAATTAAAACCCTTAAAATTCAGTAGCAGCGTACCAATCTCTAAAACAGAGACAGCTTAAAAATCCCATGGGAGTGGCACCCGTTCCTAAGGTCGGGAGGGGGCGGCAGTGCCAAAAGACACTGTATTATAGGCCCCATTTATGAATATACAGACAAAAATATATTTTCCAAATGTAAAACTGTGGACACAGCCAATTCTAAAAAGGAACCCAAAGGCTTCGTGTGAAGAAGTGGGGAAACAAACCCAGTTCACCAGATCAAAGTCCGCTGTTCAGGTGGAGGAGACTACAGTCCCCCATTTCTAACCACTACAATTTATATATGGGTCTTATTTACGGTTTTATTGTTCAAGACCTTGATCTGAGAACAGTAGGGTTGAAAGAAAGGAGAAAAGAACACAACCTAGCCTCATCACTAGAATTAAATAACATGACTGACTGCTTCTCTCTCTGTGTGTGGATGAGAGAGAGAGAGAGAGAGAGAGAGAGAGAGAGAGAGAACAGAGCAGTTCTAAAAGCATAAAGCTGAGTAAGGAAATTTACTATATGACAAAGGAAGTCTTAAGGAAACAAAAACAGCCATATTTACTGGTGGACAATTTGCAACCACTTAGTCGGTGGTTCTATATCTGCACAGCTTAACTTGAAAGGTTTATGAACTCCCGGTGACCTTGAAAGAGTCAATTCACTGGTGACCTTGAAAGAGTCTCCCAGGTGGGCATTCAACATGGAATGCTAAAATAATCCCAACCTAAACCCCGTGCCCCACAACCACAAATCGGCAAAGCCATTTGCCGACGAAAAACCCACATGGAGAAATACAAACATTTCATAAGGGCAAGAAGGAAAAGAACATTTTCAACCTATCGATCCCTCTTTCTGGGCAGCTGAAAAGCAAGCGGAGAGGCCGAGCCAACAGCCATCATGACGGGATTCTTTGGGGGTTTATTGATTAAGCACAGTAACATTAAACGAGCCCAATCAATAAACAGGCTGATTATTCTTCGGGGTCCGTTACAGCTCGTTGTATAGAACGAGACCACAAGGGCAGGAGACGCGAAGTCATTGCAACAGATTTGGACAGGATGACCTGCAATTGGCCTTAATTATTCTAGCCTCCCCACCCCCCACCCCCTTCCACCACATGGCAAAGTTGAAGTCATTTTGTAGTGGATTATCTGCCACAGAAACAATAGTTGGGCTTCATCTAGACTACAAATACACATAGGACACTGTTGACAACATCACCAAAAGGGAGAAAACCCTGATTGCGTACTTGGTTTCTCTTCATGGGTCAACACATCGCTGACAGGGAACTCACTGAAATATGAATGTCTGACAAGGCTAATAAGAGCATAAGCATAAGCATTTTATTGTCATTGTGCACGCACAACGAAATTCACAGCAGCCTTCCTCGATGCACACAATTTCAGACTCATACCCCATCCTCCCTTTCCCCTTCCTCCACCCATCCCTACACAGCCCCAAACACGTCAACACGAAGCCGCGGAGTTCAGCATCGCCACCGCTCTAGAGTAGAAGCTGTCTCTAAGCCTCTTTGTCCTAGTTTTGATAGACCTGTATCGTCTGCCGGATGGTAACAGTTCAAAAAGAGAGTGTGCTGGATGAGACGGGTCTCTCAGAATATTTTGGGCTTTCTTTAGGCTTCGGGAATTATAGAGTTCTTCCAAGGAGGGGAGAGGGCAGCCGATAATCCTCTGTGCAGTAGTGATCACCCTTTGGAGCGCCTTCCTATCTGCCACTGTGCAACTGGAGAACCATACACAGATGCAGTAGGTTAAGACACTCTCTATAGCACAGCGGTAAAAGGACACCAGGAGTTTTCCATTCAGTTGTTGTTTCCTTAAAAGTCTCAGATAGTACAGTCTTTGCTGGGCTTCTTAACCACCGCGGCAGTCTGTACGCCCCAGGTCAAGTCCTCTTTAATCATAAGTCCTCTTTAATAATCATACTTTGTATTTATACCCCACTTTTCTCACTCATAAGAAAACTCAAAGCTGGATGGTCTAGGCGAGGCTGACGTCACATCTCAGAAGCTAAGCAGGGTTGGCCCTCGTAAGTATGTAGATGGGAGACCAACAAGGAATTCCACACTCTGCAGGCAGAGAAGGAGAGCTTTGGATTTATACCCTGCTTTTCTCAACTGTAAGGAGTCTCAAAGTGGCTTACAGACTCCTCCCCTTCCTTTCCCCACAACAGAAGTAGGTGGGACTGAGAAAGTTCAAAGAGAACTGTGAGTAGCCCAAGGTCAATCACAGACTTCATGTGTAGAAGCGGGGAAATGAAGCCAGATAAGAGTCTGCTGCTCCCGTGGAGAACTGGGGGGTGAGACCTGATTCTCCAGATTAGAGTCCACTGCTCTTAACCACAACACCACACTGTGAAATCACAGATGACTTTGCACGTCTCCCTGGCTTCCCATGCCCAACTGATGATGACCAACAAAGGGTAGAGTCTTCCATGGTTGTCATAACATTGTGGATTGGTTTGGGTAGAAAGTGGGAGGAGCAAGTGGCATACAGTTCAGCGGAAAGGGAATATGATTAGGATTCTTGTCCCTTGGCTTACGCACAGGAGGGGCGCCCACCTAAACATGTAATGGCACAATAAGAAGTGGTACCATTCAGTGGTCTCGCTGAAGCTAAGGGGGACTAGAGAGAAGATCTTAGGGAAGTCTAAAAAAGATTGATGTTTTTTCATATTCCATAAACTCAGCTATGGGTGACAAATATGAATGCACGCAACTTCCTTCTATTGAGTCAGGCCAATGGTCTACCAAGGTTTGACTAGCCTGATTTGACTAGCAACAGCTCTCCAGATTCTGAAGCACAGGTCTTCCACGTCACTTACTAACCGGATCCTTTTGACTGGGTATGTCAGGAATGGAAGATTCCTCAACAGGAAGGAACGAAATCAAAATGGGAACAATTTGCACTGAGTCCTCCAGCATTTGAAACATAACCTTACCCCCAACCTTGGGTCAGTGCCTGCAAAACACCACAAACGTGCCCAGCCTGCATGGCAAGTGGGAAACAGAACTTTCCGGCATCAGTCAATGGTCTTGTTTCTGACGTGGGTACAGTTAGGCCAAAGGCTGTATCAAAGACTGTATCAGTTCCACAATCTGTGGCTCCCTTCCCTCAACGGAGGAAAGTTTTCAGAAGAAGAAGAAGCAGAAGCAGAAGCAGAAGCAGAAGCAGAAGCAGAAGAAGAAGAAGAAGAAGAAGAAGAAGAAGAAGAAGAAGAAGAAGAAGAAGAAGAAGAAGAAGAAGAAGAAAAGGAGGAGGAGGAGGAGTTTGGATTTATATCCCCCCTTTCTCTCCTGCAGGAGACTCAAAGGGGCTTGCAATCTCCTTTTCCATTCCCCCCTCACAACAAACACCCTGTGAGGTAGGTGAGGCTGAGAGAGCTCCGAAAAGCTGTGACTAGCCCAAGGTCACCCAGCTGGCGTGTGTGGGAGTGCACAGGCTAATCTGAATTCCCCAGAAAAGCCTCCAGAACTCAAGTGGCAGAGCTGGGAATCAAACCCGATTCCTCCAGATCAGAGCAGGGAACGGATGGCCATTCCTGTCTTGCAAATTGCGAGGCTGTCTTGCTTCTGAGCAGGCTGTGGGTTGTGCCGCAGGATTTTTTGCAGCAGAATGCAGATGAACCAATCCTGAAGTGCTTGCAAGATGCTTCCGACGGCTCGTCCTGCGCTTCCCCGCTTTACGTAGGCTCAGCAGAAACCCAAATTACAGGTGCATTATTCAGCAACTTCCAGTCCTCCAAGTGAGCCTAACTAGCCCAAAGCCAAGACAAATGAATCCCAGGCACAAAAATGAGTCCTGCATGAGAACATGATTCACTGGCTCTCAAGAACGCGGTAGCAGTAATTGGCACTTCATGCAGAAAGGATTGAGATGTGCATGTATTGTCTCAGCAGAGATTTGCGAACCATCAAACTGGCAATTTTTCTCCTAGCTCTACAGCTCAATTGATTGCTGTAGATTTTGAGGGCGGGCTGTGTGGGTCAAGATACCCCCCAGTGGGATCACCAGCTCATCTCTGCCCATTTACCTGTATAAGAGGGTGAGGTGAACCGGGGGAAGTGCTGTTCTTCCTCTCTTTTATTTTTATTTATTTATTTATTGTTTTGATTTATAAACCGCCCCATCCCCTAGGGGCTCTGGGCAGTGTACAACATTCACATTCTTCAATTCCCTCCCACTTGCTGAATGAGTAGGATTGCCATCTTCCAGGGGGTGACTGTCGATCTCCTGGGATTACAACAGTGAGAAAACGGCAGCTTAGGAAGGTGGACTCTATGACGTTATGTCCAATTGAAGTCCCTCGCCTCTCCAAACCCCGCCTTCCACAGGCTCCACCCCAACATCTCCAGGTGTTTCTCAATCGAAACCTGGGAACCCTGTGAATGGGGCCAAGCAAGCTGGCAGCAGGAGGAGGAGAGAAAAGGGGGGAGATCAAGGAGTCAGTGGGGGTGGTGGCATGGTATAGCCTGATCTTGTCAGATGTCGGAAGCTAAGCAGGATCAATACTTGAAAGAGAGACCTTCAAGGAAGGTTCTGAAGAAGACGACCATGCAAACCATCTCTGTTTCTCCCTTGCCTTGAAAGTCACTTGCTGGGGTCACTGTAAATCAGTTGTGACTTGAGAGCATGACAGACACTCAAGGAGTTGGCAGTGCACCCCCTACTGGGGCTGACACCTTACTGCAGAGGCGTATCTAGGGAAAATGTAGCCTGGTGCAAAATCTGAGTTTTCCGCCCCCTCCCCCTCAAATATGGGTGGCTTCCCTCCCCCACCATAACTAAAGAACATTTTTGCACCAGGTCAGAATATGGATCTGGGGGGAAGGAGGAGGGGCGTGGGGGCGATTTTCCACCCCCATGTGACTAAATGGCAGCAGCCCAGGGACATTTGACCCCATATGTCCCCCTGAGTGGTACGCCTCTGGATTACTGCAGTGATCCCTAACACCAGTCCTGACTGGCTTTCTTCTGTCCCACAAAAGCTCACCAGTGGCCTCTGGCAGTTTCCAAAGAGCCTCTCATCAACATACCAGCTGTTGGGGGCCTTATTATATTTTTATTTTATGTATTCGATTTTTAAACCGCCCTCCCCCGGTTTAAAGGGTGGGAAAATCCAGCTGCAGCGGGGCTGGGTGGGGCCAGAGCTGTAAGCTAGGTACGAGGTTTAATTTATCCTGAGATTTTGCACAAAGGAAGCTCCCGGGAGTCATGCTGAGTTATACTATTAAAACAGCTGGACACACACTATGCCCGTGGTGGCAAACCTTTGGCATTCCAATGTTATGGACTACAATTCCCATCAGCCTCTGCCAGAATGGCCAATTGATGGGCTGATGGGAATTGTAGTCCATAACATCTGGAGTGCCAAAGGTTCGCCACCACGGCACTATGCTGACTTCAGGAATGAGAGGAAGTGTCCAGAAGGAGCCTGACATCAATACGGGATCTAGGTGCAAGGACTCACCCCTGATTGTGGGAAGGAGGGGAAGTGCATTCATCTCTGATATGTTAATGGACCTTTCCTAGGCTTTTGTTTTCCTTTGATGCTTCCAACTGTGGTAGAACTAGAGGCAACCCTGACGCCGGCCCAGAGTGTGTGTGTGCGGGGGGGGGGGGTCACTATCACTGCGCTGTCCTTGAGATGTTCGACTCCCAAACATCTTTCTCACATTCCATGGAAAACCAGGAGGGATTTTTAGGCGGGAATTCTGAGGGGAATAAATGTAAGGCCCTTTCCGCACGGGCCAAAACCGGCGGCCTGGGGACGTGAAAAACGCCACCCCCAGGCCGCCGTTCGCACAGGCGGCGCTGCTGAAACGCAGCAGCGCCAACCTGGCTCCCCTTCCCCTCCCTCAGGGCGGCGTCAGGCCGTCCTCAAAAACTCCCCTTTAAAGGGGTGTTTTTGAGAAAACAGCGTGTTCCCTGCGGCGCGGTGCGAACGGCACTGCCGGGAACACGCTGTTTCCCCCGTCCCTCTCTTACTTGCCTCGTCGCCGTCGTTGCCCTGCTGTCTTCTAAGCCCGGCACGCTGTCCTCCGACCCCTGGAGGTTGGAGGGCGATGAAGCGAAGCGAGCATTTTAACGCAAGGCTGGGCAACAGAAGAGGGACTAACTCCATTCGAACGCCTCTCCTGCGCCGGCCTCTGCTGGGGCCGCTCGCACGCTTGTGTGTGAACGGCCTCCACCCTCACGCTGGCAGAATTCTTGCCGGTGTGAGGGTGCCCGGAGGGCCTAACTGTTTCCCCATAGCCCAGCAGAGCTGGCTTTGCAAACGCCAGGTACTAGCTGGGTCCAATAAAGACTTCTGTTTGAACTACAAGAGTCCTCTTATTGACTTCGACTTAAGACCTGACAGAGAATAAGAATTACCCTCTCCATGCCCCTGTATGAATCATTGTTTTGGGGGCATGCCTGATGACAGGAATAAAGCAAGTCCAGAGGAGTGCAACTGTGCAAAACGAAACCTCCTCTGAAAGTGGTTGTATCTGTGCACTGGGAATGACGGCACCTTCCAGTCATCCCTAATGCTGAGAAATGGCAGAAGCGGCTTGGAAGGAGCTGGTAGAGCAATGACTCATGGAGGAAAGCAACAGCCACCCTCCTTGATGGATGGCTGCCTCGAGCTCCATATGGTGGAAAATTTATTTCTCATTGCATACTAGCTGCTCCCTTGCGGAGCACCGTTTGGGTACGATGGTGTAAATCAAAAAAATTCTGCGAACAAAATAAACCTCTGGGGTCCGGGAGCATTGTTTTAAACACCTCTAAAACGAAAGAGAACGGGTATGATTTCTCAAACAGCATTTTGCTCTTTTGGCACCACACATATTGGATCAATGACAAATTTCATTCCCTTCCTTGACAGTACATTAAACAAAAGAGCTTTTGTTCCTGTGTGGTTAGAATTCAGACCACAAACGCCCAGGCAGGGGAAAATACTTTTTCCTGATATAATTAAGACCTGATAGCCAATCCATACTGAAGTCGTGCGCTTAGAAGCTAAACAGCGATGTTATGATGCTCCGCCAACAATGGTGCTTCAGGAATCCCGAGGGTGCAGCACTAAGTAGCCAGTGAAGGACACCATAAGACAAAGTTTGCAGTCCTGCCATTTCAACTCAAAAATCCCCATTTCATGCCATCTTCTGTTTCCTCAAGAGGTCTAAGTCTTCCTCCCTGCCCACTCTCTCCTGGCACTATGGTCCTGATTCGCTGGCTTGTAATGGTTCCAGGCAAAGTCAGGTCAGGGGACACAACATGTTAACAATCATAATGTGTCGTTTGAGGCCTCCTTTAGGTTTTATCCTTCAGCTCACATCTCTGGCTGATCCCAGGTTTTAATGCCTGTAACGGGAAGGGAAAGCACATATGTCATGAAGGGACTTGGCCAAGAACCCAAGACTTGCCACTTCATCAGTTCAGGATGTAGGGGTGAGCCAGCGATCCCAGCAGAGTCTCAGAAAGTGCACAGGAATGCCTGCGCCATCTGTTCCCTTCTGGGTGCACAGGCACACCCATCACAAGACCCCTCTGACTCACGGGTCACAAGATACCCCAAACAAAGGGTCTCAATACCGCCAGGTATGGATTAGGCCAAACAGGAACGTTTCCTCCCGCACGTATGCAGCCCCAATGAGTCATGTATTGTGCAACCTTCTCCCGCTCTCCCGCCTTCCCAAACCCTTAATAAAAGGTGCCAGGGACCCCAGCTCGGCAGATTAGCCTGCTGCTGGCTTCTCTCCACCGGATGTTATCGCTGCGTCTCATCTCTTCATTGCGTCGTCCATAACGACTTCATCAGGTCTCCCATTTTACTTCCCCAAGGGGGGGGGATGGCCTCCGCACAATGACACTCTAGGAATTTCCCTTACTCTCTATGGTTAAGCCCACAGAGGATAAGGGAGGCAGCCTAGAGCAGTGGTGGCGAACCTTTGGCACTCCAGATGTTATGGACTACAATTCCCAGCAGCCCCTTCCAGCATGGCCAATTGGCCATGCTGGAAGAGGCTGATGGGAATTGTAGTCCTTAACATCTGGAGTGCCAAAGGTTCCCCACCACGGGCCTAGAGCGTTGTCTAGGCATTAGATCCTCCCCAAACTCTGCCTTCTCCAAGCACTGTCCTCCAAATCTCTCAGGCATTTGCTAAAACAGTGTTGGGGAGCAGACAATGTTGCCACCTACCTTTTGAGTGAGCACCCAACAAGGTTATAGGTAAGCAGGGTGAAAGATGGGGTTTGCGCACCCCCTTTCTTCAAGGCGAAGGAAAATCAGAGGAGAGACCCCAAAGCTTGCAGCTGGGATTTTGCTAACTCTCTCTTCGCGGATATACTGTGAATGAACGTATACATACGCGATGTGGAGGACAAGCCCCAGGGACTTCCTTATTTTACATGCTTGATGATCTGGTAATTAAATGTTACAGACTTGATGAGCATTTCCTTACAGACCTCAAGGCTAATTCCGATGTAACCATCAAAATGTCTTATTTTTCTTTGCTCGCAAATGTATTGTACCAGTAGGATTCAATGTCACCACAACTGGCTTCCGCTACCAATGCTTGACTGACTCTCTCAGTCACTAAAAGCTGTGCATAATTGCAGCTACGGGCGTACACAACCAAACACGCAGCCCTTAATGATTTCCTGAACAATGAGTAAGACGGGTTGCCTTACGCGAGAATGGCAGCGGTGAAAACAACCGGCCCTGAACTTCGTGGAGAGGGAGGGGGGGGGGGGGGGAAATGCGCGGAGAGATCTCTTTTGTGTTGTGGAAACAAAGCACTTTGATTTAATTAGGGGAATGTGTGTATAATTAAATACGGCGTCATTTTCCTGAGACTTTCCCATCACTCAAGATCACTAGGTGGGAAGGAAAACGAAGACAAAAAGAAATGAGGAGACAGGGTCCAGCGCGGAAACCGTGGAGCCTACAATAGGGTTGTACATTATTTATAAATCCGTGCAAATCCATTAGGTATGCAGAGCTGACTCCTGTGGATTGGGACCATCATATTACTTGGCATCCCTAGGGGAAAACTGCAAGAATCGACTGAGAGAAGGTTGGAGAAGTGTATGGCTAAGAATGTAACGATGTCCTCAGCAGACATCTTCTTGATGGTGAATTTGAATGGAGCAGCTGGGTGCTTCTCACGTTCCCATGAACATGGACTTAAAGATCTGAACGCTTTCTGAAGAGCTTGATTATGACAAACATGGCAATGGTGTGTGGGTAAATGGATGACAAGGAAGAAGAAGAAGAAGAAGAAGAAGAAGAAGAAGAAGAAGAAGAAGAAGAAGAAGAAGAAGAAGAAGAAGAAGAAGAAGAAGAAGAAGAAGAAGAAGAAGAAGAAGAAGAAGAAGAAGAAGAAGAGGGGGAGGAGTTTATATCCCACCTTTCCCTCCTGTAAGGAGACTCACGGTGGCTTACAAGCTCCTTTCCCTTCCTCTCCCCACAACAGACACCTGGAGAGGTAGGTGGGGCTGGGAGAGTTCCAAAGAACTGTGACTAGCCCAAGGTCACCCAGCAGGAATGCATGACTGTGGAAACACATCTGGTCCACCAGATAAGTCTCTGCCATTCAAATGGAGGAATGGGGAATCAAACCTGGTTCTCCAGATTAAAATCCACTTGCTCTTAACCACTACACCACGTTGGCTCTCCATGTTGGACCTTTCCTAAAGGTCCACACAGAATACTAGTTTTTCTCCAACTCCACATCACGAGAAAACCTGAAATTCTGCACTGGGTGTTAAAAGGCCTGCGGTTATTTAAAGTCTGATCACCTGCTTTAACTTGTTTTACAGGTGGGGGGAAAAACTTATTAATTCCCCACCAGTGGGCTCATTAGTATAAAAGATGGACCCTCACTTTGGATTTTGAGTCTGCAGTTTTCTTCCCCCCTCCCCAGAGCTAACATTGGCTATTTTTCACTATAACACAGCAGTGGAAGAATATTTATTTTATTGCAAGCAAATTGCTCCTGGGGGGTTTGGTGGGGAAAGGCATTTCTGTGGAAGGGAAGCAAGCATCTAGGCAAGGTTTAAAAATTCACTCTCGGATATATTTACGATTAAGTGGCGCACCAACAGCTCGCTTTGAAATAATGTGGGTGGGGTGATTTTTCAAAACAGCTGACCAGCAAAATGCCTATAATTATGAGGAAGGGGATGATCAAGAGGTTGGGTCTTCAACTCCTCGCCACATTTTTCTCTGCCCTTCTTCCACAGCGCTCAGTTTTGGTCAGTACTGGCAATGGTTTTCCAGGGCCTGAAGCAGAGATGCCGGGGTTTGAACGACCCCATATGTCCCGGGTCGGCCTCTGCATTCAGCAGAGGCCAATTTACTGGAGATCCCTGGCCCCTCAATGATGCGGCTGGCCTCCACACGTGCCAGGGCCTTTACGGCTCTGGCACCGGCCTGGTGGAACACCCTACCGCCAGCTGTCCGGGCCCTGCGGGACCTTGGAGAGTTCCGCAGGGCCTGTAAGACCGAATTGTTCCACCGGGCCTTCGGAGTGTCCAGCCGCTGAGGGTGCCCTGCCCCCCCCTCTGCTCTATAGGGGTTTTTACCATCATCGGGAGCCATTATTTTCCGTTGGGAGGGTTGCATATGGGTTTCGTGGGATATTGTTTTAGACTGTAACTGCTTTTAATCTAGATGTATGTTTTATATATATTATATTGTTCACCGCCCTGAGCCCTTCGAGGATAGGGCGGTATATTAAATCAAATAAATAAATAAATAGATAGATAGATAGATAGATAGATAGATAGATAGATAGATAGATAGATAGATAGATAGATAGATAGATAGATAGATAGATAGATAGATAGATAGATAGATAGATAGATAGATAGATAGATAGATAGATAGATAGATAGATAGATAAATAATAAAAAAACTTGGGACTTCTGTCCTAGCAGCTTCTCTGCTGCTGTGCCACCCCAATGCCAAGCAATCCTCTTCTGCTCCACCTCCAAGCAACCTACCTATTGCCCTTTGTGCTTGAAGTCTGGTTTCAGCCTTTTGAATTTCAAGCGCATAGAGCCTTTTCCTCTTCATTACCAGCCGCCATCTCAGAAAGGTCGCCGTTCTGCCTTTTTTGTAAAGCAAATTCGAGGATAATCAATGGCTGACTTGCTTGAGGATAGAAGATGCTGCTCCAACCAGCTCTCCCCCCACCCCTTCCCTTCCCCGCTAGTTCAGTCTGCCAGGCGTCCCACAGTGCCTCGTGCCAGGAGCCTCTGGGAGCCGCTGCCAGGGACATGTGACTCTCCGTCGACCCAGATGCAGGCAGAGGCCAAAGACTGCAAGCTTAGCCCACAGTCGGGAGGGTGAACCAGAAATCATCCCTTCCGCAAACCGAACAGGCTTCTCTAATGGGAGTCATCAAGCATTCAAAACAGCATGACTGAGGGATGCAGCCACTTGAAAAGGGAAAAAGAAAGATGAGTTTGAGAATCTCTGCACGGAGCCACCTTGGACTTCTCAATTTCCCGGCCAAGAATCTTTATTGTCCATATTATAACATCTGGGCCCTTTCCGCACAAACCCCTGACAACGTTTCTAAAACGTTTTCAATCCCTCCCTTTGCAATGACTGATGTTCACCCCCTCCATTTACCCACTCCAAACAATTTCTGGTCGCCATTTTGTGATTTTTGTCATTTATTCTGAGTTTGTTGTGGAATAATAAACAAACAAACAAACAAACCACGGCTTCGGTGGTTCACAGCAGGGTGCTGCAATTCTTGGTGCCTTCTGCACTCCCTCCTTCGACAAGTAGCCCCCCCCACCAACACTGAACAAGCTGCTCAAATACTCCGAAAACAGGTGAGGGGCGAGGAGTGAGCTCACAAAATGGTGCCAATGAGGAAGTGCAGGGAAGGCAGAGAGCTGTGGGAAATGTCTTAACGGGATCACAAAGGCAAACGAAGCCATTTTGAAAATGTTTCAACCAGAAAATCATTTCAAAAGGGCGTTCATTTATAACATTTGGAGGCCACAAATAAAATGTTTTGGGGTAAAAACAGTGCGGAACTCCAGGGGGAAAAATGTTTAATTTCCTGCACTGAAACTGTTTTAAGTGTGTGAGGAAAGGTCTGTGGTTACTTTTCTGATGCTACTTTTGCCTTCTGTCAGCACAAGGAAGTGCTCCCTATTCTGCACATGATAATTACCCCACCTCCCCAATTACGTTTCTTTCAGATCATCTTGAAAAGCCCCAATCAGGAAGAGCCGGGAGGACGGACAAGGGCCCTTTCCCCACTTACCTTAAGCCCCGCGCTACTCGAGGAGAGTAGCGCGGGGTCCCTCGGCACTCCCCACTGAGAGGGGCGGCGACAGCGCAGCCGCCCCGACGCTGCTGCTGTCGCGCCCCTCAGCGCAAGGCATTCCTGGCGCTCTTTCAAAGGGCGCCTTTTGATGACTCCGCGCAGAGCGCGGGGTCGTGGGGATGCCCGGGCGCGCGCCAGGGATGCCGCGCACTGGGAATTGCGCGCAGCAACCCTCGGAAAAGGGTAAGTGGGGAAAGGGCCAAGAAAATTGAGAGCCAGTTTGGTGGAGTTGTTATATCAGGAGTTGGGTAAGCCGAATTTGAATCCTCCCGTGCCACAGAAGTCACCTAACCTACCTCACTGGGTTGGTACAAGGATAACATGGAGGAAAGGAGAATAATGTAGGTTGCTTTAGGTCTCCATTGGGTAGAACAGAAGGGTATGAATGCAGTAAATACGTAGATCTTTTGACACACGTATTTACCTTATTTTTACAAATTGCTTTTTTCTGGTTGTGGTGGGTTTTCCAGGCTGTGTGGCCGTGGTCTGGTGGATCTTGTTCCTAACGTTTCGCCTTCATCTGTGGCTGGCATCTTCAGAGGTGTATCACAGAGGGAAGTCTGTTACACACTGCCTTAAGCACTCAAAAAGCCACAGACCACAGTTCTGCTGTACAGCACATGGATTTGCACATAGTAATTTCAGACCTCATCTCCTATTCAAATGATCTCATGAAGCTTAAAGAAGAAGAATAGGTTTTCATATTCTGCTTTTCTCTACTTTGAAGGAGTCTCAATGTGGCTTACAATTGCCTCCCCTTCCCCTCTACACAACAGGCACCTTGTGAGGTAAGTGGGGCGGAGAGAATTCTGAGAGAACTGTGTCTAGCTCAAGGTCACCCAGCAGGCTTCATGTGGAGGAGTAGGGAAACAAATTTGGTTCACCAGATCAGTGTCTCCTGCTCATGTGAAGGAGCGGTGAAACAAACCCGCTTCTCTAGATTAGAGTCTACTGCCCTTAACTACTCTGTTTTCCCAAATATAAGACATTCCCTGAAAATAAGACGTAGTAGAGGTTCTGCTAAAGTGCGAAATATAAGGCATTCCCCAAAAGTAAGACATAGCAAAGTTTTGGTTTGGAAGCATGCCCACCGAACAGAACACAGTAAAAATAAGACATTCCCTGACAATAAGACATAGTGCATCTTTGGGAGCAAAAATTAATATAAGACACTGTCTTCTTTTCAGGGAAACACGGTACTATACCACGAGGTATTGCCAGAAACATGGTTTTGTGTACAACAGGGTTTTTTTCACATCAGACAGTTGTGTCCAACTTACTAAACAGATTAATAAAGATAAAATGATTGCATGTGTCACGGGCAGATTCTGCATGGGCCCAAAACAGTGGCATGAAAACGGTGTGAAAATGGTGTAAACCCTTTTAAACCATTTTACACCGTTTTCACACCACTGTTTTTGGCCCAAGCGGAATCCGCCATAGACTGATTTTTTAGTATCTGTTGTCACTTTCTGGTGTGAGTCAAATGTCTTAATTTTATGCATGTACAGGAGGACAAATGGATCTCTCTCTCAGCTCTCTTTTGTATCGAATAAAACGAACAAGGCACTCATGATTTTTAAGTGGCTGCCTCTTTGAGAGCCCTCGTTCCCTGTTTGAAAAGCCTGTTCAGCAGCAAAACATTTTTGGCAATGGTATGCCGTGTGCCATCAAACAGCTCTGGCACAGAGATAACGTCAGTTGGCCTTGCAGCCCAAGAAATGTTGCTTCATGTAATTTGACAGGGCTTGACTCTGAGTTATAATAAGCATGATTCATCGGTGATAGCTTTTAATTTTGGATTTCTCTTTAAAAGGCTCATGCCCATTAATTAGGCATGCTACCCATGGAACCCAATAGCTGGAGCAAGAAGAACAGGAGAAGCTGCAACGGTGAAGTTTGGGGCCCAAATCCTGATGCTGCTCTCCTTGGGCTAAGGCTGGCATGTAGATCCTGTAACTTCTGCCCATGGGTTTAAAACCCATCTCCCGTTTTGCAGGGACCCGTGTGAACTTTAACTTTCAAGCCAAGATTTAGAAAATGAGTGGTGCAAAGGATGATAGACTAGGACAGTGATGGTGAACCTTTTCGAGACTGGGTGCCCAAACTGCAACCCAAAACCCACTTATTTATCGCAAAGTGCCAACACAGCAATTTAACCTGAATACTGAGGTTTTTGTTTAGAAAAAATGGTTGGCTTGGGAGTAAGCTTGGTAGTAGTTGGTGGCTTTGCTTTGAAGCAACCATGCAATGCTTTGAATGGGTGAATCACGACCCTAGGAGGGTTTAGAAGCAAGTCCCATTGCCAGCAACTGAGTTTACTCTCAGGTAAAGGATTGCTCTTTAGTTCTTCCCATGAAAATCAGTGGGGTTTAACAGCACTTAACAGGGTTACCTACACATCGTGCCCAGCGGCCCAGGCCAGCCTAGATGTGTGTGTGTGGGGGGGTGATTTTCCACCCCCCACGAGATGAACTCTGTGCACACGTGCCCACAGAGAGGGCTCTGAGTGCTACCTCTGGCACCCGTGCCATAGGTTCGCCACCACTGGACTAGGACCCTGAGTGACCAGAGTTCGACTCTCTAATTCTACCACGGAAGCTTGCCGAGTAACCTTGGGCCCATCGTAAGTTCTCACCTGAGCCTGTTTCATTAGGTTATTACTTTGAGAAAACAGAAGAGGGGAGAAAAATGTTCAAAGCTGCTTTGAGTCCGAAAGGTGGGGAGAAAAGTGCGATTTAAATTAATCAATGAAAAACAAAGAGCATGCATAAAGTTACGGCGAATTGTGACCAAGTGGGGAAACAGAGGAACAGGCCATTCCATTCTCTCCAAACATGGCTTTTAAAATTCAAGGCTTGCACAAAAACGATGGGAAAAATCTAAATGGTGCTTCTTGCGACAACAATGCTGGGCCACATTGAGCCTGTATAGGGAGGGGTGATATCCAAACCTAATTTTTAAACATTTTGGATTATATAGTAAACGTTTTCACAGAAATGCACCAGAGTCACACAGCATATGTAGTTGCATGTGTCCATCTCCTTACATTTATTTTCCAACAGAAAACTGCCTTGGGAGACTGTCAGTTGGAGCACAGGCAAGGTAGGGGGGAGGAGCGCATAATCCTTTCCCCTGTGGCTGTTTTTCTGCTCAAAATTGCCCTGCGTGGCTTTTCTTCCTGAGAAAAAAGAGGGAGAAAAACACACTGGGTGAAAGAGACGTTGCCATGATACATCCTGCCTAGACTGGATCCAAGATGGGGCAATACAGAAATGCATGCAAAATGCAGTCGATCCATTGATTAGCTGGTTACGAAGGAGTCAATTTGTCAGCAAAACAAATTTTTATTGGCAATGACGCGCCGGAACTTTGGCTCGAGCTCTCGTGCGTCCTTAAGTGAATGACCCGTGCTGGCTGCCAGAGAGGTCTGGAATGCCAGGAGATGACAGGCGAGAGCCCCAGTGTCTCATGAGGGTCCGATGCTTAGACCCTTCACCCCTGCACAGCCCCTTCATTGATGGGGCTATGGCTGGAAAGAACATATGCACTGCTCATTTCCTTCGGATATCCTCTGCAGAGGAAGCCAAGCACGTCTTTAGCCAGCGTGGTGTAGCGGTTAAGAGCAGGTGCACTCTAATCTGGAGGACTGGGTTTGATTCCCCGCTCTGCCACTTGAGCTGTGGAGGCTTATCTGGGGAACCAGGTTAGCTTGTGCTCTCCAGCACACACCAGCTGGGTGACTTTGCGCTGCTAGTCACAGTTCTTCTGAGCTTTCTCAGCCCCACCCACCTCACAGGGTGTTTGGTGGGGGGAGGGAAAGAAGATTGTAAACCCCTTTGAGTCTCCTTACAGGAGAGAAGGGGGGGGGTGTATAAATCCAAACTCTTCTTCTTTATTGACAAAGCTTGAAGAAGCTTGAAGAGGTTGCTCTCCACTCTGTCCTTCAAGAGGGAGGAAATAGTTGGACATGTGTTTGTATGCATATGGGTGCGGCAGTAAGGTTGCTAACTCTAGCATGGGAAATTATTGGAAAACTGGGGGTGGTGCCTACAGAGTGTGGAGTCTGGGGAGGGGAGAGAGCTCAGTGTGCGACAGAAAAGTGGGGTTGCTAGGCTTTCCATTTGCTTGCCCACTGTGGGCAAATCCTCACCTTCGCCTGAATTCACTGCTCTTGAGTAATGGAGAAGTGGGGAAAACAAATGCCTTTAAAATTATCTCCATAGTGATATTCTAAAATATGTCCCCGGGTCTCTATTGTTTTTACCATGGAGACTGGGGGAAATTCCTAGTGCACCACCCAGAAGCGATGCTGCATCTTACCCAAACTCCACCCTCCCCAAGCACCTGGCTTGAATTGTCCCAGCATGCTATGGCAGTGCTGACATCCCTAGGTGTCACTCTAGAACTTCTGTTTCACTATGGTACACCACAGAGTCTGTATCTGAAGCTGCAGGAGAACTTATCTCTGCAGGGAACTCAAGGCCCCACCTCAATATTTGCTCCCTTCCTGGCTGTACTAAGCTGTCTTCCAAAAGCCACTTCAGCAGAGAACCCGCAGTAATTTGGAGCCTGTTCTGCTTTAATTTAGCCTTCTGACAGAAGAAAATAGTAGCGGCATGAATCATACTGATAGACCGGGTTCTTCTGCAGGTCAGGGCAGTTTCCCTACCTCACACTGAAAAGCATCAAGGGGAGCAGGCACAAAAGAAGAATTCCTTCCTATTTCTATTTTTTTCCCATCTCCTTTCAGCATTCCAACATTGCAGTGTTTCATGGGCCGCTCTGTTTTTATTGCCTGACTTTCTGCCCCTGTTAAGAAGAAGAAGAAAAGAAGAAGAAGAAGAAGAAGAAGAAGAAGAAGAAGAAGAAGAAGAAGAAGAAGAAGAAGAAGAAGAAGAAGAAGAAGAAGAAGAAGAAGAGGAGGAGGAGGAGTTTGGATTTATATCCCCCCTTTCTCTCCTGCAGGAGACTCAAAGGGTCTTACAATCTCCTTGCCCTTCCCCCCTCACAACAAATACCCTGTGAGGCGGGTGGGGCTGAGAGAGCTCCGAGAAGCTGTGACTAGCCCAAGGTCACCCAGCTGGCGTGTGTGGGAGTGCACAGGCTAATCTGAATTCCCCAGATAAGCCTCCACAGCTCAGGCGGCAGAGCTGGGAATCAAACCCGGTTCCTCCAGATTAGATACACGAGCTCTTGACCTCCTATGCCACTGCTGCTGCTCTTAACCTCCTACGCCACTGCTTTTAAGATTAAAAGTTCGCAAGGTCAGCCGTCATCTGCCTCAGTCCCTCAAGAAAAAAACACCACATGTTCAATTTTCACCAAATATACCAAAGGAATTTATTTATTTATTTCATTTATCCCCTGGCCTTTCTCTCCAGCGGGGACCCAAAGCAGCTTCTTATCCTCATTACTTCCATTTTACTGTTACCACAACCCTTTAAGGTAGGTTTGGCTGAGAGTGCGCCACGGACCCAAGGTCACCCAAGCAGGCTCCCATAACTGATTGGTGATCTGGATCTCCCAGACTGTTAGGCTGATTCCGCATGGGCCAAAAACAGCGGTGTGAAAACGGTGTGAAAACAGTATAAACCCTTTTACACCATTTTAAAACCTTTTACACCGTTTTCACACTGCTGTTTTTGGCCCATGCGGAATCAGCCTTAGTCTGCTACTGTAACTAACATACTCCCATATGCAGTCCTATGTCTAGAATCTGGCCAATACTCTATAGAGGCCACTATCTGGTTAAACATCATAAAATTTTGGCTGCATATTCACTATCAAAGCTCCGACAACTCACTGACGCAACTCACCTTGAGAGAACTCCATCACTCTAAATGGTGCACAACAGTTATAACAAAGATTGCGGAATTCACAAGGCTATGATAGTGGACTCTCTGAACATGCTAACCAGTAATTGACATTTGCCCTCATCTAAGAGCGGCTACTAGCAATGGATTATCAAATAACTGCAGAGCTTGGCTAACAAATCCTGCCTCGCCAATGAACGCAGTAATTCCATTTGTGCAGGGAAACCCAGTCTACTATATCGCAGCGCTTACCAACCCTACATATAGAAGAGCCTACATGCTGGCTAGGTTTAATATTATGCCATCCCTGCTCCATAGAGGAAGACTCAAGGGTCTACCAAACGATAAGAGGCTTTGCCCCTGCAGCCCAGGGCAGTTGGATTCCATTGCGCACATTCTCCTCCACTGCGCACTTTGCCAGAAACCAAGATCCAGCTTATTAGTACAAATCATTGACTCTATGAAAACCCTGACAGAGCTTGATAAAGTAAATATGCTCTTAAAACTGTAAAATGACCTTTGACCTCGTGTTGTCTCGCAGTGGCAAAGTTTCTGGCTGAGGTTTGCGAGCTGAACTTATGATCCAATGTGAAGTTTTATCTAGTAATTTTAACTGTATTTATATTGTATGTTCTGTATGCCAATAAAGGCTTACTGAAAATTGTAACTAACATACCACATGACATGTGCAAAAATCGCTGAACTAGCGATCTTTTTGGAGAAACTAAAGGAGCCACGGGAACACAGATTGTTTGCAATCACTTCCTGGACGGGTGAAATCTCCCGTGCGAAGGCAAACAGGGGAAAACGGGTTCATGAATAACGTGTTTTCCTGCCTCACACTGGATGAGGCTTTGAAGTTGTGTTCATTCAAATTCCTCCTCGTAAACTTGCGGCTCTGGCGAGATTCATTCAAACCAGGCACTGACTGACGCAGTGCTTAATCATTATGCTAAAATCACGCCTCTTAGATCAATTAAGAGAAAAACAAACTGGACAGGGGATGCAATTAAGCAGAATCTATTTCTTTCTCTCTCCGTGTTAAGTGCTGTTGAGTTGCTTCTGACTCATGGCGACCCTATGGATCAATGTCCTCCAAAAAGTCCATTCAGTAACAAGCTTGCTTGGGTTTTGCAAACTACAGCCCCCCTTCCGCACATGCAGAATAATGCACTTTCAATCCACTTTGTTTGCGAGTGGATTTTGCAATTCCGCACAGTAAAATCCAGTTGAAGAAGAAGAGGAAGAAGAGTTTGGATTTATATCCCCCCCTTTCTCTCCTGTAGGAGACTCAACGGGGCTTACAATCTCCTTGCCCTTCCCCCCTCACAACAAACACCCTGTGAGGTGGGTGGGGCTGAGAGAGCTCCGGAAAACTGTGACTAGCCCAAGGTCACCCAGCTGGCGTGTGTGGGAGTGCACAGGCTAATCTGAATTCCCCAGATAAGCCTCCACAGCTCAGGCAGCTGAGTGGAGAATCAAACCCGGTTCCTCCAGATTAGAATACATGAGCTCTTAACCTCCCACGCCACTGCTGCTCCTAAAGTAAAGATCATTGAAAGTGGATTGAATCTGCTTATAAAGAGGAGGACCCTGCTGAGATGACTGTGGAGAAGGAAGGTTGTGCTGACCCCAACAGTTTGGCTTAATGCACTGCTAGCCACCATGTCCTGTTAGCAGATCATGACCAGTGGCCACCAAAACCAATCATTTGGTTGATCAACACAAAAAGTAAGAGAAGGCGTAGATATCCATGGTAAAAAAGAGGAAAAAAACCAAACAAATTAAACTAGAAACTGCTCAAGTCAGTGTTTCAATTTAGGCTCAACAGGGCTGTCAAGAGGAAAGTTACTGCAGTGTCAAATTCCCGGGTCCAGGGAGCCATGCCAAGACCTTTACCAATATATTTTGCCAAAATATGGCAAAAAAATGATCAGGAAACTTGTGTGGGGTTTAAAAAAAAATATGAGGGAAGCCCAGGGAGTTTGGGGATCCAAGGTGTCTTTCGGAAGCCCTCAGGCTTCAAAACTAAATTCTGGGTCTACAAAAGTTAAATATGTCTCTCTCAGTCCATTTAGCCTGTTCTTATCAGCAACAAAATAGCTTTATTTACATCGGTGGTCACATTTTTTTTAAGAACAAGAGCCCTTGATCACTCAAGCGATGCTGTGCATAGATAATGTAACTATCCGTAAGAGCTGTGTTTTTGTTCGGAATCCGAGAGAATACTGCGTACTCGAGGTCATTAAACCTCACAAGGACTTTATTGAATGAGGTTTCAAAATAATTCCATCCTGGATTTTTTTTTTTTACCGTTGCATTTCAAAAACAGAGCCATTACCACACTCCGTCAGGGAAAAGGTTACACCGGCCTGACAGTTTAATTCTACCAGAGCAGCGAAATCCATTTTCTGTGGCCGACACCTGGTTGCAATTTTGGGCCATCCAGTTCAAAATCGATGCTGGCAATAACCTCATCTATGCAAAGTTCTTTTTTTAGAAGAAGAAGAAGAAGAAGAAGAAGAAGAAGAAGAAGAAGAAGAAGAAGAAGAAGAAGAAGAAGAAGAAGAAGAAGAAGAAGAAGAAGAGGAGGAGGAGGAGGAGGAGGAGTTTGGATTTATATCCCCCCTTTTTCTCCTGTAGGAGAGTCAAAGGGGCTTATAATCTCCTTGCCCTTCCCCCCTCACAACAAACACCCTGTGAGGTAGGTGGGGCTGAGGGAGCTCTAAAAAGCTGTGACTAGCCCAAGGTCACCCAGCTGGCATGTGTGGGAGTATACAGGCTAATCTGAATTCCCCAGATAAGCCTCCACAGCTCAGGCGGCAGAGCTGGAATCAAACCTGGTTCCTCCAGATTAGATACATGAGCTCTTAACCTCCTACGCCACTGCTGCTCCTTCACAGCTAAAAATGTGGTCCAGGCTCACAGTGGCCACAAGGAAAGAGAATGTCCGGCCATGGTGTGAAATCAGCAAGCTGAGAGCCAGGTTTTCCACTAGCAAAACTCCTTGAGAAGTCCAAGAATTCCCTGTTGCATTTGGAAAAGATCTCCAGCAATGTACTGTGCACAGAATCCAGGAGGAGACTAGTCATGACTAAGTTCGATGGAAATAAATGGAATCGAAGTCCTGGTTAATATTACAATATTAATGTTACAAACTCCCAGGGGATGGAAAGGGAGGTGGCAAGGGAGAGAAGTATATTTTATATTGACATCATTCCTACCCAACCTTCACTGTCCAGTGAGGACCCGAGGCAGCTTATATCCTCTCCTCCATTTTGTTCTCACAACAAGCTAGGCTTGTCCAACCTTCTAATGCAGCCTGAAGTTCCCCCAGAATGACACCTGATCTCCAGCCTACAGAGATTGGTTCACCTGGAGAAAAAGGCAGCTCTGCAGAGCATCACATGGTATCGGATCATCACTGAACTCCATTCACTTCACTCTAAAGATCCAGGTTCGAATCCCCACTCTGCCATGGCAGCCGGCAGACTTTGGGACAGTTATACACACTCAGCCTAGCTTAACTCACATGGTTGTTGCAAGGGCAAAATGGAGCTGGGGAGAATGGTGTTAAGGCATTTTGGGTCCTTTGCTGGAGACTAAAGTGGGTTATAAATGCAGCACGTAAATAAGTCAATGCATTTTGCTTTGCAATTGCTTTCTTGCACATATATTCATCAGAATAAAATGGATTTGAAGATGTAGCAGATTCCTGAAAGGTGGACGCGTCGGTCGGTAGCTTCATCGCCCCTCAAAACGTGAAATCTTAAAAGATGAGATACTTTTCATGGCATTCACAGTCCTGGATTTACTACCGACTGAATTTTAAATGCGGATGAAAAAGGAATGAAATGCACATCCACCCACATTTCCATGCAAAGCTCCATTGTATAGAAGATAAGCTGTCGATACAATTCACAAGAACCGCAAGCAGTGATAACACCACCTTCCAAAAACTGTCCCTTTACAAATTACTTTTTGTATGTGGAAAGGATCAGAGTATTAATCTTTTATACAGCTGAGTCTTGGATAGAAAAGAAACCCACAAGCCTCTTGAATTCCACAATCTTTTGATCCACTGGATACAACTGGTTTTCTCTGTGTCGAACATTCACTTAGCTGGTTCTGGTGGCTTTTCCGGGCTGTGTGGCCATGCTCTGGTAGATCTTGCTCCTAATGTTTCACCTGCATCTGTGGCTGGCATCTTCAGAGGTGTATCACAGATGGAAGTCTGTTACACGTTGGGCCTTTCCCCACTCACCGTTTGCTGCGCGCTACTCTTGCCAAGTAGTGCGGGGTCCAGTGGCACTCCCCACTACTGGGGCGGCGACAATGCAGCCACCCCGACTCTGCTGCTCTCGCACCCCCTCAGCGTGCGTCATTTCTAGCGCTGCTGAAAATGGCGCCTTTTGATGACCCCGCGCTCTGCGTGGGGCAGTGGGGAAGCCGGGGAACATAATCCCTGCGCTGAAAAGGTCCACGCCGGATAAAACCGATGTCAATTTTAAAAGTGGAGAAATGGCCACTGTGTCCAGAGAGAAGGAAACGTTTGGGGTATATATTGTCCATGTCCCAGGGTGGGGAACCAATCAGTAAGTGTTTGGGTGGAATTTGTTATGCAAAGATATGGTTGGTAGTATTGTATTGCGGGTGGGGCTTATCAGTCCAGGGAGTGATTCCCATTTTCATGCCCTGCAGCAGCAGCAGCAGTATTGGTGAATGCAAATCCTGTGTTTGGGTGGAGTCCATTGTTCATGAACTTAGCATGCCCTTTTGGTGTTTTTAAGTACTGGTAGCCAAGCTTTGTTAATTCTCAGAGTCTCTTCTTTCCTGTTGAAACTGTCTTGGTGTTTGTGACTGCGGACTGCTTGCGCACAACAAGAGATGATGAATACTCAGGAAAAGCTGGTTTGTGAATATGCCATATCGAGAGTATCTCTAACCTGATCTGAAAGACCCAGGCTAGCCTGATTTTGTCAGATCTCAGACACTGAGCAGGGTCGACCCTGCTAGTACTTGAATGGGCTGCTATGCAGAGACAGGAGATGGCAAACTACCTCTCCCTTTTGCCCTAGAAAGAACCAGTTGTATCCGGCCGTGAAAGCCTTTGACAATACATTCACTTAGCTAAAAATGGAGGACAAACATCAACACACCTGATGTAGATGGGGCTGCCAGCTTTGGGTTGGGAAACACCTGGAGATTTTGGGGGGTGGAGCCTGGGAAGGGCAGGGTTATGGAGAGGTTGGACCTTGATGGAGTTTAATGCCACAAAGTCCACCCTCGAAAGCAGCTACTTGCTCCAGGGGAACCGACCTCTGTTGTCTGGAGATGAGTTGCAATGCTCAAAGATCTCCAGGCCCAACCTGGAAGCTAGATATAGAAGTCCAAAGCAGATTGGCCAACTCTGGGATTGAAATACCTGGAGATTTTTGGGGGTGGAGCCTGAGGAGGGTGGGGATCGGGGAGGGACTTCAATGGGGTATAATGCCATAGAGTTTATCTTCCAAAAAGGCCATTTTCTCCAAGTAACTGATCTCTGTCATCCAACAATCAGGCGTAATGATGGGAGATCTCCAGTCCCAACCTGGAGAATGGCAACCCTAATCCAAAGGCAGGCAAAAAGCATATCACAAGCAGCTGGGCTGGAGCACAGCACATTTTCCTAAAAATTCTGGCTTGGAAGCTCTAGGGAGTCCTCAGGACCCACTGTTTCCTAGTTTACATGTAACTCTCAAGATAAACTAATTCTTATACTTCCATCTTGATTTCCACACTGTTTCCATCCCTGTGAGAGCTGTTCCCTCCCCCCAACGTTGATTTAACCCAGGTTCAGCAAAATAAAACAGGTTAGAAGCGTTTGGGGGGCGGGTTCTGTGGGAACTTCTCCCCCATATTGCTTTTTTCACACCCCTTAACCCATTATATTTTGCCTGTATGGAATCCCCCACAGTTCTATAAGATTCTTTGAAAAAATCTCAGGAAGAATACCCAACAACATTCCCTTAGCCCCAAATGGAAGTTTGGTCTTCAACATTTTTTTGCGTTCTCTTGTGTACTTCAACGCATGCTCCGCACACAGATTGAAGAGAAATAAATACGTTTACGGGGTGATAAAATACATTCTTGTCTGACATCTTTGCCAGTTGGAAACCATTCTATTTCTCCATATTCTGTCCTAACAGTACCTCTTGTTCAGACAATGGACCAACCATTTTTTAAAAAATAAGCATACCTTTTCATGATCCACACAGTCAAAATATTTGCTCTAATCTATGAAACACAAGCTGATTTTATCCTGAAATTCCCTGATGTGGTAACCAATGTATAGTAATCTCCAGTAACCAATCTAAAATTGCAATATGATCTCCAGTGCCTCTTCCTTTTCTGTATGCAGCTTGATTATCTTGCATTTTGAGTTCCAGATATAACAGTTTTTGTTGTATGATTTTCAGCATCACTTTTTTATTTGCATTATAAACTAATGTAATGGTCTGATAGTTGCTGCAATCTCTGATGTCTCCTTTTGTTGAAATGTATATTGAGCATTTCTGGTCTGTGGGCCATTATTTTTCTTCCATATTTGTAGGCAAATTATTGTTAAGATTTTGATGGACTCTTTACTGCGGCTTGGAATAGCTCTATTGATATCCCATCTATGTCTCGTGATTTGTTTTTCCCCATTGCTCTGAATGCAGCCTTCACTTTCTAAACCTGTAGGTTCCACTTCAAAAGAGTCTTCTTAGAAGGAATCTGTCATTCATCTCTTTTGTATAGTTCTTCAATGTGTTGTTCCCATCTTTTCTTTATTTTGCTTGCGCAGTTTCCATGTTGATCTTTCAACCATGCCTATTACACTTGTTATTATAATAGTTCTCTTTGTCTCTGTGTTCCAGTCACTGGAATGCTACATTTTGACTTTCGCTTCTGTTTCTAATTTGATCTAGAATCCACTTATCTGTCATTCTGGTGCACCATGGTATCCATAAAACTTTCTTAATGGAGGGTAGTGGCAGGCATTTTATTAAGATGGGGTTGATTTAGGGTTTTATTGTTTTAATTCTGTAAGCCACCCTGAGCCACTGGGAAATATATGATATAAATGTTTCCATCAATCAACCAATAAAGGCTATGACTGTGACTGGGCCCCAGGGGCGTAACGAGGCAGCCCTGGGCAAACTGTAGCCCTGGGCAAAACCTGAGTTGGATGCCCCCCCCATGGGCGGCCACTCCAACATGACCAAAAATATTTTGCACCAGGACATTGGTGCCTGCAGGGGGTGCACTTTTAGACATATCAGCACCAAACTTTCAGCATATCATCAGGAGACTGTCCTTATGCTACTCTCCATGTTTGGAGAGGTTTGGTTCAAGGAGTCCAAAGTTATGGACTCCCAAAGGGGGTGACCCATCCCCCATTGTTTCCAATGGGAGCTAATAGGAGATGGGGGCTACAGTTTTGAGGGTCCATAACTTTGGCCCCCCTGAACCAAACTGCACCAAACTTGGGGGGTGCCATCATCTCTTAAGATGATACTTTTAAAATTTTGAGTGCTGATAACATCCAAAAAATGCACCCCCCCCTGCAGGAATATCCTAGAAACTTGCCCAAGAATCTTTGTTCCTGCCATTGAGTTTCCTTCTGTGCATTGGGGTTGCGAGGCTGTGGGGGGCACATTTCTGAGAGGCACAGTCTCAAACTTTCAGAGGCCTCATCAGGACACTGGGCCCTAATGATACCCCCCCATGTTTGGTGCAGTTTGGTTCAGGGAGGCCAAAGTTATGGACCCTCAAAACTGTAGCCCCCATCTCCTATTAGCTCCCATTGGAAACAATGGGGGATAGGGGCACCCCCTTTGGGAGTCCATAACTGTGGACCCCCTGAACCAAACCTCACCAAACTTTGGGGGCAGCATAAGGACAGTCTCCTGATGATACGCTGAAATTTTGGTGCCACTAGCCTAAAAATGCGCCCCCTGCAGGCCAAAAATGGAAAACCACTAAAATACCCAAAAACGAACCCAGCATTTTGATGCCCCCCAGAAGGTGATGCCCTGGGCAGCTGCCCACCTTGCCCAATGGGCATTACGCCAGTGCTGGGCCCATGTCCTAGGGGAGCCATTTTGTAATGAATGTACCCCGCCCCATAGCTGGAGGACCCCACAGGTCTGACAAAAAAGAAGGCTCTTCCAAGCCTGAAGTCAGTCCTACGCTTGCTTTAAGTTCATGAAAAATTTTGCCACAATCAAAACTCTGGTTATTAATTCCATGTATTTTAAGAAAGAAGAAGAAGAAGAAGAAGAAGAAGAAGAAGAAGAAGAAGAAGAAGAAGAAGAAGAAGAAGAAGAAGAAGAAGAAGAGTTTGGATTTATATCCCCCTTTTCTCTCCTGCAGGAGACTCAAAGGGGCTTACAATCTCCTTGCCCTTCCCCCCTCACAGCAAACACCCTGTGAGGGAGGTGGGGCTGAGAGAGCTCCGAGAAGCTAGCCCAAGGTCACCCAGCTGGAGTGTGTGGGAGTGCACAGGCTAATCTGAATTCCCCAGATAAGCCTCCACAGCTCAGGCGGCAGAGCTGAGAATCAAACCCGGTTCCTCCAGATTAGATACACGAGCTCTTAACCTCCTATGCCACTGCTGCGTTCCATGTATTTTAAGAAAGTATATTAATATTTCACACTCTCAGACTATTGACTCCCAAGACAGACGACGATTACCAAAAGCTTCCATAAAATGTATTAATCCGAACACAATAATGAATAGTTAAAACATTTTTTAAAAAACAGCTATCACGATGAGGGAAGGCGTCACGTTAGTCTTTAATGTGCCACAGGATTCCTTTTTGACTTTGATGAGCTGAGAAACGAGAGAGTAATTAAAATTCTTCTCAAGACAGTCAATGGAGACGAAGTTCCAGTTTTAGTCCCCTTAAGCCTTAATAAAGGAAAATGAGTAACCTGAAGCTGAACAGAAGACATGAAGCGGCCAGCGTGGTGTAGTGGTTAAGAGCAGGTGCACTCCAGTCTGGAGAACCGGGTTTGATTCCCCGCTCTGCCACTTGAGCTGTGGAGGCTTATCTGGGGAACCAGGTTAGCTTGTGCACTCCAACACACGCCACCTGGGTGACCTTGGGCTAGTCACAGTTCTTTGGAGCTCTCTCAGCCCCACCCACCTCACAGGGTGTTTGTTGTGCGGGGAGGGAAGGGAAAGGAGATTGCAAGCTGCTTTGAGTCTCCTTACTTAAGTGAATGGCCCGTGCTAGCTGCCAGAGAGGTCTAGATTGCCAGGAGATGACAGGCAAGAGCCCCAGTGTCCCATGAGGGCCCGATGCCTAGACACTTCACCCCTGCACAGCCTCTTCATTGATGGGGCTGTGGCTGGAAAGAACATATGCACTGCTCATTTCCTTTGGATATCCTCTGCAGAGGAAGCCAAGCTTGGCTTAACATCTTTAGCCAGCATGGTGTAGTGGTTAAGAGCAGGTGCACTCTAATCTGGAGAACTGGGTTTGATTCCCCGCTCTGCCACTTGAGCTGTGGAGGCTTATCTGGTGAACCAGGTTAGCTTGTGCACTCCAACACATGCCACCTGGGTGACCTTGGGCTAGTCACAGTTCTTTGGAGCTCTCTCAGCCCCACCCACCTCGCAGGGTGTTTGTTGTGTGGGGAGGGAAGGGAAAGGAGATTGTAAGCCCCTTTGAGTCTCCTTACAGGAGCCGCCGGTGTGGGAGGGGGCCTCATTGGCGCCGACCCTCTGTCCGCAGCCTGGGGGTCCACCTGGATTCGTCTCTTTCGATGGAGACCCAGGTGGCCCATGTAACCCGGGTTGCGTTTTTCCATCTGCGTCAGGCCCGACGGCTGGCCCCCTTCCTCTCCAACACAGACCTGGCCACTGTGATCCACGCAACGGTCACCTCCAGGTTGGACTATTGTAACTCTTCGCTTCTATCGCTGGCCTCTCCCTCTTGCGTTTGATCCGGAAACTGAAACTGGTCCAGCACGCAGCTTGGCTACCGGTTGCCTTCACAGGGCTCCTTCCGAGACCACATACAACCTTCAATGTTGCGCCCGTCTGCACTGGCTCCCAGTTGAATCTCCGAATCGTCTCTCAAGGTGTGGGTTTTGACAGCCTTTAAAGACCTTCACAGCGGCCTGGGACCCTCGTACGCTTCGGGACCGCATTACTCCCATATGTTCAGCTCGGCAAACTCCGTGCGTTACGGCAGAGGAGCCAATTTCACTGGAGATCCCTGGCCCCTCAATGATGCGGCTGGCTTCCCACTTTCGGGCCAGGGGCCTTTACGGCTCTGGCTCCCTGCCACTGGGTGGAACACTCTCCCACCAGCTGTCCGGGAGTTCTCACGGGACCTTGGGGATTTCCATAGGGGCTCTGTAGGTGACTGAGTTGTTGTCCCAACCGGGCTTTTAGAGAAACCGAGCCGGGGCTGAGTGCTCCTCCCTTCCCTGGAAGGTTGCAGGAATCCCAAGCTGCTGTACGGGATCCATCTATTACAGATCCTATGGTTCCCTTATACCTTACTCAGGACCATTACCCCCTCTTGCTAAAGGGACTAGGTCTAGATAGGACGCCATCCTGATATATTGATATACTATAATTGCTGTTTTATTATAACTTATGGACGCTTATGATGTTTTATGTGATTTTATGATGTACACCGCCCAGAGCCCTTCGGGGATTGGGCGGTATATTAAATCAAATAAATAATAATAATAATAATAATAATATAAATCCAAACTTTTCTTCTTCTTCTTATGCTTGATCAGTCCCAGGGTCGATCCCAGTCAGTATTGTCTGCTCTGACTGGCAGCAGCTTCCCAGGGTCTTGGGCAGAGGTCTTTCATGTCTCCTACTCTCAGATTCTTTCAACCGGAGGAAGGATTGAGAGTGGGATATTCTGCATGCCCAGATGCTCTGCAGTTGAGAAGAAGAGTTTGGATTTATACCCCACCTTTCTGTCCTGTAAGGGGACTCCAGACAGCTTGCAAATTCTTTTTCCTTCCTCTTCCCACAAGAGACATCTTATGAGGCAGGTGGAGCTGAGAGAGTTCTGAGAGAACTGTGATGGGTCCCAGCAGACTTCACGTGGAGTAGAAGAATTGGTTTTTATATCCCACATTTTATGTACCTTCAAGGAGCCTCAAAGCTGCTTACAATCGCCTTCCCTTCCTCTTCTCACAACAGGCACCTTATGAAGTAGGTGGGGCTGAGAGAGTTCTGAGAGAACTGTGACTGGCCCAAGGTCACCCTGCAGGTGGAGGAGTGGAGAAACAAATCCAGTTCACCAGGTCAGAGTCTATCGCTCATGTGGGGGAGCGGGGAATCAAACCCAGATCTCCAGATTAGAGTCCACAATTCTTAACCACTATACCACGCCAAATCCTACAGGAATCACCAGAAGTCAGCTGTGTCTTGACGACATTTTTCACCACCAAACTGAGTCAGAGCTCACTTTTATCAGACACACACAGCGTCCATCCAAAGCAGCAGAATTTAGAGTTCAAGCTGCAGAAAGAGGGTGGACAGAAATGATAAGGGACGGGACGATACAGCTTGGTTACGTCAATTGCAAAGTCAACTTGTTGCTGAGTTTACAAGTTTCTGCTATTGTAGAAGGAGGAAATCTGGGCTCAGGACTCTGTTTCAACAATCACCGGCAGGTCTGCAGATCAGCTAGAGGAAATGCCTTGTTTGCAAGTGTGAACCAGTGGACGCTCACGAGAACCCTTCTTTGCAATGGTACTCTATTGTAAGTATTCTATTTGTATTGTAAGCGCCCTGAGCTCCATAAGGAATCAAAGGAGCTCACAACCCTTTTAAAGAAACAAAGATCCTAAACTCTGTTCTTCAGTCTTGCACGCCCTCCAATTCCCTCTCTTCTTTTGCATACACAAAACACACTTGGGCAATGCCCACCAATGGCGTAGGACACCGATCTGACCTTCTAGGAACCTCCTGATAGTTTGTGACAGCGACTTATGTTCTCAGACCCCTTTGACGTAAGGAAGATTCCTGCCACACTTCACTGCTCCACAGCCAGCTCTCCCCCTGAAATATGGTGCCTAGTGTGAAGACACACAAACTCTGCTGAAGCGAAGCATTAAATACATGACCTCGTGCTAGAGTGAATCAGATCATGGAGAGTATTGCCCACTCAGGCTGGCAGCTGTTCCTCTGGGTTTCGGGCAGAGATCTTTCATATCACCCACTGCCAGATCGTTTAACTGGAGATACGGGGTTTGGACCTGGGACCTTCCGCAAATGAAGCGGATACTCTGCCAGTGGGTTACGGAACCTACCCACCTTGTTTACGGCCCAGATGGGACGGCTGCCTGAGTTTACAAACACAACCTTCGGGATCACAGGGAAATAGGGCAGGAGGTCACATGGCTGAAGAGCCTTCTCTGTTTCTCCACAGTCCTTGAGCATCCAGCCTCTAAACTCCCTCTCTTTTCTGCCCGTTCTTCCTTCCTTCCTGATTCCAAGAACTACGCTGTGAAGTCCTAGACTGGCATTAAGACTTGTTGATCCACCAGGGCAGCGTGTAGGAGTAGTTGAACCGGAACAGTCTTTTCCTTGCTGGCTCCCACCCATTTGGAGGGAGGTGACCAATCTATCTACCTGGAACATTTTCAGTCCGTCCTTCCTCCAAGGCAGTTCTCTTCAGTTGTCATTTGACTCTCACAACAACCCTATGAGGTAGCCATAGACAAGAAGCAATTGATTCTAAGTTCACCCAGTGAGTTGTTTTTAAAAAAGGTGGAGCTGGAGGGATCGATTCGAGTGTAGGTCCCCAGACTCTAGTCTGAGGCTCTAACCACTGTACAACCCTGCCTCTGCCTCCAGCTGAACCTTCTGCCATTGGCTTCTTTTTGGCCATTTCGGGACCATAGAGAGAAGGGAGAAGCAGAGAATGATGCAAGCTGTTTTGGGTCCTCGTTGGGGGGAAAGGCGGCGTATAAATGAATTAAATAAATAAACGGTGCCGGATCTCTTCCTGATGCCAGGCGCTGCGCTCAGAGGCGCCCCTAGCTTCGTAACCTTCCAGGCCCCGCTGACGCCTAGGGTGCGGTGGCAAACTGACACTGGACCCCACGTCTCTCCCCCCCCCCCGCACAAGTCGGCTAAAGCTCCCCTCCCCCCAAGTGCGGTGGACCTTACTCATATTTCCACTTCCTCTTGTCTCCAGGCAGTCCCAACTTTGCCCTTTGGGCTCTCCCAAAGCCAAAAGGAACGGCAACGGCTCCGGAGGACCCCCTCCGTGCCAAAACACCTGCCGCCCCCACTTCGAGAGCGGGCTGGCCCTCGCCCCCTACCTCTTCCATGTGCCTCCCCCCCTCCCCTCCCCTCCAGTCCCTTCTCCTCCTTACCTGCACCAACCGGGGCGGAGGCAGCAGCCTTGGCTCCGGGGCCCCCTTTTTGGGGAGGGTGCTGTTTTATTGGGGGGGGGGGTTGCCCAAGCGCGGGGCAGCGACCACCGTCGCCGCGCCACCGCGCCGCTGCTGGGCCGGCCTCTCCCCACCTGCCTCTTCTTACCCGCGCGGCCCCCCCTCGGCAGCGCCCGCCTTCGGGTGGCAAGAGACGGACCGGGCGCCGATTGGCTGGCGGCGAGCGCGCCGGCCTGCGATTGGCGGCGGGCGGCAGGGGGCCGGCGCTGACGGAGGGCCGGCTTGGCGGGGAAGGGCGGGGGGACGCCTTTGTGCGGCGGGCCGGCGGCGGGCAGGGAGCTGCGGCCAGAGCCGTCGCGGCGCGTCCGGGCTGGGCTGGGCAAGGGCGGCCGTGCGCTATGCAGCCGCTGCCGCTCACCGCTCGCCGGGGGCCGCGGGACTAGCGACGGGCGAGTCGGGGCCAGGAGGGAGCCGGGGAAGGACGACGGCCGCCCCGTCGGGGACGGTGGCCCTGCAGGCGCGCAGCCCCGGTTGGGGGCCCCCCAGAGAGGCGACGGCCACCGGCCGGGGACGGGGCGCGATGCTGGTGCTGGAGCTGCTGGGCTTGGCGTGGCTGGTCGCGGTGGCGCGGGCCCAGAATGAGACGGAGCCCATCATCCTGGAGGGCAAGTGCCTGGTGGTCTGCGACTCCAACCCGGCCTCCGACCCCACCGGCACGGCGCTGGGCATCTCGGTGCGCTCCGGCAGCGCCAAGGTGGCCTTCTCGGCCATCCGCAGCACCAACCACGAGCCGTCGGAGATGAGCAACCGCACCATGATCATCTATTTCGACCAGGTGAGATGAACGGAGCTGCGGGGGGGGGGGGCGTTCTGAATTGGGGTGGTGGGAAGAAAATGGGGAGATGGAAGCGGTGGGGGGGGGGTTGGATGGACCGGGGGCCCCCCGATGTTTTGGAACCTCTGCCCTTCTCCGTTTCCCCGGGTACGCCGGATGGGGGTACGCCGGAGTTGTCAGACGTCCTTTGGAAGCGGAATCTGAATTCACCCTTCTAACTTTCATGGGTCAGGGGGAGAGAGAGCGCCGGAAACCATCTTCGTGGGGGGGGGGGGAACCTACCCATCACAGGACTGGGCTTGATCCACCCTGAAAGTGTGAATGAATCCACCCGGAGAAAGCGCCGGTTCTTCAAAGTGGGGATTCAGATAGGAAGTGTTGCACCCCCCCCCCCCCCCTTACTGAATCGGATCCGTCCAGAGGAAGCCGGATTCCAGAGCTGCGCTTTCGACTTCTGGCGCTGTCCCTCCTGCCCTTGGGGAAAGAGCAGCCTTTTCCCCAGGCGAATTTGCCTTATATCCAGTTTAGGAGAGCTTCCGTGCCCCCTATATTTCTCACCCCCCTTCCCTTTGCCTTGCAGGTACTAGTGAATATCGGACTCAACTTTGATTCGGAACGGAGCACTTTCATAGCACCCCGGAAAGGGATTTACAGCTTTAATTTCCACGTGGTGAAGGTGTATAACAGGCAGACGATTCAGGTCAGAGCTCGCTGGGTTGCTGGCGGGGTTTTGTGTGGGTGTGAGTGAGAAGGAGAAGGATGGAGGGGTCGGAGGGAGAGACGGGCGGTGGGGAAAGTCTTCTATGCGGGCTTCAATGCATCCAGGGTGTGTCATCCGGGAGAGGATCGGGCACCCGAATCTTTCGATGATGATTGGAAACAGATCTTGCTTTCCTCTAAGCCCAAAACTGCACATTCCTCCCTTCTCAAACCAACCCCCAGGGGCCTACAAAATTCAAAACAGAACGGATTGTGGAATAGGCCATTTTCTCTCTGATGTTAAGGTTCAGGGAGGTTAAGGTTTAGGGATGCTCCCTTCTGCAAATCCCATAAAAAATAGAGACGGTATAGTCCCATTGCCCTGACCAGGATGGTCTCATCAGATCTGAGAAGCTAAGCAGGGTTGACCCCGGTTACTATTTGGATGGGAGACAGGAAGTCCAGGGTGGCTAGGCAGACACAGGCAATGGAAATTGTATGAGTTTGCCATAAATCATCTCCAACTTGATTGCACTTTCCACCCTGGGAGGACCTCATCTGGCAATGCATCTCCGGGCTTCTGTCTGTGTCTCCAATCCCATGCCCTCTTCCCTAATACAAACCAAGCGTTGAAGACAGCCAGGAAATTCATAGCCTCCTAATTCCCCGGCATGCCCCCCCCACCCCATCCCTAGCATTTCCTCTCCATCCTTACTGTATTGCTAACACTGAAGCTGTAGTGATATGCCTAAAGGGGGGGAAATATGACTTTACTTCCAGAGAAAACCTGCCAAGGAGCAGGGTGCCTCTGAGCTCTGCATCCCCCCCCCCAAAAAAAAAGTCATAACGCAGAGCCTCAAGGCCTATTTGCTTGGAAACACACAGGGGTTGGCCAAAACCCCTCCCCCCTTTTTATAACTGTTTTGCTTTGATCCAGCCCTGTCCTAGAAGCCACTGGATTTAAGGGGGCAGAAAATGCCTCTAAAGACCGAGTTGAAAACCCCACCCGAATTTCACCAAAACTGAAACGGTCAACAGTACAAATGACCAAAGGGAACTATTAGCAAAGTCGGAAGCTGAATATCACAGCAAATGAAATCTGTCTGGAAGATCCACACACATTGACACAAGCAGGCAGGAGCACAGAATAAATGTACACCCACCTGAAATTAATCCTTGCGCGTGTCACATTTTTCACCCCATGCAAATGATGCTTTGTGGTTTTTTTCATTCTTCTGCCCAAACCTACATTTTGCCTTTTATAAGACTGGCGTGGGGTGGGGGTGGGGGGTGAAAATCAGTTGGCATCTTGTAACACCTAGAACAGCTGCTGAAAGATGCCCCAATACTAGTGTTTCTTTTGGCTGCAATAGGCTGGCATGACTGCTACGTTTACTTGACTGGAAGATGGTGATAAATATTGATAGCCCCCTTTTTATAACTGTACTGCTTTGATCCAGCCCTGACCCTTAGAAGACCCTCAATTTAGGGGATTGGGGGGGGTGTCTTTAAAGCTGCAGCTGAAAATGTATTGGCTTCACCAAAAACTGAAATATTCAACCATGCAAATCCGCTCCCCTCACCCCCCCCCCCCAACAATCCTATGAAAGCTTTAACACTTCTGTTTTTGTGCCTGTTTACCTCTCTGCTGTAACTAGGAGTTAAAATTATAGCTAGTGGAATTGCAGTTCCCAATCTTACTTGGCTTGTGAATTGTGTGTGTCAGGGTATCAACTCTGTTGGGATGTCTGATTTTTGTGGGGAGGGGGGGGAGTGGCCAACTGAATTCCTGCTGATCAATTAAGAACATTATTTCTTTTTTGAAGGCCCAGTGAATTTTTGGCTTTCCTGTCTATAGGCCGCAGGTCTGGCTGGGAAAGAGGACATGGGACTCTTTCCCCTTTGTGGAAAAAGGTCTTGACAATGTAACCCTTTCCTTTCCAGTCATCTCTCTGCCCTCTTGTCTTAGTTGAATACGGCTTGGTTTGATTGAGTCCTCTAGCTCCCTCGTCTACGGGCCCTTTGGGCATCGTGGATTTCCCCCCACAGAGCTAGGAAGATATGTGTGCTATGGTGAACCCAGTAAAGATGCCTTTGACCTATCTGCGGGGCATTCCGTTTGTTGATTCTTGGATGCTTTGAGCAATAGCTCTGTCTGGGCCTGTGGCTGTTGCAACTTACCAGATAATTAGGAGAGAAATAGTCTGAACCCAGGCATATCTTCCTCCGATTTAAGTCCCACTGTAGAACCTCATCTGTGGAAGACTGCCTTTAAAATATGAGGGCAGGAACATAATCATCTGCCCATGTTTGTATAGGGAAACTGTTCAGAGGCAATTTCCTTTTATGCCCAGATGTAATTATTGTTTCAGATAGTTCCATCAGTTGATGATTCCTGCATTTGGAACTAGGTCTACAGAGCGGACATCTATCTTTATGTGTGTATTTATATCTCCAAACCCATTTGTGTATATGGATCAGATCTATAGAGCAAGACTTGCACCGGTGTCTATATTTTAGACCCACGGTTATCAATAGCTGTTGGTCGTCGTAACAATGGCAAGAGGGAAAGCTTGATTGATCTAGACTTTTATGGGCACTTCTAATTACTGGTGGCTGCATCTGTTTGCTGCAAATGTGCTCCCCCCTAAAGAGGTGAATCCCTCCCCCCCATGATTTAGATAAGAGGCATCGCTCCACAAGAGACATATTGGTTCTGTCAGGGATTCGGTGCTTCTGCCACTTGGCAAAGGGATAAGCCCCCCCCCCCACTTCTGACAGGCTGCCTGGAGCTCTGATACATTGCTCTTCTTGCCTGGCTTTGAGGTAAGGCAAAAGAACAAACCTCATATTTCCACGAAAGGTCCTCTTACAATAGGGAAGGCACCTGACCGAGATGGTTCCAACCAGCATCCACACCATGTGCTTCCTGGACTCATTTTTGAGCTGCCGAATTTTGCTGTTACGCAGCTGTGCTGACCTGTCGTCTCCTTTTCGTCTCTGGGTTGGGGGGTGGGGACACACAGTTCCTGAGGTGCAGAAGGTTCCACCCTCTCCTTCCAGGCCTGGGGCCTATTTTGCCTCCCTTGTCTTCTTTATTCCCCGGTTCCTTTCTCCTCCTGAGATACCCTATAACAGCGGTATCAAACACATTTGCTTTGAGGGCTGGATATGTCATCAATGTGACTTGGTTGTGCTGGGTCCCGGGAAGAGGGGGTCGTCTGCCTCCACTGGTGAATCCCCAGCAACCCCACCAGCCCAGATCAGCATGGCGGGGGGGGGGGGGGGACTACATCAGCCTAGAACAGCACTGGGTGTGCGGGGGGAGGGTGGTCACTTTAGCTGGGGAGCCTGCAGCGGGCTCACCATGCCAAACTGGGGGAGGGTTGTCTCACCTGCCTTGTCTCACCTGGCTTGACTTCGAGGGCCACACGTTTGTCACTCTTGCCCTATAGGATGACCTTGGATGTTTATGAGATCAGGTTACCCGTCCGGAATTTTTTTTTATAATAAGACGGTGGTTTGGGGAAAGGGTGGGACGGATGATCCAGGATTTGCTGTGTTTTCACGGACCCTGTGCTGAGCATTCATTTGCTGTCCTTGTGTTTTATATCATCTAATAAACAATGAATAAGGGCGGCGTTGGGGGGGGGGATTCTTTTTTATGACCCTAACAGCCTTTTTTAATGGCCTGGCCGCCTGCCTGCCTTCCTTGCCCTCCCCGTTATTACTAGTTCTGTTTCTCCTTTTCTTCTCTAGGTAAGCCTGATGCTCAACGGGTGGCCGGTGATTTCGGCTTTTGCCGGGGACCAGGACGTCACCCGAGAAGCTGCCAGCAACGGGGTCCTGATCCAAATGGAGAAAGGAGACAGGGCCTATTTAAAACTGGAGCGAGGAAACTTGATGGGGGGTTGGAAGTACTCCACTTTCTCTGGATTTCTAGTATTCCCTCTTTAAATAACTTCTCGCTCCCCTCCCTCCGCTGGAGGAAGTGGGGAAGAAAGCAGGCAGTCCTCGCCTTGCGGCTGGGTGAAAGGAAACTTGGACGTGGACTTCTGGATAAATACCTATCTACACACTGCAGAAGTTAAACCCTGTTTAGGTCTGTGTACATCGTACTCTGAAGATATTTCCGTAATGGTGCAGCCAACAACCAGAAGACAGTTGGATTTCATCTCCCTCTAATATTCTCTCTCTTTCTGTCTCCTTTGCAAACTGAAAATAGTTCAAGTCTGTATTTATTGACTTCCATTTTCACCCCACACCGAGCAGTTTTTTGCTTTACAAACTCCTGTATTTTTTTTACTTCACAACCAGTTTGCTTTTTCGAAACCTTATAGCTATATTTTTACTCTGTCCCTAAGTTTTACTGTAAAAAGCAGGGTTTTTTTTTCAATTCCTGGGTGCCATGGCAAGAGACGCAGCGCTAAGATCAGCAGGAAGAAGGATCAACACGAACTGTTCTAGCCAAGTCTGATTTTCAATATTTCTGTGTAATTCTGAGTGATTGTGGAATTTACAGGCTGCTTCATGTTTTGATGCTCGTTTTTTTCTCGCTCTTGTAAATTGTGGCCCAACTACATGCCAGAAAGTATATTGAACTTTTACTAATTAACCTGTAAGATAAGGTGTGATTATTGACCAATTAATTTTTGCCAGTTTGGGGGGCTTTTGTTGAACAGCATTTGAATAGGATTCTAATTGGTTTCTTTTCCTGGGACAGAAAAGAAGTTTTCTCTGGGCAGTTTGATCAGACTTAGAGAAAAAAATATAGCAAAAAAAAATGGAGAAAAATATGCAATCGCAACTATCTGTTCTGAATGAAAAATGAAAGAGGGCAGAGAACCCCAAAAAAAGTTAGACTTGAGTGCAAAACTTCTAGCAATGTCAGAGTTTTACCTTTTTTTAAATGGGGAGGGGCTAACTTGTCTGTTCGGATGTTTGCTCCTGATTTATGAAGCCTGCTCTGTTGAATAAGTTACCTCCTCCCCGGCAATTGCGGAGAAAAAATTCAGCAAAATTGTCTGTTGCGTCTTTTTCCTCCCATTGCTCATGTAATATTCTTTCAATTGAATCATATTTTATACAGCTGTCTCATAGATAAAGGGAGGGGGGACCCCTTTTAAGGTATACTGAAATGCAAGCATTATTTGTTAGTATTATTTTGTTTACAGTCCTTCAAAGATGTCAATGCTATAATTTTTTTTTTCAGCGCTCGGAAGAGAATAACTACTTTTATTATCAAGGTACAGTTTAAACAAAATTAACTTTCGATTGTAATCAAAACATAATGTGAAATAAAGCCAGTGGAACAAACGAACGGACTTTGGGGTGGGGTGGGGGGGAAACCATCTAAACCGACTCGACTTTTCCTCCTCTCCCTTTGGTTTTGTTGGGAGCTCCCCCCACCCCACCCCAGCAATAAAATCAACCAGAACTTTAATTATGCAGAATACAAATTGGAGTAATAATCAAATACAACTGACCGATTTCTCAAAGCGGAGCTGTAATGTGGATAGTTAAGCCTAATGGTGCCCTTCCCCCCCAACTCAGATCTGGGTTTCAAGAAGGACTAATTAACTCCTGGGGGGCAGTTAATTCTAGTTTAATAATCAGTGTGTTATACTCACTGTGTCTTTTTTTGGGGGGGGGGAGTGTGTCCTGTTAATATTTTCATACACTAAATGGAGAGAGAAGGGGGGGAAGTGAGGGGGGGGGATGGAGAGAAGGGGGGGGGCTCTTGCCTTCCTGAGAGGCCTTAAATCTGTCAGCTTGGCCTTTATTGCAATTGACAAATGGAATTCCAATTCGATAGAAGAGCCGGTCAATTTCCACAGCGGCTGAGTGGGGGAGAAGTTCAGTCCGGAAAGCTCAACCTGAGAGCAATGGTGGGACCCAGGAAACGCAGGTTCGAAGCCCAGCTACGGTCACTGGGCCTTATCTCCCTGCCTTCTGGAGGAATACGAAGCTAATGTTAGGAGATCTTGGACCGGAAGACTCTAAAATTTACACAAGGGATGACCTGCTCTTGTCCTTTCAGTGTTGAATATGCTGGGGGTGGGGAGGGCAATCTCTAAAATGAGGCTGGGGGGTGCAGACATCGAACCCCCTTTCAAGCTGAGTTGACTCACACACACACACACCCCAGTCCTGCCTAAAGACTTTTCTCATCGCTCCCCTTCATTTCCCCGATAAATCCACCAACCCAGCCACTGCAGGGATCCTAAACTGTTGGCAGAGCCTCGCCTGGCCAAAGCACGCTCCCCCTCGTAAGATGGTAGCAGAGGGGAGACCCGAACCCAGGACTTCCGAGTGCCCCCCTCCCGCCGCTTGCGGGAAGAGGGAGTCTTTTCAGCCTCGGAGAGAAAGAGGGCTTGAGCTTCGGCGGAGATTCCCCTTTTCCAGGAGGAGAGAGGTGGGGAGCGCTCAGAGGGAAGGACCCCCGACGGCGAAGGGTTAATCGAGGTAGCCGTGGGCGATTGCGAACTGGAGAGCTTGTTGGAATTGGGGGCGGCGAGAAACAGGGGCGGGGGGGGGGCTTCAGCCGGCCCTTCAGTGTAGACTCGGAGCCCTTCTTGAAGCTGTCCCTTCCTTCTCTGCAAACCGTCGCAGAGAGGTGCCAGAGGGGAGAAACAAATACAGACGCACCCAAGCCTTGCCTATTTCTCCCAGTGTGGAGTCATTCCATCGCCTGCATGGATAAGAGAGCCAGTGAAGGGGGGGGGGGGGGAGGGGCCAGAAGGTCCTACCAAAACCTGGGAGATCTGAGTTCAAGTCTGTGGTTGTGCCAGGGAAGCTTCCTGGATGACCTTAGGCCAGTCTGCCTAACCTACCTCACAGGGTTGTTGGGCGGCTAACATGGATGAGAGGAGAACAACCTTTGGTCCTCACTGGGGAGAAAGGCAGGACATAAATGAATCGTGTAAAAATTGGTTAATATGTACCAGGAAAAAAAACGTTTGAGTCCACCTTTAAGACCAGCCGAGTTTTATTCGGGATAAGCTTTCATGGGCATGCACACTTCTCCAGATGCCAGAGAAATATAGAGGAAGAGGACTCCAAATGTGAGAAGATTCATAAAGAATGACACATGTGCACAAATTATTCCTGGACATAACTGTAGCTTATAAGTGAATATAAGACCACAACCTCTTGTGTGTGTGTGTTTGGTGGCATACCTGGGGGAGGGAGGGAACCTAGTTCTACATTCAAGTAAATACTGTGCATAAATATTTATAGTTATTGGTGACATGGTAAATCTGTGGGCGCAGGTTCAGGGGACCGGGGGGCGTTTTGAATGGACCAAATCAATTCAGATCAGTGGATTATCCCTACCTTCTAGCACCCCTGCCTCCCTTCTAGTTAGTTTTGGCTTCCTGGCCGTTCTCTGGGCGTCTGATTTCTTTATCTCTACTTCTCCATTGGGCTCTATGAGAAGCATTTTTTTTCTGGGAAGTCAAGCTAGCCCCCACCCCCACCCCCGCCGCCCCAATTCTCCACATTGTGGCCTTCTCTGCCAGTGGTTACCTTGTATTTGATTTCGCTTTGCCCTGAAGCAAAGTCTGTCCCCCGCTTTGATGAGGGTGGTGTCTGGGAGGGTGGGGGGGCTGCCAAAGGTTGCAGAAAGGCAGGCAGAGATTCGGGGGGTGGGGGGGAGAGAAGAGGTGCCTTCTTGCGGCTCACTTCACAGAATTGGGAGGGCCGTGAAAGGAACTCACTCCGCACAAAGCAGGAAAAAAACGGAGCAAAAATGAATGGAAATAAAATTTTTTAAAAAAGCCTTTCCAAAAACAGGGGCCAGTGAAAACTGACCTGGAAGATCCAGGGTGACACTGACCAGGCTTCTTCTTTGGGTGACCAAGGGTCACTTGGAAACATCAAACGAGGCCATGGACATCATACTCCAGACTACACCGAATTGGCAGCTGGGTGGTGGGTGGTGGGTGGATTGACTGTCTCTGGCTTCTTTTTCACGCACAAACATCCCCCCACCCCCGCAATTCTGGACCCCCTGGTGATGGAAACCAGTGGTATCACTACAATCGAAACCAGTGGTACCACTACACCGCCCGGAGCCCCTTGGGGATGGGGCGGTATAGAAATCGAATAAATAAATAAATAAACAAACAAACAAACAAACAAACAAACAAATAAATAAATAAATAAATAAATAAATAAATAAATAAATAAATATGCTCAAGTTGGTGCTGTTTCAGAGCAGAGACTTCCTCCCAATCTCGCCTCTTACCTGTACCCTACAGCCAAATGGATCATTTTGTCCCATTGAATGAGAAAAGGCTCTACCCTACCATGAAGACTATAGAAGGGCGGGGAAAGGAATGTGCCACTGTTTCTCAGATACTGTTATCCCAAGAGCCTTAGATGGTAGGGCTAGAAGAGCTACATACCCCCTAGGGATTTTCTGCACTGGTCTGGTACCAATGAAATACCCCAACCTGTCAGTTTTATTTTATTTTAATTATCTGTAGTCCCTCTTTTCTCACCAAGACTCGGGGAGAATTGAAAAAAAAAATAGGATACACACAAAAAGCAAAACTGTCTGATCACCACGACAACCCAACAACGTTAGGACCGATAAACTGGAAAACACGGCAAGGGAAAAACTGTGGAAGGCAATTAAAACAGTGAAAGGCCTGTGCTACATCTTGGGTTAGGCAGTTCCATGTATAGGTTCTCTACCTATTTGAGGAGAAGATTTTTGGGGTGTTCTGTGGTTTCCAGGCTGCATGGCCATGTTCTAGTAGCGTTTTCTCCCGACGTTTGGCCTGCATCTGTGGCTGACATCTTCAGACGATCATTCCTGTTCTATTACTTCCTTGGTAATAGAAAGGCCTGAAGATCTCAGCACCCTGGAAATACTATGAATGGGCCTTTAAAAATCCTGCTCCTGCCACTATAAAGAGACAGAGGTGTCGTTGTGCATTTTGAGTCCAATCCCTGTGGTTTTGTTGTTAAACACGATGCACACCTGTCTTGCTGGTGGATTTTATGAGGCTGCTCTGAGCCCTCCTCACAGCATACATCTTTTGGCACCGGCCCAGAAGTTCATTAAGCAAACCCAGAATCATTATGGTTTTATTAGACCAGGTTAAAGAATCCACAAACTCAGCAGATCTCACGTAGACCAGGGAAGAGGCGCGCGAAAGGGAGGAGGCAAGGGGGGAGGATTCTTCTGACCCCCATCTTTCCCTCGGCTCAGATTCTGACGCATTCAGCTATTTCAGCAGGCCAGGTTCTCTCCCTTTGCCCCTAAACTGAGCCCAGCTGGGATAGGACGGTATATTAAATCTAATAAATAAATAAATAAAATAAACTGATGCTCAGCTGCCTGCCCCATTCTGTCTCTTCTGGTGATTTTTCAAAAAGAAGAAGAGGAGGAGAAGGAGTAGTTTGGATTTATATCCCCCCTTTCTCTCATGAAGGAGACTCAAAGGGGCTTACAATGTCCTTTCCCTCCCTCCCCACAACCAACACCCTGTGAGGTGGGTGGAGCTGAGAGAACTTCGACGTACTGTGACTAGCCCAAGGTCACCCAGCTGGTGTGTGTTGGAGTGCACCAATCAGAGCCCGCAGTTTTGATCTGGGTAGGCCAATGGGCATCAGGCAGCTTCATAGAATCATAGAATCATGGAGTTGGAAGAGACCCAAGTGCCATCAAGTCCAACCCCCTGCAATGCAGGAACACACAATCAAAGCACTCCTGACAGATGGCCATCCAGCCTCTCTTAAAAGAACCTCCAAGAAGGAGACTCCACCACACTCCCAGGTAGTGCATTCCACTGTCAAACAGCCCTGACTGTCAGGACTGTTCTTGATGTTTAGGTGGAATCTCTTTTCCTTCACCTTGAACCCATTACTCCTGGTCTTAGTCACTGGAGCAGCAGAAAACAAGCTTGCTCCCTCACCAACTTGACATCCCTTCAAATATCTAAAGATGGCTATCAGCAGTGGTGTAGGAGGTTAAGAGCTCATGTATCTAATCTAGAGGAACCGGGTTTGATTCCCAGCTCTGCCGCCTGAGCTGTGGAGGCTTATCTGGGAAATTCAGATTAGCCTGTACACTCCCACACAAGCCAGCTGGGTGACCTTGGGCGAGTCACAGCTTCTCGGAGCTCTCTCAGCCCCACCTACCTCACAGGGTGTTTGTTGTGAGGGGGGAAGGGCAAGGAGATTGTAAGCCCCTTTGAGTCTCCTGCAGGAGAGAAAGGGGGATATAAATCCAAACTCTTCTTCTTCTTCTAAACTGAGGACCTCAGATTCTCCCTTTAAATCCATGCCGAAGGGGGTGGATTTAAAAGGAGAATCTGGGGAAATTTGGGGGGGTGCCTGCTGCTAATGTTGTTGTTGTTGTTGTTGTTGTTGTTCTTCTTCTTCTCTTTCTCCTTCTCCTTCTCCTTCTCCTTCGCCAAACTAAACATACCAGCTGAGCTCCCTAAGTCTCTCCTTGTAGGGCATGGATTCCAGACCTTTGACCATTTTGGTTGCCCTCCTCTGGACCCATAGCTGATTCCAGGCTTGCCCAGGTTTATTGCAGCAGGATATCTTTTGCAAGGATTTTGTAAATTTCTTCCTAATGCTTCTTTTTTTAAAAAAACCCACAACGAGTTATTATCTTTTATGAGCATCTAATCTGTTTTCCTTGGATGTGAATAATGTCTGGTGCCATTAAGCATGGCAGTTGAGAGTTGAGTTCCCCCGTTTACATGGGGAGGAAACGCTGGGGCCTGCAAGTTCATTAGCATGACTGGCGTGGGGGAATTTTACGAGCCATCTTGCTAATGGTAATGAGCGTCCTTGATTGATTTCTAATGTGAAGATAATTACCAAGATGGAAGGGAACACACACACGCACATATCTATATTTCCAAAAAATACGTATATTTTGCAACCTTTAACGGGATTGTTTTGATTGGGTTTTGATGAGATCAACAACTTTGGAAAAGGAAAAGAAAGTCATTTTGCATGCCCCCTTCCACCCCCTCCAAATCCTAAATGGATTCATCTGCTGATCAGACTCATGCAGAACTGGAGTAGATCAACAGATCTATTCTCTCATGCTGCAGGTGTTCAATTGATGTAGCAAAGGAAGAGAGTAACATGAAATAAAGTGATTTCCCATTGCTTGTATGGTGAAGGGTCCCAGGGGGTTAAGAGCAGGTGGATTCTAATCTGGGGAACTGGGTTTGATTCCCCGCTTCTCCACCTGAGTGGCAGAGGCTTATCTGGTGAACCAGATGTGTTCCTGCACTCCTACATTCCTTCTGGGTGACCTTGGGCTAGTCACAGTTCTTCAGAACTCTCTCAGCTCCACCAACCTCGCAAGGTGTCTGTTGTGGGGTGAGGAAGCGAAAGGAGCTTGTAAGCCCCCTTGAGTCTCCTTACAGGAGAGAAAGGTGGGATATAAATCCAAACTACTACTCCTTCTCCTCTTCCCCCTTCTCCTTCTTATTTGCATTTGCACTTTGCACAGAAATGGCAGGGAGTATATTTAATTCTTGCATTTTAAAATCTTTGGAGATTTCCGTTGGCCCACTTTCCTCCCAATGCCATATAAATATGTGCAAAAATATGTCCAAGCCACCTCCTAACAGGAGTCTTGCTGGTGCATCTGATGAAGCGAGTTCAGAAAAGCTTGCTCCCCATCAAGGCTTTTTAAGGCAGGGGTGCTGAGTTAATTTGTTAAGAGGGCTGGATATGAAATAAATGTGGCTTGGTTGGGCTGGGCCTGTGGGTGGGTGGGGGGCTGCCTTTGCTGGCCCCAAAACAGCACTTGGGGGGGGGACGTTGGCCAGACTGGTGAGACCACACTGACGGGAGGCTTGAGAGAGCTTATCAGACACCCCAACTTTAAGGTGTCCCTTTGTTGTGCTGTTATGGATGAACATGGAGCTCCCATTGATCTACGCTATCGGCGTGCTAATTGCATTCTGTACACAATTTTGACGGAAAAGTTTTCCGAATTGGATTCACAGAAAACAACCTGCCCACCCCCCACGAGTCCTGAGCCCAATCTCTGCCCCATCTGAGGTGATCTAGTGGCGCGTCTCAGGAATAGCTGCTTCCAAACTAGAGTCACTCTGGATTGCCTCTGTGGACAATTAAAACAGAAAGGTTAGACCAGTGGTGGCGAACCTATGGCACGGGTGCCAGAGGTGGCACTCAGAGCCCTCTCTGTGGGCACGCACAAACAGAGCCCCCCCCCCCCATCTAGGCTGGCCTGGGCCGCTGGGCTCGATCATTAGCATTAAACCTAAGACCTAGTTTTGGGGAAGCAGCGTAGGTAACCCCGTTAAGCGCTGTTAAACCCCACTGATTTTCATGCGAAGAACTAAAGTGCAATCCTTTACCTGGGAGTAAGCTCGGTTGCTGGCAATGGGCCTTGGTTCTGAGTAAACCCTCCTAAGGTTGTGATTCACCCATTGGAAGAGTTGCATGGTTGCTTCAAAGCAAAGCCACTGACTACCACCAAGCTTACTCCCAAGTAACGCACGCCTCGGAGCCAACCGTTTTTTTCTAAACTAAAACCTCAGTATTCAGGTTACATTGCCGTGTTGGCACTTTGCGATAAATAAGTGGGTTTTGGGTGGCAATTTGGGCACTCGGTCTCAAAAAGGTTCGCCATCACTGGGTTAGACTATGATGGGGTACATGTATGCGTGTGTTTGTGGGAGGGGCCGTTCTCTTTTCCTGTGGGGTGGAAAAGAAATGTCACTCAAGGAAAAGACTTTGTGCCTAAGGTGAATGATTTTGAAAAGTCAGGGAGCCCTAACAGCCGTAAATGATTCTCCTCACTTTCCAGACCGATGAACCTCTTTGAAGAAGAACTGCTGGAGATCCAGTAGCGGAGGAAGAAGATTGATCGCCCACAGCCTCGGAGATCACAACCTGCCTTGTGACAGGTGAGATCACATCTTGCATGGATGCTCAGGCAGTGACTCACGGGAAAGCACAGGGAGAGTGATTTTTTTGGGTTACCATTTCAGTTTCAAAGCACAATGGAAATCAATAACCATCAGATATACCCATTTTCTGATGGACGCTCATAGTGGTTTCTCTGTATTCAGACTGTACTCTGAAAGTGGTAAGAATGGATCTGCAGACAAGTTGGTTTGTGGGTCTGGAAAGGCAGGAGTCCATCGGCTGGCCCCCGGAATGCTGAAAGGTTGTTTTGCAATGTGAATTTATAGCGACCTTAAGTGACCCTATGAATCAGTGTCCTCTTAAACATCCTATCATTAACACCTGTGCTCAGGACTTGCAAACTGTGGCTTTTCTTTATCAATCCATCTCATGTTGGGTCTTCCCCTTTTCCTGCTGCCTTAAAACTTTCATAGCATTATTGTCTTTTCCAGCGACTCTTGCCTTCTCATCATGTGACCAAAGTACTGGAGCCCCAGGTTGGCATAGAATCATGGAGTTGGAAGAGACCCCAAAGGCCATCAAGTCCAACCCCCTGCAATGAAGGAACACACAATCAAAGCTCTCCTGGCAGTTGGCTATCCAGCCTCTCTTTAAAAACCTCAGAGACAGTGAATTCCACTGTCAAACAGCCCTGACAGTCAGAAAGTTCTTCCTAATGTTTAGGTGGAATCTCTTTTCCTTCACCTTGAACCCATTACTGCTGGTCCTAGTCCTAGAAGCAGCAGTGGCATAGGAGGTTAAGAGCTCATATATCTTATCTGGAGGAACCGGGTTTGATTCCCTGCTCTGCCGCCTGAGCTGTGGAGGCTTATCTGGGGAATTCAGATTAGCCTGTACACTCCCACACATGCCAGCTGGGTGACCTTGGGCTAGTCACAGCTTCTCGGAGCTCTCTCAGCCCCACCCACCTCACAGGGTGTTTGTTGTGAGGGGGGAAGGGCAAGGAGATTGTAAGCCCCTTTGAGTCTCCTGCAGGAGAGAAAGGGGGGATATAAATCCAAACTCTTCTTCTTCTTCTTCTTCTTCTTCTTCTTCTTCTTCTTCTTCTTCTTCTTCTTCTTCTTCTTCTTCTTCTTCTTCTTCTTCTTCTTCTTCTTCTTCTTCTTGAGTAGCAGAAAACAAGCTTGCTCCCTCGCCAACTTGATATCCCTTCCAATATCTAAACATGGCTGTCATGTCACCTCTTAACCTTCTCTTCACCAAACTAAACATACTCAGATCCCTAAGTTTTAGTTTCTGGCGACATTTCGGGCTCGATTTGATCTGTAATTAACCTCTTTGTCTTTTTGGAAGTCTACGGTATCTGTAACACTCTTTCCTAACACCACGTTTCAAAGGAATCTACTTTCTGTCAGCTCATCAGTTTCTTAAAACAGAGACCCAGAGGTGTTGCCGACTTAATTAGGCCGCGTGGTGTTGAGCTCGAGTCAGACCTGAAGACGCATCCCAGATGTTTCAGACAGGGAGTGGGGAAAAATGGACTCTCAGTCTGAAAGCAGGAAAAAAAAAACAGTTCATCAGCATTTGTTTGGGGTTTTGACTGATGGGTAGAGGAGGGAATTTGGCAGATGACACTTGCCATACACTGGGCTGAAGAAAAATGACACCTGTGGAGAATTTCCCTCTCTGCAGAAACATTGGAATCCCAGTTTTACACATGCTTATTTAAGACTGAGTCCCACTTAGTTAACCCCCTAAGTTTGATTTGAGGAACCGGGTTTGATTCCCAGCTCTGCCGCCTGAGCTATGGAGGCTTATCTGGGGAATTCAGATTAGCCTGTACACTCCCACACACGCCAGCTGGGTAACCTTGGGCTAGTCACAGCTTCTCGGAGCTCTCTCAGCCCCACCTACCTCACAGGGTGTTTGTTGTGAGGGGGGAAGGGCAAGGAGAATGTAAGCCCCTTTGAATCTCCTGCAGGAGAGAGAGGGGGAATATAAATCCAAACTCTTCTTCTTCTCTAAGTATCTATGCATAGATTTGAGGCCTTCCAGGAGGATCTCATCCCTGTTTACTCAGAAGTAATTTGCACAGCATCCAATAATGCACTATTTATTTTTTTCATTATTTTTGCGCAGCATTTTCAGAGTGTTCCAAATGTTGGACCTTTTCTTGTGCTTCTTAAAATACTTCTATAAGGCAGATGAGTATCATCACAACTGTGGGAAGCTTTTTATACATTCTTTGGCTGACTTCAGTTCTCATCCTGTTGAAGTCTTTATTATTTTAAAGCATTTCTGTGTCATCACATCCGAGTAGCTGTTGGACAAGGCTTATAAAATATTTCGTGGTGTTTGGAAAAGACAACTAATCGAAGCCAACGTTGCTTTTGCTGCGTCTATTGCAGTCCAATCTAAGAAGAAGAATGCCACTTGTGAGAACAGCTCCTCATCCAGAACGAAACTACAAAACCAATCATGTAGTTAGAGTGAGCGTGATTCCAAACAGGCAAAACATAATGGGTTAAGGGGTATGAAAAAAGTGTAATGGGGGGGAGAGTTCCCACAGAACTCACCCCCCCCAATGCTTTTAACCCATAGAATCATAGAGTTGGAGAGACCCCAAGGGCCATCAAGTCCAACCCCCTGCAATGCAGGAACACGCAATCAAAGCACTCCTCCTGACAGATGACCATTCAGCCTCTCTTTAAAAACCTCCAAAGAAGGAGACTCCACCCCATTCCGAGGTAGTGCATTCTACTGTTGGACAGCCCTGACTGTCAGGAAGTTTTTCCTGATGTTTAGGTGGAATCTCTTTTCCTTCACCTTGAACCCATCACTGCTGGTCCTAGTCTCTGAGGAAACAAGCTTGCTCCCTCACCAACTTGACATCCCTTCAAATATCTAGACATGGCTATCATGTCACCTCTTCACCTTTTGACGTTTCTGAGCCAGGGTTAAATGAAAGTCGCTAAATTAGTGACTTTTCCCCTTTGACCCAGGCATCACATGCTTCCTACTTGTCAGTACTAACTATGGCAGTGGTGGCGAACCTGTGGCACTCCAGATGTTCATGGACTACAACTCCCATCAGCCTCTGCCATGCTTGGCAGAGGCTGATGGAATATTGATCCGCCATGGTATCAAATCTGGACTGCCAAACCACCATATGGCATGTAAGGAGCATTCTGTTTCTCCCCTTCCATCCACCATTCTGTAAGCAGCCACTACAAGAATGGATTCTCTAAGCAACCAGTCTTTTGAGCTGGTATGTTGGGGGGATTCTTGGGTGGGCAGATTCTCAGGTGGGCGGATTCTCAGATGCGCGTTTCAGAGGGAAACAAAGTGTGTGAAACATCCCGCATCCTGTCTCTGGGCTCCCAGCATGCCTGAATGACCCCTGCGCCCGGCAAGCGAACGGCGAGAGAGGCAACACAGGTTCATTTAACCCATTTGTGTTGCCTGTGCAGAAGGGACCTGTGGGGGAAAAAAATCTTACATGCACAGATGCATCTAGAGACTGTAAATGAAGACATCTGACAGGGGAAACATGACCGGCTGGATTCTATAATGTCACATGGGTTTTCATGTAGAAATCCATCGCTTCCGGAAAACTCAAAGGGGGTATTAGCCACATTCTGAATTTTAAACATTCGTAGCATTTTGCCGCATTAAAAAAAACCCCACGAGCCCGCTCCTTCTCTGACAGCTCGAGTTGGTGCTGTCGGCTTCAGAACAATTTCATTTCTGATCCCCGAGATAAGAAAGCGAGTCTGCCATCGATACTCTCCAAGATGAAAAATTAGCTATCCTTGACCAGTCAAAGTTTTTATTTTGTTGGAGAAGGATGAGAGGATTTTCTTTGTTCCTGGAGAGATTAAATTGCTCTGCAGGCATGTCATGTGGAAACGGTTCATGGGAGGAGGAGGAAAGCTGAATCGTTTCCGAGCATCTGCTTTTTACGGTCCGCTTGTGTCAGAACGACATTAACTCATGTATCAAGCATGTCACAGATTTGTTATACTTTTGGAATGTCAGCTTGCTTGCTCTTGGAAGAAGTTTCCACAATCGCTTCCTGGGCCGCTGTTGGGGTTTTAGATCGAGGGTGGGGGATAAAAAAAACCCCTTGATTTAAAACTCGTTTATTTTATTGGCTGTCAATTGACAGATCTGATATTATCTGTTTTCTTTCTTCTGCTTTGACGCAGTGACCCTTTCACCTGTTGGAGCTACTCTTAATTTTCTCAAAAATAGGTTCGACCCAGTTCCCTGAGAAGGGTACTGACCTAGGTCGAAGCCATTGTTGTTCCCCACTGCAACCAGCTTGATCCCAGCTCGGAGGACGGAATCATCCTGTGCCTCTTCGCCGCTCCGTTCCGATTGGCTACTGTTCTATGACCACGTTCTGTCTATCCCCACACACGTTATAAAAAAAACTGCCAGAGGAATGGAGGGATGAAGGTGGTGTTTTTTGATTGGCCAGCTGTATGCATGCCTGAAACACTCAGCTGCGATTGGCTGAATGGGGGACTCCTGGCACCAGAGATTCCGCACTTTACTGGAATCGAGCTGAGTTCGAGCGTGGTTCCCTGAAAAAGTAGTAGTTCCCAACTGGAGTCAGAAATTTGACCATTACATGGGGCAAAGCTGGTACAAAACCACGTAGATTCCAGTGGTTGTGCAGAGCACTTAGGTCGAACGCAGCTCGAACTTAGGTCGACAACGCAAGTGCGGAATGGACCTCGGAAGGCAATCCACAAGCATTGGAATGGGGTTTGGATGGGTTCTTCTGCCAGGTTGCCCCTAGTGGATTTTTACAGTTGGGGAGTCAGTTTATTTTCTTTCACATGTAGCTCTTGAATGTGGCTTAATAAGGATTTTCAAGGCAGGGGGCTGTTGTCATTGGTGACATCAGAGCACACCCACCCATTTTTTTTAAAAATGGTCATCAAATAGCAATATAACACAGTTGAATTACAGTGTTAGTCTAAGCAGTTTCTCTGAATTACCAGCTTTCAGTTTTTAAAAAAGTAAGCCTCCATCCTCTAGAGAGCCAGCATGGTGTAGTGGTCAACAGCAAGTGGATTCTAATCTGGAGATCTAGGTTCGATTCCCCACTCCTCCGCCTGAGTGGTAGAGGCTTATCTGGTGAAACAGGTGTGTTTCCGCACTCCTACATTCCTGCTGGGATGACCTTAGGCTAGTCACAGTTCTCTCTGAGCTCTCTCAGCCCCACCTACCTCACAAGGTGACTTTTGTGGGGAGAGGAGGAGAAAGGAGCTTGTAAGCCACCTTGAGTCTCCTTACAGGAGAGAAAGGTGGGGTATAAATCCAAACTCCTCCTCCTTCTTCTGACAAGTTTCTGGAAGACCAAGAGATGATGGTGGTACAGGTGTGTGTCTATGTCTGAGGAGAGAAGTTGAACAGGCTCTGGGTCACATACCTACCCATCAAACCTATTAATATGTCCAATCGGAAGAAGGCATTAGTGACTGATTTTAGATCACCTCGACAAAGGCGGCCTCTCCCACAGCCAATCCATTACTGACAACCAGAGTAACAGTATCCCTCACTATTTTAGCCAAAGAAATGACTCTTTGGCCTTTTATCATATCAGATAACTATTGATCTGATCTGTGGGCTTTTACTTTTGCAAATACATTTTCACAAACAGCACTTGTCATTTTCTAAGCTGATCATCTTTCAGTTCATTCAGTAGGGATCAGATATATACCTGGCCGCAGGATGTGATGGCTGGCACAGGAAGAGATTCGCAGGGAATATGCTCAAGAAGAGTCAGTTCATTATATATCAAGAGTTTGGATTTGGATTTGGATTACGAGGTCCTTCTGAATATATGTTCCAAAACAGAGTAGCAAGAAGAAGAAGAAAAGTTTGGATTTATACCTTGCCTTTCTCTCCTGTAAGGAGACTCAAGGTGGCTTACAAGCTCCTTTCCCTTCCTCTCCCCACAACAAACACCCTGTGAGGTAGGTGGGGCTGAGAGATTCTTGAGAGAACTGTGACTAGCCCAAGGTCACCCAGCAGGAATGGAGGAGTGTGGAAACACATCTGGTTCAGCAGATAAGCCTCTGCCACTCAGCTGGAGGAGTGAGGAATCAAACCTGGTTCTCCAGATTAGAATCCACCTGCTCTTAACCACTACACCACACTGTTGGTTTGTTGAAGGCATAGCCAACTGCTAGTTAACAAACTGGATCTGGACCCTGCTGGCATGATCATATTTTAATGCTATAGAACACAGTTCATGATATGATGAAATTCCACGCTGTTGTGGGTTTTCCTGGTTGTGTGATCATAATCTGGCAGTCTTTTGCTCCTAACGTTTCACCAGAATCTATAGCTGGAAACTTCAGAGGCATGTCACAATCAGATATGTTTCTCTCCATGGCACAGAAATACATTTTCCCATGATGTACCTTTGAAGATGCCAGCCGTAGATGCAGCTGAAACATTAGGAGCAAAAAAACCTATCAGACCATGGCAACACAGGCTGGAAAAACCCCAACAGCCGCTTGATTCTGGCCATGAAAACCTTCAGCAATCCCATCTCCTGTCTTTTTCAGATTACCCAGTGGTTTGCTTTTCATCTGTCCTTTGAAAGTGTAATTGCTATGCATGCTGAGAACTTTGCAGCAAGGATGCCCTTTTCAACGGAACAGATGAAGATGCCTGACCCTGAAGCAGACTCTTGGCCTACTCAAACTGACGGTGGCTCTCCAAAGGCTCGGTTGGAGGTCTTTCCCGTCAACCTGCTGCCTCGTCCTTTTGAACTGGCGATGCCAGGGATGGAACCAGCAGCCTTCGGTACGCCAAGCAAGTGCTCTGAGTCGGCCATGCAGCCACCGCCTCTCCCAAGCGCCGCTGTGATTGTTCATGAGCCCAGAGTCAGAGTGGCTTATCTGACCTTTCACTACCCAAGGTGAGCATGGTGCCTCATGGCATCTTTTGCACAGGGGCTGAGGGAAGAACTGTGGCTCAAGGGCAGAGCATCTGTTTAGCATGCGGAAGGTCCCTGGTTCAATCCCTGGCATCTCTAGTAAAAAGGACATAGGTAATGTGAAAGACCTCTGCCTGACACCCTGGAGAACGGCTTCCAGTCTGAGTAGACCAGGGGTCTGCAACCTGCGGCTCTCCAAATGTTGATGGACTACAATTCCCATCAGCCCCTGCCAGCATGGCCAATTGGCTGATGGGATTTGTAGTTCATGAACATCTGGAGACCTGCAGGTTGCAGACCCCTGGAGTAGACAATACTGGCCAGTGTGGTGTAATGGTTAAGAGCAGCTGGATTCTAATCAGGAGAACCGGGTTTGACGCATCACTCCTCCAGCTGAGTGGCAGAGGCTTATCTGCTGAACTAGATGTGTTTCCACATTCCTCCATTCCTGCTGGGTGACCTTGGGCTAGTCACAGTTCTCTCAAGAATCTCTCAGCCCCACCTGCCTTATGTTGTGGGGAGAGGAAGGGAAAGGAGCTTGTAAGCCTCCTTGAGTCTCCTTACAGCAGAGAAAAGCGGGGTATAAATCCAAACTCCTCCTCCTCCTCCTCCTCCTCCTCCTCCTCCTCCTCCTCTTCTTCTTCTTCTTCTTCTTCTTCTTCTTCTTCTTCTTGGATACCCAGACAAATGGAAGAGTGTACAGTGCATCAGGTGAACTGGAAGAAGGATACATTAGAGCACAATTGAAAATGGTGTATATATGGTGTATATATATAGAGCACAACTGAAAATGGTGTGTGTGTGCGTGTATGTATGTATATAATATACATATACACACACACACATCATTTTCAGTTGTGCTGATACACACACACACACTCACACACTCACACACACACACTCTCTCTTTATTCCAGCTTTTTTCCAAGGAGGTCAGAGATGTGGCTGTAATTCTCCCTTCCTCTATTTGATCCTCACAACAGCCTGGTGTGATTGGCTCAAGGTTAGCTCTCCCCAGCCTGATACCTTATGCTGGCTCCTTAATGGGCTTAATGGGCTGATAAAAAAAAAATAGCAGTGGTGCGTTTGCAAGGACTTCCTCCAAGACTGCCCTTTTAGGTGGGCCTAGGAAACGGCCCGGGAAAACATGAGGCAATAGCATCATTGTCAGATCTCAGAAACTAAGCAGGGTGGCCCTGGTGAGTACTTGGAAGGGGGACCACCAGAGATGTCTAGGGTTGCTTTGCAGAGGCAGGCAATGGCAGAACATTTCTTAATATCTCTTGCCTTGAAAATCCAATGGGGATTGCCATAAGTCAATGGTTACTCGGTGGCACTTTCAACCACCATAGCTTCATTAACAAGGATCAGATGTAAACAGTTCACTGGGAATATTGTGAGCTCCCAAAGGCACCTGGTGGGCCACTGCGAGTAGCAGAGAACTGGACTAGATGGACTCTGGTCTGATCCAGCTGGCTTGTTCTTATGTTCTTATTATTGAGTTGCTCCACATTTTGCAAAGAACAAGGCATATGGGAAAAAATGAATTGGCCCTTCCTTCCTTCCTTCCTTCCTTCCTTCCTTCCTTCCTTCCTTCCTTCCTTCCTTCCTTCCTTCCTTCCTTCCTTCCTTCCTTCCTTCCTTCCTTCCTTCCTTCCTTCCTTCCTTCCTTCCTTCCTTCCTCCCTCCCTCCCTCCCTCCCTCCCTCCCTCCCGCCCTTCTGGCTCATGTCTTACTGTTTACAAGTACAGCGAGTATTAGACATGTTGGAATAAATCTCCAAATACTATACCTAATTCAAAATTCAGAGTCTGGGGAGAAGGAAAGTGGGCAATGGGAAGACTAGGAGGAGAATTATGCCTTCCAAAGATAATGAGTTTCCTATATGAAAAGCCTGAGACGATTCATGAAGATATCAAAACCTTCATAAAGGCCTGATAATAAAAAGGCAACTGATAGTGTCTCGAAGACACAATAAAATAAAATAAAAAAGCCGGGCGTCTGTATAAAAGACATCGAATTAGACTTCAAAGTCGTCGACACGAGAAAGAGCCCAAAAGGGAGGGAACAGCTGGACCAATGCAGATGGCAGAGGTTATTCTGAAGAGGCAACTTGGAAAGGCCACAAGAGAAAAGCCAGAGTCAAAAATAAAAATACACCACGGAGCCCATTAGCAGCAATCGGAAGCCAGCACCAATGGGAGCACGTGGGCCAAGATTCCTTTGTGCAGCAAAAAAGGCAAATAACCACAAGCTCTCTCGACTGGGCGTTGAGAATCCGAGGCAACTGCAGAAGAGTCATCGATTTGCCGGGGACGAGAGCAAAGCATTTTGTAAACTTTGGATGCAAAGGCGGCCGCTGCCTCAAAGAGGTCACCGCGTTTTCACCCCTGGAAGACTTTGGTGGGGAACATTTACATATGATGCCATCTATTAATAGGAATTGCACACCCAAAATCCCAGGAGTACGATGCAAGCATCCCGCTATAGGCAAAAACGAAGCTCTCTTTCATTACTTGGCTTGTCGGTTGCAAAATGAATGGAAGGCAGTTTTAATATGCTGCATTCCCCGAGCTGGAGCTCTGAGACCCAGGCTGTACCTCAAACATTGCGAGGGCAATAAAATGTTATATTTAACTCCAATGCAGTCACTTCTGCTGCAGCGCTGATACCCAAAGGCCCTGTGCTGTTTGTTCAGATTTTATTTGGGTTGTAGGTCCTTGGCCAATGGTGGTGAACACAAGCGGGCCTCCGAGTAATTATTCATTACTTTATTTTTTCCAATTCCTAGTAAGCTGCATGATTTCTTTTTCAGAATTTTTATCCTAGGATTTTTAGGTTGCATCCCAGAAAACCACATAAGGGAGGGGGCTTCAAGAACAGGAAGAAGAAGAAGAATTTGGATTTATATTCCCCCTTTCTCTCCTGCAGGAGACTCAAAGGGGCTTACAACCTCCTTGCCCTTCCCCCTCACAACAAACACCCTGTGAGGTAGGTGGGGCTGAGAGAGCTCTGAAGAACTGTGACTAGCCCAAGGTCACCCAGCTGGCATGTGTGGGAGTGTACAGGCTAATCTGAATTCCCCAGATAAGCCTCCACAGCTCAGGCGGCAGAGCTGGGAATCAAACCCGGTTCCTCCAGATTAGATACACAAGCTCTTAACCTCCTACGCCACTGGATGGTAGACTGTTCAGCTGGTTATTGTATGTATTAGCTTGCTCTTAAGGCACTGTTTTTGCTTCTTTTACCCCTCCCCCCCATTTTTGCACATATCATGTCTAATGCTCTCTCTCTTTTTGCATTGTTTCTAATTTTTGTGTTCCTAGTTTTGTGGCATTGTTTATTTGACGTTTCACACTATTTGCCGGCACTGTCCCACACTGGGCAATCCATTTTGAGCCTCAGGGAGAAAGGGAGGCCATAAAGAAATAAAAATAAATGAAATGAAGCAATGTAACTGGGAAATGGGGCACCAGTGGTGAAAATCCGTAATAGCTTAAGAAAAGGACACCTGCAACTCTGTGCACCTGTCCATGAACTGAGGTTCTCCTCTGACACCTTTTTTTATGATGTCCACATTGCTGACATTCTGCATTGCATTCCTAAGCAAAATTAAACCCTTCTAAATCCATTGAAGTCAATAGACTTTGAAGAAGAAGAAGAAGAAGAAGAAGAGTTTGGATTTATATCCCCTCTTTCTCTCCTGCAGGAGACTCAAAGGGGCTTACAATCTCCTTCCCCTTCCCCCCTCACAACAAACACCCTGTGAGGTAGGTGGGGCTGAGAGAGCTCAGAAGAACTGTGACTAGCCAAGGTCACCCAGCTGGTGTGTGTGTGGGAGTGTACAGGCTAATCTGAATTCCGCAGATAAGCCTCCACAGCTCAAGCAGCAGAGCTGGGAATCAAACCCAGTTCCTCCAGATTAGATGCATGAGCTCTTAACCTCCTACGCCACTGTTGCTCTCCTATGCCACTGCTTTGACGGATATAACTCTGACGGGTATAACTTTGACGGGTATAACTCTTTGACTGGTATAACTCTGCTTAGGACTGTACCTCTATAAAAGATTATTTCACAATATAATCGGTAGTGTTTCATTTTCAACCTGTGATTGCTTTATCTAGGAAAAAAAACACTGTCTATTATTGATCGCTTTTTGTAAGCCACCCTGTGAACCAATGTTGGTGGAAAGGCAGGATACAAAGGTTTTATACCATTAAATGGTTAGTAAATGCTAAAAAGGTTGAAGGCCTTTGAATGCGTGGTCTTTTGCAACATTTAGGCTCCATCCGCACGTGCGGAATAATGCACTTTCAATCCACTTTCACAATTGTTTGCACGTGGATTTTGCTATTCTGCACTGTAGAATCCAGCTGCAAAGTGCACTGTAAGTGGATTGAAAGTGCATTATTCTGCAGGTGCGGAAGGGGCCTTACAAGTTGGGGATGCTTAGTTGTTATCGTTGCTACGACGAGAGAACTTTGACACCTGGCAAGTGTGATGAGCCCGGTTATTAATCACGCAAAAGGGGATTTATAAATAGAACAGGGTTGCAGCCACAATTGCTGAATTACTTCCAAATCAAACCCCACCACTGAGAGTAGGTGGCATACCATCCTATTACGAATGCTGCCATTTGCTGCAAAAGCCCTGAAAATTGGCAACATACAGTATATATTGTTCCAGCCTGAGAAGTGGGGTAATTGTGATGTATTGAAAGAGGTATTGTAATAAAAATAGAGGCCATTAGCGAATACTCTTTATGTCATTAGCACTTAGTGGTTGTGGGTTGCCAGATTTTTTTTAATGCTCATAAAACTGTCCCTGTTTGCAGCTAAGTCAGAGGTGGTGATATAAATTTGAAGATTGAACAATACAGAAGTTGTAAAATGTTAAGACTGTAAATAGAGACACAGTGCTTGGAAGGACAGCCGCCTTCTCATATCAGCAGAGCAAACATCTATATTTGTGTTTTATGGCGAGTAAAAAAATATTCAACTTATCTTTTTTAGGAGGTTGGAGTTTAAAAAATCTCACTTCTCATGTCACCTGAAACCCTGTTGGTGGTGACTTGGATGTGTTGCCACGGCACCATCCAGCACCACAGCTCTACCACCCACCCCTCCTTGGATTGGGCTGTAAGGTTATCTTTGGCACAGAGGTGGGCTTTGTCCGGTGTGGTCCTATATCTCTGGCAGGCGAGTGAGCACTTTCTGTGTTGATATTTGGAAAGCTCTGGAAATACATTCTTTTCCTGAAGACTTTGTGTTTAAAGGATATGCCTCGAGGACACTCTGTTTTGTCAAGGAGGAGAGTGATACTTTTTTAGGTTAGCAGCAGTTGATTTCCCTCGGGACCCAGCTGGTCTTCCTCTTCTTGCAAGTCCAATAAAAACTCGAGCAGGTTCGCAGGTATGGACCCGTGGGAATGAGCAGAAGGGCCAAAGTCAAAGGCTTTCAGCCTTTTCGCTCCACACCTGTGGCTCACAGGTAGTGCCTTTGGAGGAGACAGCTATTGCATTCCGGCCAGTCCAAGGTGTATCATTGCATTTTTAATGCATTTTGCTGTTGTAAGCTACAATGGGTCCTTTCAGTAAGAAAATGAGATGCCAGTATTTAAATAAATAAATAAGGTGAAGAGAAAAAACTAATGTGCATCATCAATCGCTAATTCATTACGGTCACAGACCAGTAGAATAAAATATATATTAGCAAAATGGTCACAAGTAGCATGTAGCATTCGTTTTCAGGTTCCCATCTGACTTCTGTCCCCTTTCCAGAGAAAGGATACTGAATTGGATCAAAAGATGTCTCCAAATAAAAGAAGATAATATTCTTCAGTCAGGTGGAGCTCTTCTACAGAAAGTATTCTTCTGGTCACATAATGCCTCTTCCTGTGATTGCAAAGGACACATTTATATCCAGTCCCATGATATAGATGCAAATGCAACCCACCATCATCTCTCTTCACACCAGTGGTGGGATTCAAGTAATTTATCAACTGGTTCTAGAAGTGGGGATTCAAATAATTTAACTACTGGTTGCTTACAAGCACCATTTTAACAACGGGTTCTGCCGAAGTGGTGCGAACCGGCTGAATCCCACAACTGCTTCACACCCATAACTAGCTCTCTAACCCTAACTTTGACCATCTAAGAACATAAGAACATAAGAACAAGCCAGCTGGATCAGACCAGAGTCCATCTAGTCCAGCTCTCTGCTACTCGCAGTGGCCCACCAGGTGCCTTTGGGAGCTCACGTGCAGGATGTGAAAGCAATGGCCTTCTGTGGCTGTTGCTCCCGAGCACCTGGTCTGTTAAGGCATTTGCAATCTGAGATCAAGGAGGATCAAGATTGGTAGCCATAAATCGACTTCTCCTCCATAAATCTGTCCAAGCCCCTTTTAAAGCTATCCAGGTTAGTGGCCATCACCACCTCCTGTGGCAGCATATTCCAAACACCAATCATACGTTGCGTGAAGAAGTGTTTCCTTTTATTAGTCCTAATTCTTCCCCCCAGCATTTTCAATGAATGCCCCCCGGTTCTAGCATTGTGAGAAAGAGAGAAAAATTTCTCTCTGTCCACATTTTCTACCCCATGCATAATTTTATAGACTTCAATCATATCCCCCCTGAGAAAACTCTAGGTTTGTCACTCCTTCCCTCTTTCTAGCAGGACTCTGATATCGAGTTGCCATCTCCAGACTGGAAAATACCTGGAGATTTTGGGGAGTAAGCTAAGGAGGGTGGTTGGGGTTGGGAAGGGGAGGGTCTTTAATGGGTTATAATGGCCTAGAGTCCTGCAGCCAGCGTGGTGTAGTGGTTAAGAGCAGGTGCACTCTAATCTGGAAAACAAGGTTTGATTCCCTGCTCTGCCAATCAAGCTGTGGAGGCTTATCTGGGGAACCAGATTAGCTTGTGCACTCCAAGACATGCCAGCTGGGGGACCTTGGGCTTGCCACAGTTCTTCGGAGCTCTCTCAGCCCCACCCACCTGACAGGGTGTTTGTACCCTCACAGCTTTAAAAGGTACGCAGGAGTCAAATATTCAAAAAGCGAAACTTCTTTCTTCTTTGCTGAATATGTATACTAGAAAACTGTTCCTGCTGAACTCTGTTATGTAGCTATTAAGGGCATAGGAAACACGCCAGGGGAAAAAAACGAAATAAACATTGGAACCCTACTTTTGATAAATTGGTTTATAGATTAGCCTGCGAGGTGCCCACCAGGGAAAGACATTACACAGAAACCTTATCTTTCCCTTACAAAGCATATTTTTGTTCCTGTGGATATGCAGCAAGAGTCTTTAAAATGGATTAATCAAATACATTGCCTCGTCAAAGGAATTTCTGGCAGAGCTGGTTTACGTGCATCTAAATTCGGCAATCTTTTTGAAGCGTTTGTCTTCCTTTCCGGCTGCTCAGGATTCAGCGCGACTCTCTAATGCACTGGCTGTGATTGACGTTAAACCCTCCCTCTGTGTCACCAAGTGATAACTTAGCCGAGAGAGGCTCCCCGCTGAGAGAAAATTTCAGAGGGTGGGGGGGAGTGTCAGCGCGAGACCGGTTCAGAAATAAAGGCGTAATTACACAACACCACATCTCTTCTGGTTTTGGCCACCACAAAATCTCTCAAGTTTGATTGGGCCAATTAAGAGTGATCTGAGATCTACGGGCCGCATCCCAAACTAGACCTCTAACGCGGGAGTCGAGTGCTGCGTGAGGAGCAGGCCCACGTGGCTTTTAGACCTACTGTTGCTTTTTCCTGCTCTACAACCGAAAAACAACACTCCGTAATGGTTTATATTAATGCGGATCATTAGAAGCTGGTGGATAAGAATGGATTGTATCAAAGGCTGATTGGGGTGCTCTTCCTAGGCATTTGAAGAAGGCAGTTGTTAAGAACTCTGCTCACAAAACCTTCACTAGCTGGGGATGGGGTGGCCGATTACAGGCTAGTCACCAATTTACCTTTCAATACCGCCAATGTATGCAAAGCAGAACTTAACCCTACCTTTATCCAGGTACTGCTGCCCGGTTTCCTTCATGAAAGTGCGTGCACATCAGCCCTTTCTAATAAACAGATGTATGCACCTATCAGCTGAATTTCTGTGCATTCATGGTGACCTAGGAAAAGGGCTTCAGTGTCGATTTTTCAGAAGAGGGAAATTTTCAGGGCAAGAAAAAAGAATTCCAGATTCTCTGAGAAATTCTTCAATTCTGTTGTCATTTTTTAAAAAGGTGCCTTCCCTGTCCAAGCACTGGGTCATTACTGACTCAGGGGGGAGTGTCAGCTTACAACATTTACTAGGCAGACTGTGTGTATGGTGTGGTTAGCCATTGCCTTCCCCGGTCATCTACACTTTACCCCAGCAAGCTGGGAACTCATATTACTGACCTCAGAAAGATGGAAGGCTGACTCAACCTCAAGCTCACTATGTTTTATTGTATATTCATTGCTGTTCTGTTTTATTTCTTATATGTTGCTACAGATGTTCATTGTTTATGTTATGTTTATTGTTGTTCATAATGCTATGTTTATAATGCTGTTATTGTTGTTTACAATGTTATGTTTATTTATTTATTTATTTATTTATTTATTTATTTATTTTATATTTATTTATTTATACTTTAAATTTCTATCCCGCCCCGTCCCCGAAGGGCTCTGGATTACAACATTATGATGTTATGCTTATGATGTTTTATGATGTTATGCTACTGATTTTATGTTTATTGATGTATTATGTTACAATTACTGGTGTTGTTATTATATTGTTGGGCACTGCCCTGAGCCTTCTGGGGGACAGTGGTATATAAATTAAATATACAAATATAAGAATACAAAAGTTGGCTACCTGAAACCACCTTCCCTTGGGATCGAACACCAGTCATGAGTAGAGCTTTGACTGCAGTCTGCTACTTACCCCACTGTGCCATCAGGCTCCTTTGCTGACACTGGGAACTGAATAAATACTTTTTAGGCTCTTGTGCAAGACTAGTATCTAAAAACCTAAGGTCCTTTGGAACGCCACCATCCATGGTTTGAGCAAGCACATGATGGTATCCTCCTTGAGACTGCACCTGTGGTGGTCTCCCCCTATCCTTGTGCAATCTCAAGTAGGATTTTGATGACTTGGACAGCAGCTGTTGGATTCAGTTCTGTTTGGGGAGTCAAAATGTATGCAGGGCTGATTCAGAGTGATGGTCTGTCATCGGATGAAGCTGCCCCATATCAGAGTAAGACCATCTGACTTGTCCGGCTCAGTATGGTTTAGTAGAGCAGTAGCTCTCCATGATTTCTGAGTTATGATTCTCCACTAGCTTTAGTACCTCTTTGAATGTAGGAAGCTGCCATATGATGTCCATCTAGCTCAGAGGTGTCTCCTCTGACGGACCTTCCTGAGTCCCCAGTGGAGGCCATGTTCTTCTCCTGCTGCTAACTAGAGATACCAGGGATTACATCTAAGATCCTCTGCATGCAAAGCACACATTCAAACCATGGGTCCTCTCTGAGCACTTCACTCTAGGGCTTCGTCCACACATCGCTCGATAGCGTGCTACTGCACGTGGGCTCACGATCCATGCAGTTACATTTCCTATCTTCCGGACTACCTTTTGCAATTGGTGCAATCCAAAGTAACTTGGGGGCACATAAAAACAAAAAAGCAAGTATGATATTGTGGTAACAATCTCTTAGTTGCACTGCTAAGTGTACCTTGTGAAGTTTCTCGCAAAACAGAAGAGACGTAATGCTGAAAGCAGTTTAAAAAAAAAGACAAATCCCAAATTCCCAAAGCACAGTGAAGTCTCATTTTAAACACAAGCAAGCCTTATTAATAATTGACCCAAACTATTAATGGCTCCTTGCCTCCTTCCTTCATTGTTGTACCAAATAATTGTATACATCCACTACGGATGGTATATGAAACCGTGTCTTTCAGTTAATTGATGGCAATCCTTTTCCTATGGATTACAGGATCTCTTGTTCTGTTGTTATGCAGTTGCGTCAGCTGAACAACATCCTTCTAATGTCAACCTAACAGCTTGGAAAAAAACATTCAGTATGCCTCACCTGAGGCACGGCAAATCGGTCCAGGGAAGGATTCACCTGGAACCATCCATCTATTAGTCGCCGATCTCCGTGATTTGGACTTTGCGAGCTAACGAAACCGCGATTGTTCGGCTCAACGAGAACCTCGGCTCTTTCAACTGGTTTCTCATCAGGCAGCCCATATCTCCTCCTTATCCTTTTGAGGTGACTGGAGCAGTCCACGTTGTTACCCTTTCCCCCAAGGAAGGCCGTAAATGATACACATAGAACATAAAATATTACAGCACTGCTTGTTACTGTAATATGGTAACAGATGGCACCGAAGAAGATGGCCATTTCCCCCCTCCCTCCCCTCATGTACTAACATTATTTGTGACACGGTTTTGATGTGTTAGCAGTTGTGTCGCAGGCTTTCTTGGCCTGGAATTTATTAGCTATGGGTGAGTGTCAGATGGTTGGAAGTGCCACCTAAACAAAAACCATTGCAAAACTTTTAAAAGAAGCACAGTCTCTTAGACTGCTGGGTCACCCAAAATACTTGTGTCTCTAAACTGCACTAGAATGATACATCAATACTTAGATTTCACTCCAGTGACTAGCTCCAGTATCTCAGCCCTTCCCTCGATGGTGTGCAGAATTATCAGGTCACAGCAGATTTACGGCAACCCTGCAGGTTTTTCCAGGCAAGAGAGAAACAGAGGTGATTTGCTACTGCTTGCTTCTGTGTAGCAACCCTGGACATCCTTGGTGGTCTCCCATCTAATACTAACCAGGACCTAGGACAGTGGTGGCGAACCTATGGCACGCGTGCCAGAGGTGGCACTCAGAGCCCTCTCTGTGGGTACACGCGCAGAGTTCGTCGTGTGCCTTTTTACTTCTATTTTTTGTGTGGGGGGAGTTATTGGGTTTCAGAAAGTGAAAGTTTTACTTCCCTCTCCCCCCACATCCCTCCCCCTTTCCCCACCAGGCCCCCCAGTGTGATAATAGTGTAATTATTTCAGGGAGATTATTAACATTAAACCTAAGACCTAGTTTTGGGGAAGCAGTGCAGGTAACCCTGTTAAGCGCTGTTAAACCCCACTGATTTTCATGGGAAGAACTCAAGTGCAATCCTTTACCTGGGAGCAAGCTTGGTTGCTGGCAATGGGGTTTGCTTCTGAGTAAACCCTCCTAGGGTCGTGATTCACCCGTTTGAAGCACTGCACGGCTGCTTCACCAAGCTTACTCCCGAGTAACGCACGCCTTGGGGCCAACCGTTTTTTTCCAAACTAAAACCTCAGTATTCAGGTTAAATTGCCGTGTTGGCACTTTGTGATAAATAAGTGGGTTTTGGGTTGCAATTTGGGCACTCGATCTCAAAAAGGTTCGCCATCACTGGCCTAGGAAGTGGCACAAGTTCATGCCGGTAGATTTGCCCTTCCTGGGGCACTTGCCTTGGTGGAGGGGCGAATCTGCTGGTGCGTGGCCACCACGGCCCTCCCCAGCGGTGAAACACAATGCCAGAGGCGGAGCCAGGATCCCTGCACCGCTGCTGCTACTGTAGTGGAGTGATCTGCGGGAGGAGCCAACATTAGTTGGCTTTCTCCTGACCTTTGCCCCCTTCGCTCTTGTGGCTGGGACTTTGGACTTGTGCCCTCCATTAAGCCCAGAGGGGGATTTCTGGAGGTTGGGAGGCTTTTTTTGCAGTTTAAGCCTCCCCGCACCTTCAGGAAGCCTCCTTGAGGGTAACGGGTCAAGGTGGCTGTGGCACCGCGATTGGGCACCCGGCTTGTTGGATGGGGCTGTTAGTCAGGACTTACTGCTGCTAAATGTAGTGTGATATGACTTCTGAATTCACCGGCGACAGTAGCACTGCCTTTTCCAGCCATCTGATTTCAGACAGAGCAGAATGTTCCCTTCGCTGGGTCAGAAAAACACAAACTGGGATTTAGCCACAATCTGGGATTTGTTGCTTATGTCTGAGCTTGTTGTACAAGCCACGGTTCAAACAAGCCATGGTATATCATGATGTCTGAATATAGCCGTTGTATAAACTGAGCCAATTGGTTATTATAAATTTGATGACTGAATCTTAGATTCCAGGCATTGTTTGGCTACATGATCTGATTCCTGGGACTGTCGGCTATTTTCTTTGCTCCGTTTGTTCTTCCCAACACTTGATGTCTTATTAAATCTAAATTGGATAGATATTTGGGGATAATAACTTAATAGGCCCCATTTAGCAAGTCCATTAGGACAGTGCTTAATGAAGTTCCCAACAGTTGTTAATTCCTTCGTTTATAAATAAAACATTGTGGCTGGGAAAAAAATATATAACTGCAAAACTACAAAAGTGTGGGTGATTATAAAGAGCTGTAAATAATGGCATTTCGCCTCCTGGGATTTTGGTATGTTAATGCTCGCTACTGTATGAGTCATAAATGGTCTACTGATGACTGCGGCTCTCCAACCATTTGACATTTAATCTGTTCCAGAATCTATCTCCACTTGTATTCCTCCTTTTGCCATTAAGTGGTCTGTACTTTCGGAGAGAGCTGAACTCACAGGAAAACAGATTTGTCAAAAAGCTGCATCGATTTCTGAGCACTTTTAATGGTCTGAAACAATATATGCCTGCGGTACCCTTTCTACCTGAAATCATCCCTATTTTTCGGGTGATCTGGTCAAATGCCTTCCTCTCAGCTATGTTTAAAAAAATGGTCTCTTACCTTGATACCACTGATCTGGCCACCTGGATTCAGGAGACTAGACTACTCCAGCGTGGTGTAGTGGTTAAGAGCAGGTGGATTCTAATCTGGGGTTTGATTCCCCACTCCTCCACCTGAGTGGCAGAGGCTTTCCACACACCTACATTCCTGCTGGATGACCTTGGACTAGTCACAGTCCTTTCAGAACTCTCTCAGTCCCACCTACCTCACAAGGTGTCTGTTGTGGGGAGAGCAAGGGAAAGGAGCTTGTAAGCCACCTTGAGCCTCATTACAGGAGAGAACGGTGGGATATAAATCCAAATACTCCTACTCCTACTCCTACTCCTACTCCTACTCCTACTCCTACTCCTTCTTCTTCTTCTTCTTCTTCTTCTTCTTCTTCTTCTTCTTCTTCTTCTGCGCTGTTCACTGGCCTCAAAATTAATTGGAATCTCAGATTGTGAAGAATGTCACGGCTTGGGTATTATTGGGAGATAGATGGAACATGCATATTATACCCATTCTGCAGTTACTCCACTGGCTGTTCATCAGGTGCTGGGCTCAGTTTAATAAAGTGCTGCCTTTCACATACAAAGCCTGTCATGGCCTTGGACCCTGGAGAACTGAGTTTGATTCTCCATTCCTCCACCTGAGCAGCAGACTTTTATCTGGTGAACCAGATGTGTTTCCGCACTCCTACATTCCTTCTAGGTGACCTTGGACTAGTCACAGTTCTCTCTGAACTCTCCCACCCCATCTACTCACAAGGTGTCTGTTGTGGGTAGAGGAACAAAAATAAGTTTGTAAGCCCCTTTGAGTGTCCTTACAGGAGAGAAAGGGGGTTATAAATCCAAACTTGTTCTTCATCATCATGTGGCCATCCTCAGCACAAGTGGAAGAGCATTACAAGTACTTGAGAATATCCCTATTTCCATGTACATGATGCTGGACTGTGTATTAAACTGACAGAATAACCTTGCAGAGAGGAGATGGCTCTTTTCCGTCGGTGGATTAATTCTAACCTGCTTCTGCAATTCAATTGTCTTGGGACTGCAGTTCCTTTTTTTACCTTTCTTGATCCTGCCCTGCCACAATCTGCCTTGGTTGTAGTGCCCTGCAAAGATCACAGGGAACCCGAGGAGCTGCTCCGCCAGCAAAATGAAGAACCGTCTCCTGTGAAATGCTGTGGCCTCGCGCAGGTTCCCCAAACACTTCAGTCCAATGATTGATGCCTGCCTCATACATCCTAGAACTCAGACTTTAATAGAAAGATCAGGGCCGGTGAGAGAGATGATAAACCTAGAAAGGAAGGACAAAATGTTCCACCAGTTTGCTGTTAATAGGGTGTGAGGTATTTGGGGAAGTTCAGACTATTTTGGGTGACAAATGTTGCGCAACATAAGTAGAAACTTGAGATTGGTGTTCCACTAAGTTAGGGTGTATGTCATAACATGACATTTCAATTGCATTAATTGGTTGCACCAAAAAGCAGCCTCCACATGGGGCCAGGAGATCTGGAATTACTACTGAGCTCCAGACGACAGAGATCAGTTGCCCTGGAGGAAATAGTTGCTTCAGATGGGAGGATTCTGAGATATTATACCCAGTGGTGGGATTCAGCCGGTTTGCACCACTTCGGCAGAACCGGTTGTTAAAATGGTGCTTCGGCAGAACCAGTTGTTAAATTATTTGAATCCCACCACCAGGACCAGTTGTTAAATTATCTGAATCCCACCACTGATTATACCTCAATAAGGTCCCTCCCATCCCTAAACCCCAACTTCTGTAGGCTCCGTCTTCAAATTTTCAGGAACTTCTCAATGCAGAGCTGGTAGCCCTAACCAAGAGGGACCTTAAAAATGAACAGATGTGAGGATGGAATTTTATGGAGATGTCAGGAAAGGTCTAATATTGCCTCTGTTGTTTCAGAGCTTTGATCCTCTTGTTCTTTAAGTTGCCTTATGACGATTCCCCACTTTATCGGGTTCAACCTGAGTTCGACCTAGGTTCGCTGAAAAAGTTGTACCTTCCTGGTGGAGTCGGAAATTTGACAGTTAGAGGGGGCGAAGCTAGGACAGAACCGCGTTGAACTCAGTGGCTGTGGGGAATACCTAGGTTGAACCTAGGTCTATCCTAGGTTGACTCTGCCAGTGGGGAATCGACCTTAATGACTCATTTGTTAATTTTCTGCTTGAGGATAAAGTCCTCAATATTTCACACTCAGTGGCAAAGCTCCCTTACATTGTGAGCAAAACACAGTATTCTAGGGTCTCCAATGGAACTTTGACTGTTGTTAAGCCTTTTTTTTAATTTGTCTATGGTGGACAAATGACCAGATAAAGATCAATGAGCCATATATATTTGATGGAATGTGATGTCAAGTCAGAGCTGACTTTTGATGAACTCTCACTAGGCTTTTGGAGCAAGGGATGAGCAGAGGTGGTTTGCCATGGCTTGGCTCTGCAAAGCATCACTGAACTTCCTTAGTGGTCTCCCATCAAAGTCCTAACCAAGGCAAACCCTGCTTAGCTTTCAAGACCTGCTGAGAACAAGCAAACCTGGGCTATTCAGATCAGAGCAAACAGGTGTGCTGGGGTATAAATGATCATGGATCACAGTGTTCTTTATCAGATGCAGAAAATGTATCCTCAACAAAGGCATAAACAGAGATCTAAAAGGTCATGAAGTGCAAGATGGGTTAGTAAATAGACGACTGCTCTATAATATTCTTAGCATAGCAGCTAATGCAGTTTGTTAAGAAGAAGAACAAGAACAAGAAGAAGAAGAAGAGTAGGAGTAGGAGCAGGAGCAGGAGCAGGAGCAGGAGCAGGAGCAGGAGCAGGAGCAGGAGCAGGAGTAGGAGTTTGGATTTATATCCCTCTTTCTCTTCTCAAAGGAGACTCAAAGGGGCTTACAATCTCCTTTCCACCCTGTAAGGTGGGTGGGGCTGTGAGAGCTCTGAAGAACTGTGAGTAGCCCAAGGTCACTCAACTGGCATGTGTTGGAGTGCACAAGCTAATCTGGTTCACCAGACAATCCTCCACAGCTCAAGTAGCAGAGTGGGGACTCAAACCTGGTTCTCCAGATTAGAGTGCACCTGCTCTTAACCACTATACCACACTGGCTCTTTTGTTTGGATCTTAACACCCATCCTGGTTTCTCACTTTATAGCTATTAATTTTTTTAATTTGCCATAATTATCAGGGCAGGGCTAAAAAAAATTTCCTCCATAAGTCAGGATAAGACCAAATTTCAATTCAACTCAATCTTTATTATGATCCAAGCTCAGAGAATAAATACAGCAATGATACGTAGCCTACAAAATACAGGTAACATATAATGTTTAAAATACAAAATAAAATATGGCGCTATTAAAACTGAACCACAATTCTCTGCCATATTGAACATTTCCCATAATCTTTTTAAATAAATACTTTGGCCCATTGATGCCCGAATGCAACAGAGCGATGCAACCAAATTTCAAAAAGTGTCCGGTTCCATTTGAGTATCTTCATTGTATTTTTTTTCTATTGTAAGAAATGTGCATTTTTAATTTCCACACCAATTCATCTTTCACCCAACCAGTTATTTTCTGTTCAATTAGGACCATTCCCCACTTTTTGGAAGTAGACAAAAAGACATTAAAACATAATTATGTTTTTCTTACCAACCCTTCTGCCTTAGAGTTCAGGCAAAAGAAAATGGATTCCTCCTGTTCCATTTTATTCTCACAACAACCCCGTGAAGTAGGATAGACAGTTACCTTTTGGCAAACATATTTCGCATGGGGAATACTAATGCTGCTTGATATCTCTATCTGTCTTCATGGACTGTATTTGAAACAAAATCTGATGACATTATCACAGGCGACGAATGGTAAGGTAGGTTGCTAACTCCCTTGATCTTCCATGTTCTTTTTTCCTTACCTTGAACTTCTCAAGGGTCGCATGGAACAAACCTTGTTACGTTTTGGGCACAGAAAACAAATGTTGACAAAATGCCCTCGTTGCTAGGAGGTAGGGCACTCAAGTGCTTGTTTAGATGAATTTCATTGTCAGTGAGGGAGAAAGACACCTTGGCAGTGCTGTTTGCCTAGATAAACAATGTTTCCCATGCAATTTACAGAGAGTGAGTCACCCAGTCGTGTATGGGTCCATCACACACAAACACAAATACATTTAAAAGACACAACTGCATGTGTCTAGCAATACATTTGTAGATATTTGTATTAATTAAAGCTCATAAGCATACAGAAGTGCTAAAGCAATCTAATTCATGTGCAAATAATGAACAGAGCTGTATGTGGGTTATTGAGGTTGGCCCACTAGGTTTTCAGTCCCTGTTTGTAGAGATGCTATTTCAAGTATTGGGATGAGGTAAATACAGGAGATCCTCAGAAGGATTTTAAGGGCTTTTCTCAGGAAGGAAGGTCAGTTTGTGTCTGGTGGTTCTTGACACTCTGTTTGAGGAGAATAATCTGCTCTGTGTCTGAATTTTAACTGGTGGACTGCCCTTTCTTTGACAAATTCAGCTAGACACTAATCCCAAATAGGCACAGAAGCTCCTGGTCAGAGAAACACCATTGCTAGACAGTTATTCTAGAGGGCCAACAACAGGGCATAGAGTCCTTAACTTGATATTGCCTCTTTGCACTGGTCTTTAGAGGTTTACTTCCTCAGAACCTGGAGGTTCTACAGGGCCAATCTCCAGGAGCATATCTAGAGAAAATGGTGCCCAGGGCAAGCACTGAAATTGTGCCTCCCCCCCAAAAAAACACCCCCAAATCTGGCAGGTTTTCCCCAACTTTCTGACAGGTTTTCCCCATCTTGGTGTACCAGCTCTCTGGTATACCAAGGTCTACCCATTGCTTTCAATAGTCGGTGAACCCGCTGTCCAAGTGGTGGTGAGAGGCAGAGGCCCAGCCTGGAGAAAGAAGTTTGGTGGCTTCCAGCCTTGCAAAAGGGTGGCCAGGGCATCCCCAAGCAAGTGGCAACTGGGACATATGCCTTGGCTGACCCTACTCTAAATATGCTAGTGCCAATCTCAGCTTTCCAAAGGCCATTTCCTGAAAACAATCTGACCCAAATGACTAAGACTGAAAGACACCAGGCCTGTCACTTGGACAGATGTTTACGGCTCATAGACAAAAGTCAAGGATCACCTTTGAGATTACAAGCCGGCTAAAGTACACATTAATTACAGCTTTAAACAAAACATCTTCGCTACCCTCCCATTGTGTAATTCTTGACCTATCTGGATAGATGCTCATTATCTATCAACCTGCCTCTACCCATAGCACGCAACACATTGATTGATATCCAAGTAGTAAATGAGTTGATATTGACACACAGTGGGTTGACAGATGGAAATTGGTTCATTTAAGAGACCTGGTTGTTCTCAAAACTCTGGAGCGGCTCCAGTGATTTATTTATTTTCCAACATCAACATTGTCTGCTGATTCTGCTGTGCCCCGCCAATTCCCATGCCCAACTTTTCACGATAGAGCTTATTACAACCCACAGGTAACTTTTATGATCTTTCCTATTCTGGATTTTATTGCCTCGTGTTTTGTTTTTTATGCATGCTGTATTGTTTTTCTAAGGCAATATTGTCTCATCTTTTAGGGGCTGTTATTGCACCAACTCTTTGCATCTATCTGGACTTCATGGGCTGTTAAGCCCAGCTCCCTAGCAGCTTCCTCCTTGCCAAAGAAACAAACCAAGCCCTAAACCGAATGCTCTCATCCCTTCTGATGTGTGGGTTGGCCAACACACACACATACACACAAAGATATAGGACTACTAAAAATCATCCGTCCAGTTCTTTTCTCAGGGATTTGATATTCCTAAATTATCCTTATGGGACAGCAGTTCAATCTGGCCCTTAATGACACCCAACGCTGTCGACACCAGACCTTTTCAGACAATAATTTTCTTTAGTGCTTTATCACCCTTTCAAATGAGAATCTTCCCATCACTTCTGTTTGTGCCCTGCTTTTCCGGAATTGCTTCCTGTTTTTAAACATGTGGAAGGAATATGTTATAATATCTGAGAATATTGTTTGAGATGTACTGGATTAAGAAATTCCACGATAATGTCTATTTTTCCATAGTAATGTCCATTTTTCCATGATAATGTCCATTTCCCCTCTCATGTTTTAAGTAAGTAAAATGTTGGTCCACACTCTCTACTTGGGTTTTAATGCTTTTTGTATTGCCTAGTTTGTTTTTTTTTCTGTTGTATTATTTGCTATCTTTTAATTTTTTTAAATAAACTTATTAATTAAACTGTAATAAACTTGTTAATTAATAAACTTGTTTAAAAAAAAGGACAGGAAGTTTTTTCTAATGTCTAGCTTAAATCTTTTTCTCTTGCAGTTTTGAGATCCTGTCATTGAAGAGACAAGAAAGCACAGAAAACTACTGGTCATCCCCATTCTTAATGAAAAATACATGCTACCAACTCCCCTCTCGTGATTTCAAATTTCTCCTCCTTGCTGTTTCAAGCCCTAAAATCCCATTTTGATAGTCTTGTGTGAATCAAACCCATGAGTCTTTTTTCCCTCACTCTTAATTTCCTTCCAAAAAGGTATCTCTTTTTTCCAGCTTTATTTATGAATCAATAAATCAGCCTTCTACGTCTATTGTCTAAAACTCTACACACAAAGATTGTGGATATGGTGCAGCATGTATACACAATACAAACAAATCTCTAATATCTATGGTGAAAAATAGAGGTCTGAAACCATTCTCAAAACTATGAATTAATGTGGAAAGAAACAACATATGGACCATTTGTACATCGGTAGTTTAATGCAACATTGCCCATCTTGAATATAAACTAGTAGACACCAGACCATGGCTGGTAGCCAAATTGCAGTTATTCCACGTGGCCCCATATCGATTTACAAAATGAAAAGTGCTTCAACCAGGACTCCTAATTTGGTATATGTGTATGAGTGGCTATAGTTTCTCATTGACAATGGCAAGGGCTGTGGATCAATGGCAGAGTTCCTATATCCTAGGTTCAGTCTTTGGCATTTCCATCTCAAAGGATCATGGAACAGGAGATGTGAAAGAGCACAACCTGTGATCCCAGAGAGCTTCTGCCTGTCAGAGAATACAATTCTGACCTTGATAGAACAAGACTTATGAGTTCAGTGCAGCCAACTCTTTCATGCTTTACATAAAGCTCTAAAAACTCACGTTGAGTTCTGAAAGACAGATGTCAGGAAGACATTTCTATGTGAGGTACCTGTTCCAGAACATAAGAAGAGGCTTCCTGGATCAACCCAGTGGTCTATCTAGTTCAGCATCTGGTCTTTCACAGATGCAAGCCCATTCTTCTGAAGGGGCAACAACAGTGCACAAAGTCTAAGGCCTTCACCTGATGTTGCCTTACCCATTAAGAAGAGGAGGAGGAGGAAAGGAGGAGGAAGAGTTTGGATTTGTGCCCAGCAGGAATGTAGGAGTGGGGAAACAAATCTAGTTTTGAAGTGCTGTGTGGTTTCCGGGCTGCATGGCCGTGTTCTAGCAGCATTCTCTCCTGACGTTTCGCCTGCATCTGTGGCTGGCATCTTCAGAGGATCACTCCTCTGAAGATGCCAGCCACAGATGCAGGCGAAACGTCAGGAGAGAATGCTGCTAGAACACGGCCATGCAGCCCGGAAACCACACAGCACTCCAGTGATTCCGGCCATGAAAGCCTTCAACAATACAAATCTAGTTCATCAGATCAGAGTCTGCCACTCAGGTGGTAGAGTGAGGAATTGAACCTGGTTCTCCAGTTTAGAGTTCACCTGCTCTTAACTGTACCACACTGGCTCTCCTGCCGCTCAGGGATACTCCTACTGGATTGGCAATTGTGTATTCAGGCTTTCTCCTGTGAGCACAAGAATTACCGTAATTACTCCAAAAAAGATGACCCTGAATGTAAGATGATTCTCACTAAAAATGTATACACAAAAAGTATTTTTTTTTAATATTGGACATAACTCTGATTCATCTACAAATTTAAGGTGACTGTCTTTTTGACAGCATAACTATGGGAAAAAAAAACCCTAGTGTTGCATTTGAGTAAATACTGCAGGGACATTCATTCTAATCTGGAAGAACTAGGAGTCCATAGTACATAATAAGAAATTCGAACTGTAACCATGATGTCTCATGGTGGTATGAAAACTCTGGGAAGCCCTATTTGCCCACCGAAACGGTTCTATATTCTCCTTTAGCTCCATGTACAATCAGCCAGGAAGTGAAGACCTCGTTCTTGTTGTACGATATTCCAATTGGCTGCTGGAGTAAAGAAATGGCTGGCGGTCATAGTTTTCAGCATTGTCCAATAAAACAGAGCAATAAGATGAAATCTGAGCTTCCGAGAGAGAAAGTGACATTCTCCAGTCAATCAAATTACAGTTCAAAATCAGCTCGTTTTAATCACTTCTCTGGAGAGACGTCAACCCCTTCTGTTGAAGAATATGCAGCAGTTTTAGTGATGGAAAGTTTAATTGTTCTATTCCCCCCACCCGCACTGGCTGAAACACTCTAGACTTTTAATCAGTGGGAACTGAAGTTATAATGAAGTAAAGCCCACTCTCCGTAGTTTGCAACTAGCTGAAAATAATTGGGCTGAGACTCCCTTCCAGACAGCGTAATGCCTCTGGCATTTTCCTGAAAACTATACTTAATTGCTTTGCTGATGTTGTTAAGTGGTCCTGGGGGGGATGAAGGAGTAAAGCTACCTACGTATGCAGGCAATAGTGCACAAAAATGTCTTCAAGGCCCTTCACAAGAGCATTGGAACGGCCAGGAGGGAACCGTATAGCCTGGCCTTTGTGGTTCATTGGCTGGAGAGCCTCGAAAATTTGCTAAAATAAACAAGAGGAAGCACCAGCATTCGTTTTATTAAAGATCTCAAATCCTGGCATTGAACAGGCTGGAGTGGTGTAGCCAAATTATCTCTTTATAGCCCAATGCAGATCTCGCCCTGTAATATAGGGCCAGACTGGAAAGTCAGTCTGCAAGTGGAAAGCAGATCTGATCTAAATGGCCCAGGTTAGCCGGATCTCCTCGGATCTCAAAAGCTAACCGAGGTTCATTTGGATGGGAGACCTGCAAGGAAACCAGGCAGGCAATGGCAAACCACCTCTGAACGTCTCATGCCTTGAAAACCCTACAGGGTCACCATAAGTCACCTGCTATTTGACTGTATTTTACATACACAGTGTTGAGGTAAAATATACCCTGTTTAGCAGTCAAGCAGGCTGGGCCGTCTATTCAAGGCAACTTGATTGGGACTAAAAAGCATATTTTGTTTATGGCGGCACACACACACACACACACACACACACACACACACACACACACACACACACAAACCCTTACAAAATTGTAAACTCGAATTAAAATCAAGCAAAAATGTTTCTCTGAAGAGGGGATTCTTCTGAGTATATGGAGGGATGTCACATCATATCCTGTCCTCTTTTGACATATGATCGTTGGCCAGTGGCGGAGCTATAAGGGGACAGGTGTGTGTGTGCACTGTGTACCAGGCGCGTGCCAGTGAGTCACGAGGGGTGTGTGGAAAATCACCCCTCCTCCTCCTCCTTGGGCCTTGCAAGGTCTTCTGGGAAGTGTAGTTCCCACCATTCTGCTTTTTCTACACCAGGAAGTGTAGTTCCCACCAGTATCCTTTAAACTAAGTTAAGTGGAAGGCATGGGGGGAGGGGGAAGGGTAAGGGGGACTTGAGGGCAGTGCGGGGCTGCGCCTGGTGCCATTTTTCTTCCCTACGCCTCTGTTATTGGCAGCTGAAGGAGACAGAGGGCAAGTTCTCCACAGGATCTGATGCTAATGATTCATTTACTTCATTGACACCTGGCCTTTCTTCTCAATGGTACCCAAAGTGGCTCAGACTATGTTCGCCTCCATTCCATTTTATCCTCCCAACAACATTATAAGGTAGGTTAGTCTGAGAGGGTGTGACTGGCCCAAGGTTACCCACCAAGCTTCCATGGCAGGACAGGGATTCGAACTAGGCTCTCCCAGATCCTAGTTTACCTCTGTAACCAATAGTTATTAAAGTAAACCCACAGTTCAGAAATGGTAGGGAGATGAAACCCCCCAAGTGCATTACAGAAGAGGCCTAGATAATTGGGCAAATCTGGGACGGATTTTGTAATCAGTGCCTACAACTGCTTCAAAATGGCAAATGCTCTCAAGCACATGTGGAGGATGATGGATGTCAAAGCCAGCGCATTTATTGCTAGGGAAAAGCTCGGCTTGCCGAACAGCCCTTTTATCCTTGCTCTGGTTGGAACAGAAGCCGAAGCTAAGTTAACATCCTCACTTCAGGCCACACACTGTGTTCGGCTGCGGTTTTTGGCCTTCATAGATCAGCCTTCCGAAGTGAAGGGCCACCTCCTGGAGAGCGCAAACTTTTCAGTGGAAAGTTGAGAAAAATAGAGCTATAGGCTGTTTTTAACCTTATAAGCTAGCGAGCGATGCAGCTTTTCGACAAGCCAAACTTTGGTATTTTTGATAGCTGGAGAGAGGAAAATTGGTCAGTAAGTCAAGGAAAGAAGTAAGGCTAGGCTGAAACTTTGTGGTTAGACATTTTCATCATGAAGAGAGGAGTTTGGAGAAACTCTAAATATCCCCCCCCCCCCCAGTATCACCTTTCCCCCACATTGTTTCATTCTTCCTTGCTGGCTCTATTCTATTTATTTATTATTTGTTTTATTTGTTCCATTTATACTCTGCCCTACACCAAAGTCCCAGGGTGGCTTACATAATGGGACCTTAGTGGGGTATAATGTAAGGTGACCAGATTGTCACCTTTGTAAACCGGAACCCGGGTGGGCAGGCAAACATGCACGCGCACGCGCATGCACACGCAGCCGCAGGAGCGCACTGCCTTCTGTAACAGGGCGGGAAACGGGAGCGTCCCAGAAGGCAGTGCGCTCCTGCGGCTGCATGCACGGGAGGCTGCCGCACTGCCTTTTGGGGTGCGCCCCAGAAGGCAGTGCAGCAGCCTTCCAAAAATTGGGACGGTTCAAAAAACCTGTGGGACGCGGGACAAATTGTTTTAAGGTGGGACTGTCCCGCCAAAAGCGGGATGTCTGGTCACCATAGTATAATGCCATAGAATCCACACTCCAAAGCAGCCATTTTCTCCAGGGAAACTGATCTTGTAGTCAGGAGATAAACCCTAATTCCAGGAGACTGCCACAGGCCACCTTGAGGTTAGCAAGCCTACCATAAGGACCACTTCTTGTGCTACCAGACCTGCTTCCTGCATTTCCCCCAGTTAAAACACACACACACACATGAACTGCTGTTCGCTGTGCCTTCTCCGAAAGACCAAGGAGCTGGCAAAATAATTAAGCGACAATACAACATTAAACTTCATAATGACTCGACCTTTGAAGTGCATTTCAAGGCCCTGTTAAAGGAGGCACACCTTTATTTGTCTCTTTACCCGTCACATCTTCATAACAACATCTTTGCAAGGTCAAATCTGGAATCAACAAAGTCATCGCAGATTGGATCTGAAGCGCTCTCTTCCTTGCCTGGTGGAGTATGTAAATTCAGATTGCGGGCAAGAGACTAGGGATGTGAGACAGGACCCCAGACTTTCAGTGAAGCAGGGGAAACGCACCCAAGAGGGATCCCAAGCATTTGTTCACCTTCGCTTCTGTTTACAAAGGGAATTGAATAATACTGTGAGGAACCCCTTCTGTATCTCCACCATCTCAGCTTTGTTATTTGAAAGACAATCACCAGGGGTCTGATGGTGCCCTTTTAGCCTTCAGAGCTTGAGATGTGAATTGGACCTTTAGCTTCGTTCAAACAATACAGACTCTGCCCTTCAAGCCATCTGCTCACTACAAAATCCATAATATTAGCAGAAATATGCAATGCCAACATCTGGTCAAGTGTCCATATTTCATCTAAGTATGGCATCACCTTCACTTGTCCCTTGATCAAGTTTCACATTTTATTTCTCTTATTTCCAGTAATGAAGTTTCCTTCCTCCCATTAGCCACTCTTTTGAAAAAGCTCTGGATGGCTTCCTCTGGCTTCCTTTTTGGTTGCATGTTTCATTATCTGGAAGGAATAACCACAAAGAGGAGCAAGGTAATAACCCATTGTTGTTTTTGAAATGGGGTTCAAAGCTGTTTCTCAGGGGATTTCACACCTTTTTGAGAACAAAAGTCTGAGAACAAAATTCAAAAGAAATCTGGAAGCTTGGACTAAAGTGAAGCATCTGTTATACTTCCACGTGGCTCAGGCGTATGTGTAAAGTGTGGTCAAGTCATAGCCAATATATGGCAACCCAGTAGGGTTTTTAAGGCAAGAGGCTAACAGCTTCCACTCCCAAACCTGCTATCAACAAAACACAAAATCGTCAAAATAAGGCTGCTCCAAGAAGCCACCGGCTCCAGCTCTCCCTGAACAAATATGTGGAATTAGAAAAAAGTCTTGACAAATCTCTACAACGACAGCAAAAAGAGGGCTGGACAAGACTCTTGGGGTAAGAAATTCCATATCTGGGGTGCCACAACCGAAAAGGCCTTGTGTTTACTAACATCAGAACAAAGGAATCAGATGCCAATCACAAAGTTTGGATGGGTCATGTCAACAGAGGTGGTCCTGGATCTAAGCTGTGTATGTTATCAATAATAGTTTGAATAGCACACCTTGAACATCACAGTAACTGTGGGTATTCCCCACCCATATTCATAAAGCTGGTGTGTCTATTACATGGGCCTGCCAATTGTCAGTGGCATGATGGCCAGTGGATTAAATGGATCCAGACTGGAACTGTGAAAAGGCAGGGTTGTGAAGACACAGCATACTGCCCACACTGATCACGAAGCTCCTGGATGGGATGAAACAACTGTGTCCACATGCTTCCATGCAGTCAACTCATGTACCCACCACAACTGGCCGAATTGTGCAAATGGGACGCAAACATTTGCCAATCCCAGCAGGACCACAAGGTGGCGGTGTACCAAAATGGAATGTGAACAAGCGGTCCCATTCAACTGGACAGTACCCATCACCCAAAGACAGTCAGGATCACATACCAGCCTGCATCGATGACAAGACAGATTATTTGTGTGGACATTTAACATTTCCAAAGCATCCAGGATGATGTCAAAGTGGAAAAAATTGTTCTAAAATATATATTCATTCAGCAAAACTGAGATGAAGTTTTCAAGAATTGGAAAAAAATAGGTTATCAGGGCAAAAACTAACTGAATTATATCAAAAGAACTGAGTATTGAGGACCCAATTTCCCATGTTCAATAGCTTTGTCCTTCTTTGGGTTTATTCTATATCCCACTCTTTGTGGAAGGAAATCAGACAATTCCTGATTTACAGAGTCATCCTACCCTACCTCAAATGGTCAGGGCACGTTACAACACTTAACCATTTTATCCTATCCCATGAGGCACTTTAGAGTGAGAATGGGTGACCGACCCAAAGTTATCTAGTGAGTTTCCAAAACACAGTGGGGATTCAAACCTGGTTCTCCCACATCCTAGAATGGCACTGTAACTGTTACACCAAACAAGATTTAGTAGAAACAGACGCTAGAGAAAAAAAGGCCTTTGAAGAATGAAAGATAAATCACTGCTTTGAGAGAATAAAGCTGTTTGCAGCTTACTCGAGTTTTTAAATATTTCTCCTGAAGAAGAAACCAGTATGGACTGAATCGCCCTGGGACGGCTCGGTTACATAATCAATACAATCAGCACCTTTTGGGCTTTACTTTTATATCCCTCTGTATAAATTTGGCTGCTGCTCATCTTTGCTTGCATGGCCTCACTCTGCTCGCATGATTAATGAAGAAAGTGCCTCTCAATTACAGATTGCTGAAGAGGCACTGGCTAGTGGAGTGGGTACCGCTATGGAGACCAAGAACAGATGGAAAGCCGCAACATCAAAACATTCTTTCATTAAGCGCAGTTCACCGCTTTGCAGGTTCTAAGAGGACGGCGTGAGCTTCTTGATATGCATTTTTTTTAAAAAAAGAGAAAAACATGGACCAAGATGAAACAAAATGACAGAACACTCATCTGGATGGTGTTAATAGTAATGAGGAAGAAAGCTAAGCAAAGTACTGAGAAGAAAACCGAGATTTAGAATTTAGGTCTCGAAGTGAAAAGTTTCCTGTAAGCTATTTGGTGGAGCTGGTGAGTCAAAAAAGCAGCTACGAAATATTATATGACAAATTTATTTATTTATTTATTTATTTATTTATTTATTTATATGCCGCCCTCCCCGAAGGCTCAGGGCGGTGTCCATCAACACTAAAACAATTTAAAACATCAATACATAATTTACAATAAAATAATATATAAAATACTAAAACTACAGATGGCTTCAGCCTCTCCTTCCCCCTTTATGTACCCACGGGAGGCCAGATGTTCTTATGGCGAAGTTGACATCATCCCGGCTGGCCAAATGCCTGGCGGAACAGGTCCGTTTTACAGGCCCTGCGGAAACTTTGTAAGTCCCGCAGGGCCCTGATCTCACCTGGAAGCCTGTTCCACCAGGTAGGGGCCAGAGCCGTAAAAGCCCTGGCCCTTGTAGAGGCCAGCCGGATCGCCTTATTTAAATAAATAAATGAATCACAGGGACTTTGAATATTGGGCCCCACAACCTCAGACAGACTGCCCAAGCCATCACTGCAATATACTGTGTACAAATTCCACCAATTCCATGGATACGATTCACGAGGAGAGAAAGCTAGGTCCCTAATTCCCCTTGCTGGTGGTTTACGGAGAAACAGGTCAAAAGGACAACATGAGAAAAGAGGTAAATTGCAGCGGCAGTATGGCGATTTAAAGACAGGAGATGCTTACGTACCTTTAAGGACTAAATGAAGGAAGAATTAGAAGCTCCTGGTTCCGCTGATGGAGATCAAGGATAAATAATCCATTGCTAAATCGTTAACTCGCAATATTTTTGCAGTTTGTTACCCTGATGAATAGAATGCACAGTGAATAATAGCAGCTTGACAAATGGATTACGTTTTTATTTTCCGTCCCTAGACAAATGATCCTCCAGACCAACCATTGCAAAGATGCAATTGACATAAATAACCTCCAAGTCACCTTTTAAAGAGCTACAAGCTGGCGTTAGAAAACACAAGACAAAAGAATCACAACTCTCCTTGTACAAGGCCGATTTTCAAGACCATGTTCTAGGGAGCACGTGAAGATTCCAGGAAGCCCAGCAGGGGCTTTCAGAACTCTCTCAGCCCCACCTGTCTCACCAGGTGTGCACTGTGGGGAGAGGAAGGGAAAGGAGTTTGTAAGCCACTTTGAGACTCCTTGCAGGAGAGAAAAGCAGGGTATAAATCCAAACTCTTCATCTTCTACCCTTTTCTTGCTTTCTTTTAGTTAGACAATTTTTTTCTACCATGTGTGTTTTTAGGATGAGGTAGCCACTGGTGAGCCAGGCCTGTCTCTATCCAAGGACTTTATATTTGTGATCTGTTATTGTTTGGGGGTGAGTCCTTCTTTCTCTTCATGCCTGGTTCTGAAGTTCTGCAATTCCTGCCCAGTCTTATACTTATGCTTATACTTCAGTAGGGTATCGTGCCATCCAGTTCTGCAATTCCTGCCCAGTCTTATACTTATGCTTATACTTCAGTAGGGTATCGTGCCATCCAGTCCACATTATAAAGCGGCCATTTTCTCCAAGAAAAGTGGCACAAATATTTCAAATAGATAAATATTAAATAAATAAGTGATGTGTGTAGTCTGGGCTTCAGTTGTAATTCTGGGAGATCTCCCTCCCAAAACCTCACCCTCTCCAGACACCACCCTCCAAATCTCCAGGGTGCTTGGGAAAACCCTCACCCTGACATCGAGAGTATTGGAGATATGATGGCAGTTCTCTAATCTGGAGAACCGGGTTTGATTCCCCACTCCTCCACCTGAGTGACAGATGCTTCTCTGGTGAACCAGATGTGTTTCTGCACTCCTACATTCCTTCTGGGTGACCTTGGGCCAGTCACAGTTTTCTATGAACTCTCTCAGCCCCACCTACCTCCCAAGGTGTCTGTTGTGGGGAGGTGGAAGAGAAAGGAGCTTGTAAGCCACCTTGAGTCTCCTTACAGGAGACAAAGGCGGGGTATAAATTTTTATTCTTCTTAATCCTGAATTTTCTACTTATTAGGGATGGGACAGTGAAACTGTATTGACACAAAATCTGTGTTCAAGAACACTGATGAAGGAAAAGCTGGTTACTAAGCAAAACTTCCTAGATTAGATCATGTTTTCTGGAGTGCCCCGGGAGAGATGATAATATTTCTCCTCTGTAATGATTTTACCATTGGAAAAGTTCATTTTCATTCGGGGAAAACAATAGGGCCGCTGGGGGAGGATTCTTTTCTTCTCGGAGAATCTATCACTCGGCAGCCGAGGAGTCCGTGGGATGCCTCCTTGCGCTCTCTCCTATATCAGTCTCTGTTTGATTACTCTGTTATTGAGTTGCTTGTACCTTGAGAGATTAAAAACACAGCCAGGTGAGCGAGCAGAGGGGTGCGACAGCACACTTTGAATATAAGTCAGACATCAAAATAGCTTTTGAAGTGCGGAATTACTGAGCTGCCGCTTTGTCATCCGAGCAGATATCACCAGAGGCAAGGAGGAAAATAGGAGCCATATTTCACACCGTGCCAACCGGTCCTTGCGCTACCTGGAGAACGGTGCATTCAGAGGAATCACTGGCTCACAGTGTTTCCAGCTAGGCTTCTGCTACAGAGCTATCAGAAGTACTATTCAAGAGAGGCACCAGCTTTTTTCCATTGCAGTTCTTTGTAGTCAAAGCACCGCCTGCTTTCAGCAGCAACTAAATGGCTGAGTCACTTCGGCCTGGGATAAGGATTAATTAATTTCAGACAGTTATTTTCTTCTTTTTTTTCCTGGTTCAAATATGGTTCTGAATGAAGCTTGATAGCACTGGGAGATTCATGAACATAAGGGTGCCTTACAGAGGCGTATCTAGGGAAAATGTAGCCTGGTGCAAAATCTGAGTTTTCCACCCCTGCCCCACCATGACCACCAAACAACTTTTGGGGGTCATCAGGGGAGGAGGAAGGATGCATGTGTGTGTGGGGGGGTTGATTTTCCACCCCCATGTGACTAAATGGCCACAGCCTGGGGACATTTGACTCCATATGTCCCCCTAGGTGGTATGCTCCTGCTGCCTTACACTGAATAAAACCATTGGGCCATCAGAGTTCATTGCCTACTCAGGTTGGCAGCAGTTCTCCAAGGTCTCAGGCTGAGGTTTTTCATATCACCTGATTTTTTTCTGGGGATGCTAGGGATTGAACCTGGGACTTCCTGGATGTCTGTGTCATGGGCAGGCCCTCAGGAACCAAAGACAGTCCACATGCAGGTCTTAGCAGGTTCAGATGTTTAGTGTGTACAGAGCAAGGAATCCAGACAGAAATAGTAACCTGCAAACTAAAACACAACGTTGTTGCTACAAGCTAGCTCAGCTGCAGCCTCTCTTTTATAGCCACCCTCCCATTCTCTTGTGCAATAACTTCTTGCAGCTGGTTATTCCAGTCTGGCTCCTGAAAAGACTCTGCATCTACTCTAGCTCGCCCCATAGCTGCTAACCTGCTGCTGCATCTCCTCTGCTGCAAGCTAGCACGCAGCCTCCCCCTGCGTTGCTCCTGGGACTCTGGAGACAGGGGGATTGAGGAAGCTATCAGGGTCCCCTCTGGCTCTGTATCAAGAAGCTGAAGAGCCTCAGAGCTAAGCTCTTGCTGGGGAGTCTCAGAGCTTGGACCTGGATGTGGAGCCCAGCCTGAATGCTCTGCCTGAGCCTGGGGACCTGGTCCTGCAGGAACTTCTGGCTGCTCAGTCTCTGCATCTACAGGTAGTGCCTGAGAATCTGGAACCAACACTGTGTCCTCTTCTCTATCTGAGTCTTCCTCCCAGGCGTTCCCATTCAGACCAGGCTGGGCCCAAGCAGTGTGGCAGATGTTCTACCACTGAGCCACAGCCCCTCCCCATCTTCATCCTGGTTCGCAAATGTTTTCAAGAGACAGATTGGATCTTGTGGCTGTCTTCTGCTGACAGTGACACTTTCTCCCACCACCAGGAACCTTTGCTGATGCCAGAGACTCTTGAATCACAGGAAGTCTCGTTACACTGGGGGCAGTGGTGGGATTCAGCCGGTTCGCACCACTTCGGCAGAACCGAATGGTGCCTGTGAACAACTAGTGTTTAAATTATTTGAATCTCACCACTGACTGGGGGGAAAGGGTCACCTTTAGTAGAATGGATCTACGTGATCTAACCCAACCTGAATCAGATGTGCCAGCATAATGAACAAAAATAGTTGAACCTTTTTTTTTGCAAATGCCAAAATATACTCTCTTTGCAACAGTATTTCAGACTAATTTCATTTGCCTTGTTCTCAGTTACCTTCATTTGCCTCCATGATATTGTTAGACAGCCAAACTGAGTTGCCTCTGTGTGTTTGCTATCATGGTCTGATCTGTGGCTTATGATTAAATCTGGAAGAGGAAGATGTACAGCCAGGGAAGACAACTAGATAGAATATCAGCCCAGATCCAAGGACATCCCAGATCTGTATATTTTAAAACCAAAATAAGTCCAACAGTAAATTAAATAAGGAGCTAGTATACCTTTTGGTGTGTCTGTGACATGTGTTCATTCCTATCCCTACTGTGCTGAATGGAACACCTGTTGGACTGGCTGTCTGAGCAAGAAAGCCTATCTATACCCTTTTCAGGATAAAGAAGACAGGGTATTTATGGATTCATCTGCCATTTCCTGGAACATCTTTATTCTAGAGTGCTCCACTTGGGTCCTAGTGCCTACCTAGTTCTGCCCCCAAGGCACTAGAACCCAAACGGAGCATTCTAAAAGGTGGTCCAGGAAATGGTGGATGAACTCACAAATCTCCTGTCTCCTTTATCCTGAACAGGACATAGTTCATAAAGCCTTCTTGTTCTATTTTACTACATCTGTCTAAATTCACTCTGAAGGGCAGGATGATGGAATTGTTCAATATGTTGTCTTCAGAGGATGATGACCTTTGCAATCAACCCCAAACATGATTATCTTTCTTAAAAAAAACACTTTTGAGACCATGGCAATGAAGTATAAATGAAGGGGGCGGCTCATAAATTCACAATTCTTTTGCTCAAACCGGGTCGCGGGGCTGTGCAGTGCAGAGGAACTTAAATCCTCTATGCCGCTTGTTCAGATGCTAGAAAAAAATATCTGCAACTAGGACGAATGGGTGGGTGGATACAGGAGGAGGGAGTTATGTGTCCAAGATCTTATTGGGATGTGTGTGTGCGTGCGCAGTATTTATTTATTTTTATTTATTTTTATTTATTGTTTGGATTTGTAGACTGCCCCATCCCCAAGGGGCTCTGGGTTAGGGTTAGTATATTGTATGTACCGTGTGGGAACCAGATCCCTTCATGCCAGATGTCAGTGTTTGCCCTCCAAAAGAAACTCCCACTGTCCTTCCCCTGATAAATGTCCTCATTGCATGACTTTTGTGGGATCACAAAGGGCAGCTGGATCATGGACTTGGGACTCGTTGAGCTGTAAGCACAAGGAAGTCATGGGACTTCAAACTGTATGACGGATAGAGGAGGGATTATGACCTCACTGGTTTCAAGGAATGCCAGGACCATGGACAGCAGTCTTAAAAGGGGCAGGAAACACAGTCTGAGCTGTGCACCAGGAAGTGGGCCATGACAAGCAACCTGCTCACTGGCCTGCAGCTCTTTTCAGAGAGAGGCAGAGGACATGTCCTTGCCACTGACCATGTGAACCAGCACAAATTCTTCTCTTCCAGAGGCATCAAATAAAGTAAAACATGACCCTTCAGTGGGGCCCCATGACCCATTGAAGGGTTCTGAACCACAGGTTGAAGAACACTGTTTTAATAGATGGACCCATCTTGCTCATCGCTAGTTAGCTTCCCTTACTAATTATATCTGTTGGACTTCATCACTGCCCTGTTAATGAATCCAACACACTGGAATATACCGAGTGCTCAATCTGAGGCAGCTCATTTCAGGGAAACATTGGGAATGAAGGACAAAATGGCAAAGGCATTTGTTTCCCACTGTGGAATCCTTGATAAACTTCTGAAGAATGGCAGTGTTTTTCCACGATGTAGTTGGAAACTACTGGTGTGGGTGAGCATCTGAATTGCCCAGAGCTTGTGGGGAATTCTCTGCGCCAGGCCCAATTTTCTGCCCTTGAGTAACTGAGGAGTCTGAGAAAAAAATTACCTCCAATAGTGACACTCTAGGAATTTTTCACTGTTTCTATGATCTTTACCATAGACGCCAGGGGAATTCCTAGAGGGTCACCTGGAAGTGACATCATATTCTCCCCAAACTCCATGTCCCTCAGGAACTGCCCCTCAAATATCTCAGTATTTTTCTAGGCAATGTTGGCAACTCCAGGTGAGGAACTCCCCTGCTATAAGCACTCCACGTTTCCACCTGGCTACGTGCAATATTGTTTATTACTGCTGGGGTCAGATTGGTTACCTGAGGATAATTAATATTCACAGGCAGCCATAGGAAATGAGAACCACAAACGCGGTTCTCCTCAGTTTTAATTACAATATCAGTGCCGGCGAATTCCATATGGATAGGCCTCCCACTTCCCTGCCAAACAATTTCTGACTTCTACAGTATCCGTATCTGCAGCATCCTTAACTCGTGATCTGCTGTCATTATATTATAATTACTGTAATGCATCTTCTCTCCACAAACCTTTCCAAAGCTTCGGGGAGGGGGGAGGGAGACAGAAAGAAACTCCAAACAGACCCTGCAATTAAGGAATAGAGATGTTAGCATAATCTATGAGTTTACTTGCTTTATAATAATGTATTTGCCGTGGGGATTTTAGGGGGGCGCTTGAGATACAAGGGAGGGGCAAGGAACTTGGCAGCCCATGGACAGTTTCTGGCCCCCACAGCAATTGAACAGGGGTCTGGTGGCCTTTCCACATTTGAGCCAAGGTGTGGGTTAATCTCCCCCCCCCCGCCCCCGCCCCCGCCCCCTCCCCCTTAGCACACTCATTCCCACTTATAAGGGAGAGAAATCTGTTGTCAGAAACTGTGAGCACAAGATTTGGGGCTGGATCTGGAGTGCAAATCAGGGCAGGCCTAAACTACCTACTTATTTAAAAGAGCTGGCTCAGCTTACCTAGGTATTATCACCTTGGGGCTCCATTTAACCCTTTATGTGCATTAAGCTAGTCAAAAACAATAAAAATATGTAGAGACCAAAATCAAAAGCACTGCCCTCAGAGCGAAGGTTCACAAGCAGACAGATTTGTCTCCCCCTCCTGTTAAAAGCCCCCAAGTCCTCTCTCCCAAATTCTGTTTCTAGGGGTCAAGGGCTCTCAGAAATGTTATGGTGGGCACAGGCTGCCACCTCTGAATTGGGGAGTTCCTGAAGATTTGAAGATGAAGACTGGCCAAGGCAGGGTTTGGAGATGGAAGGGATCTCTAATGTGGACCTGTCCCAGAGTTTTCCCTTCAAAGCTACCTCCAAAGCAAATTGCACTGTTTCACTTCTCCCAGTTAAACCAGATTTGAACCCCAGCAAACAGTTAAATTCAGCACAGAAGAAGAAGAAGAAGAAGAAGAAGAAGAAGAAGAAGAAGAAGAAGAAGAAGAAGAAGAAGAAGAAGAAGAAGAGAAGGAGGAGGAGGAGTAGTTTGGATTTATCCCCCCCCTTTCTCTCCTGTAAAGAGACTCAAGGTGGCCTACAAGCTCCCTTCCCTTCCTCTCTCCACAACAGGCACCTTATGGGGTAGGTGGGATTGAGAGAGCTCCGAAGAACTGTGACTAGCCCAAGGTCACCCAGTAGGAGTGTAGGAGTGTGGAAACACATCTGGTTCACCAGATAAGCCCCTTCCACTCAGATGAAGGAGTGGGAAATCAAACCCAGTTCTCCAGATTAGAATCCACCTGCTCTTAAGCACTACACCACGCTGGAAAAACCCTGCTCATCCCAAATGCCATTCAGGACAAGAAACTGGGCCGAAGGGCCAAATGGCTTTCCTTCGGTTCACAGATTCTATGCAGTTACAAAGACGACATTTTTATATGACACCGAAGTTTGGGGAGTTCCGACGTGTCCAAAGAAAATATTGTGCTCCTGTAACATCACACTCTAGCATCACAGAATGATTCATGAGCTCTCGAGGATCGAGGTATTAACAGCTCAGCACATCTCGGTGGCAATCATCATTTGTCATGTGTGAATACCTCCTGGGGTCCTCCCACGGATTTGCTTTCTGTATTATCGGCAGGGAAATGTAACAGCCTTCACAGGAAAGAGCAAAAAGGGAGCAGCGTCGGATTGTTTCATTGGACATCTTCATATTTCTTTTGCAAAACCGTGTTTTATCGCTCACAGTCGTGCATGCCTATACTGAATGATGAGGAAGGAAGAAAGAAAGAAAGAAAGAAAGAAAGAAAGAAAGAAAGAAAGAAAGAAAGAAAGAAAGAAAGAAAGAAAGAAAGAAAGAAAGAAAGACTGATTGTTTTTGGAAATTATTTCATGTTGGTCTGCAGTAGGACAGCCAGATTCGGGTCCCATAACAACCAACAAGATTTTTGGGGGATGAGCTTTTGAGAATGAAAGCTGCCTTTGTCAGATACAAGTCAGACTGGGGAGTCTAAAAGTCCTTCCATCCCAGTCAGAAAGTGGGAAGGGTGACTGCAGCCAGAGTAATATTTGCAACCAGATGGACAGCGGAGAACCGCCCCAACCAAAAACCCCAGAAAGAAGCCACAATGCTTTATTTTCATCTTGTTTTCTGTCTCTGCCCTCCAAAATTGTTAAGCAAAACATAAGCGTTTCTCAGTGCTATTTGTGGGTCAAGTCCATCAGCTGTACATTTATAATATGCACAGAAAGGACACTTATCACATGTATAAATACCTTCTGCTGATTCTCACGTGCAGGAAAACAAAGTGGTCAAATCTGGAGGTGGCCGAATGGAAGGGACTACTACAGCCTGCTGGTGGATGCAAACAGAAAAACAGGCTGGGAACGTTTGTGCCCGCTGAACAAGACCCATGTCTGAGCATGTGCCCCATTCCTTGTTGTAGGGTTTTGGAGCCTGGGGTTTTGGCTCATAGGCTGCAGCCCTGACCTACCTGACACAGATTACCCCGATCTTGTCAGATCTCGACGGCTAAGCAGGGCTAGCTCTGCTTAGTGCTTGGATGGGAGCCCACCTAGGAAGGGCAGGGTCACTGGACAGAGAAAGAAAATGGTAAACCACCTTTACTTGCCTCTTCTCTTTAAAACTCTATCAGGTCGCCATAATTTGGCTGTGACTGGACAGCACTTTTCACCATCACTATAGCTGAAGAAGAAGTAACTGTAGAACGGGTATAATATGCATGCTCCATCTATCTCCCAATAATACCCAAGCTGTGACATTCTTCACAATCTGAGATTCCAATTAATTTTGAGGGGAGACCAGTGAACAGTGCAGAAGAAGAAGAAGGAGGAGGAGGAGGAGGAGGAGGAGGAGGAGGAGGAGGAGGAGGAGGAGGAGGAGGAGGAGGAGGAGGAGGAGGAATGAAGAAGTTTGGATTTATACCCCACCTTTCTCTCCTGTAAGGAGGAGACGCAAGGTGGCCTACAAGCTCCTTTCCCTTCCTCTTTCCACAGACACCCTGTGAGGTAGGTGGGGCTGAGAGAGCTCTAAAGAACTGTGACTAGCCCAAGGTCACCCAGCAGGAATGCAGGAGTGCAGAAACACATCTGGTTCGCCAGATAAACCTCTGCCACGCAGGTGGAGGAGTGGGGAATCAAACCCGGTTCTCCAGATCAGAATCCACCTGCTCTTAACCACTACACCACGTTGGCTCTCTGAAAGCTTCTTGATGCTGTGCTGCCTGAACTAGCAAGACAAGCCAGGATGACTGTGTATCCCATCCCCTGCTGGGAAAATGCTGGGAAACTTTGCATATCTCTGTTGAAATCATGCATTTGGGAGGTGTGTATTTTTGGATATATTTGCACTTAAATGGTGCATTTTTACATCAGTATACATAACTCACTTGGAGACCCCAGCATGGGTGGAAAGTATAGAAGTTTAAATACATGCCAACCACAAACGAAACCTCCATAGCAAGCCAAGAGTGCCTAGATATCCCCCCCACCCCACCCGCGTTGTTCCGGTTTTCTATTTGTATAATATCAGAGGATAGACTAGTTGAATGTATTGTCGAATTGTAGTCAGGTTGGTTTGCAGGTCTGAATTATAATGAACACTACACTACAGACCAGACCATTTGAATGTTCCTTTTGTGTTCCATAAAATTCTATGCAAATAGCTAGATTCAAGTCCCTCAGCAACTCAGACACCAGTGACAGTTTTAGGGAATGAGACTCTCCAAACTCTTGGACAGGGCTTGGACAGATTTATGGAGGAGAAGTCAGTCAATCTATGGCTACCAATCTTGATCCTCAATCTCAGATTGCAAATGCCTTAGCAGACCAGGTGCTCAGGAGCAGCAGCAGCAGAAGGCCATTGCTTTCACATCCTGCATGTGAGCTCCCAAAGGCACCTGGTGGGCCACTGCGAGTAGCAGAATGCTGGACTAGATGGACTCTGGTCTGATCCAGCAGGCTAGTTCTTATGTTCTTATGTTCTTGTTGGTCTCTGAGGTGCTTCTGGACTTGGATCCAGCTTCATGCATAGGATTTTACTGAACCAAAAAGGAATATTCAAATGGTCTGGTCTGTAGTGACAGATTTGTGGTAATTCAGACCTACAACAGTGTGGTTTGTAATGATTGTTGTAATTCACTGAATCATAGAGTTGGAAGAGACATGGACAAATCAGGCCTGAAAATGGTCTTGCCCCTTGGCGTCCCCTCACGTCCCCTTGTTTGGACAGAAAGTGCTGAAGAAACATCTCTTTCCTATCAGGATTTACTCGGTGCCAATTAACACCAGGTTAGGTGGTGGTGGTGGTTGTTTTCAGTTACCAGGTGCATTTCCTGGCAGTGAATTACCCGAAGGTGGCATCATAGAGATCTAAATGGTGCTCATTGTTTTTGCCCCTCCCCATCTATCATAAGATGAACGGTCTTGTTATTATTTTGCCGAAGCAGCAGCAGCCCCTCGCCGAGAGAGCAATCACCGTTGTGTTAAAAAAGACGGATAAGCTCTTCAGTCTGAACGCTCTGAAGGTATTGTTGGACATCTTCAAGACTCAAGCTGCGTGATAAAATAGACCGTGTCGACAGAGCGGCTCTGCAGCTGCTACCCCAACTCATTCATCCTGACGCCCCTTGCCTTTCTCTCGCCACTGAATTCAGCGGTGAAGTCAGCGCCTTCGACCCTGGAAGCTGTAGTAGGGGCATGGGGGTGTCTGTAATCAGGAGTCAGGATCAAAAAATAGACTCATAAGGCTTGGTCTATGCAAGCAGCAGAAAATAGAGTGCTGGATAGAGAGGGAGACAAAAGAACCAACAAGATTCTTAAAATAGCCGAGGAACTCGCTCAGCTGGGTGGATCTTCTTACCCAGCCAGCTGCAAAAGTGATAGGCTTTTGAGAACCAGTGTGGTGTGGTGGTTAAGAACAGGAGCACTCTAATCTGGAGAACTGGGTTTGAATCCACACTCTGCCACTTGATCTGGGGAGGCTTATCTGGTGAACCAGATTAGCTCTGGGCACTCCCAACACATGCCAGCTGGGTGACCTTGGGCTAGTCAAAGTTCTTTGGAGGTCTCTCAGCCCCAACTACCTCACAGGGTGTTTGTTGTGGGTGGGGGAAGGGAAAGGAGATTGTAAGCCCCTTTGAGTCTTCTTTGAGAAGAGAAAGGGGGGATATAAATCCAAACTCTTCTCTTCTTCTTCAGGCTCAAACCGTACTCTTTCCTGGCATTGCCACTAGTTGAGCGCAAGCCAAACAGCTCCAGTAGTAGAAATGGGAGGCATTCCCACTTACACAGCATCCAGTCAGAGGTGGGACCCAACCAGTTCTCACCTCTTCTCTAGAAGTGGTCACTAATTTTTTTTCTGAGTGCCGAGAAGGGGTTACTAAAGCAACCTCCCTGCCCAATAGGGACTGGAGCTGCGTTTGTGCGGCGGCGCCACTGTTTGAATCCCACCACCATCGGAACCTGTTATTAAGATTTTTGGATCGCACCACTGCATCCAGTTGAGTTGATACTGAGTGACTCTCATGGTGCTTGGCTTATGAGTGGCCTTCATGGATGGTTCCCCGCTCAGAACTGTCTCAGGGATTTACAGTGCTAAACTAAGCAGAATCGTATCTTTGGAAGTCAGTGGATTTAGGAAGGTTGTAATTTAGGCTCCCCCTTTGCCTACTCTTGGCCACAATCCCTTGCCCTTGAGAAACTGAGGAGTGGGAGAAAAAATGGTCAGAAAATGACTTCCATGGAAACTCTCTAGGAATTTCTCATAGACTCGATGGTCTTTACGAGAAAGCTTAGGGGGAATTCTTGGATGCCCAGAAGTGATATCACATCCTCAAACTCTGCTCTTCCCAGGCATTGGTATTTGCTGAGGCAGAACTGGCAACTCTAACTCTACATAAGACAGCACAATAAATGACCAGTCGGCCCATTCTTTGGGTGCAGGTGTGAGAGTGATGAGTATATATGTATGAATGTTTCACAGTATTAAAAAAAACACCTTTCTGGTCTTTATTGTGGAATACTGAAATAATAACTATTCATATTGTGGGGTACAGCACAGAGCGTGATTGAAGGTTATTGCTTAGGCTAATTTTGAGGTTAAATCTAGGAGATGGTTATAGTCATTGATCGAGCCCAGCGTATCAGCATTATCAGTATCAACCTATGAAAGATGGTCAATAGTCAGGTTTATTGTATTATTTTGATTGATTGAATTCTGAAATAAAAAAAGTCTTGCTGAAAGTTAAAAGGAAACCTAGCATGTCAGAGAGAGACTGTTCTAGCCATGCCTGTATCCTGCTGTGATTTTTTTCTTTAATTTTCAAGGAGGGATTTTCTTAAAAACAGAACACAGCCATCAAAAATCCAGTGCCCCCCCCACCTCCTGCCTGAACTTTTGCTACTTTTTTTACGCCCTCTCTTCAACACCACGTTCCCACCGCATTCCGCTGTGTGCGAAGGCTGTGTCTGATATCAAAGCTACCAGGCTTAGCCGAGATAGAATACCTGGATTTTTGAAGGGTCAATCTTTTGATTCTCTCTTCTCACAACTCAGGGAAAAACAGATTTCCCTCTCATTAGGTTTGGTTGCCTCCTGCTGGGTGTTCCCTGTTTCAAATGCTAGGCCAGTATGCCCAGGCTGGAGAAGGATCTTAAAGAAAACCAGCCGATAAAAATAATAAAAAGTAGGTCTCTTCTCACTTGGTCAGACAGTTTATATTTATGGGGCAAATAAACACTATAAGGGTACCATTAATCTGCTTTTTTTTTTTAAAAAAAAGGCTAAGAATACACCAACCAATTTTATATGTCTTTGGAAAGGATTAAATATAGGGCTGCCAAATGGTTAAATATATGTCTGATAAATTAATCATTTCCCTTTTAGTTGTTTAATTAAACTAATTAATTTGAATACACTTGCATGTAAACCAAACCCACAGAACAGGGGCCCATAAGGCTAGAGATGCTTCCCGCTTTATTTATTTATGTGTTCATTTTTATATTTAATCATTTGTGTCAACAATTTCAATTTTCTGTTTTTCATTGTTCATTTTATGCATTTTTATTATGTATGATGATGTACCTTTTTAACGCAGAATTCATAGGTCTTTCCCTGTTCGTGTATGTCATTTGTATTTATTTTACTTATTACCGTATTTACATCTTGCCTTTCCATGTGAGTAACATGGCCTGGGTCCTTCGTATCTTCGAGACCGTATCACCCCACATGTCCCTGTATGGCCTCTTCATTCAGCGGAGGCAAACTTACTGGTGGTCCCTGGCCCCTCGATGATACGGCTGGCCTCCACGTGGGCTAGGGCCTTTACAGCTCTGGCCCCAGCCTGGTGGAACGCTCTTCCACCAGCTGTCCGGGCCCTGCGGGACCTTACTGAATTCCGCAGGGCCTGCAAGACGGAGTTGTTCCACCAGGCCTTTGGAGGAACCAGCCGTTGATGGTGCCCCCTCCCCCTGGCCTTTTACACCTGTGCCTTTTGCCATCTTGGGACTTGCCGTTCTTCCCTCCTGAAAGAGGATTTAAAAATGGAACTGTCGGACGCCATTTTGAAAACTAATCTAGTTATTATTACGCTTAGCTTTTATTTTTATCGCTGCTTTTAATGGTTTTAGCTGTCTTATTTTACACATGATGGTTATTGTACTGTACACCGCCCAGAGCCCTTCGGGGATGGGGCGGTATAAAAAATTGAAAGAATAAATAAAATAAATAAACAACACAGAGATAAGGTTCTATGCCAATTTCTGGACCAGGGGTTGGCCATGCTGGCAGGGGCTGATGGGAATTGTAGTCCATGAACATCTGGAGAGCCGCAGGTTGCAGACTCCTGTCTGGATGAACAAAAAACATTGGAGACTGTACATTTTGCAGGGGGAAAATTCCAAGCGAGGATAAAGAATTGGTACAAAAATAAAGAACCATAGACTGGATTTGCACAAGCGAAATCAATTCAGGGATCTTTGGGGTTAAACAGGAGGGAGGAAGAAATCATCTCATTCAAAGAAAGATGTGATCCAGAGCTTGATGATCACATCTCCCAGTCCGTTTGCTTTAAACTGATTGGGTGGAACTTCCATTTGGACCTTAGCTGTGGTAGCAGTGCTTCGGAAGACAGGAATTTCCTTGTGCTTTTTTCTGATCTAAATGGTTTTTTCTAAGCTGCTATGAACTTAGCAGGATAAAGAAGCAGGTGCAGGCAAGACAGTTATTATTATCTATTGAAGTAGCAGCAGCTTCAGGAAGGTGGGGGTCTGGGAAAAGGGACAGGTGAGTGGTCTGGGGAAAGGGACAAATTTCCCTCCTACAACTGTTTTTATTTAATCAAAATCACACACACACCCGCCCTGAAGACTTAAAGTAGAAAAATGTCAGGAGGCCCAGTCAAAGATTTCCTTCATTTGGCTATTGTGAACTAGCGTGGTATAGTGGTTAAGAGCAGGTAGATTCTAATCTGGAGAACCAGGTTTGATTCCCCACTCCTCCACCTGAATGGCAGAGGCTTCTCTGATGAACCAGATGTGTTTCCGCACTCCTACATTCTTGCTGGGTGACCTTGGGCCAGTCACTGTTCTCTCAGAACTCTCTCAGCCCCACGGACCTCACAAGGTGTCTGTTGTGGGGAGAGGAAGGGACAGGAGCTTGTAAGCCACCTTGAGTTTCCTTATAGGAGAGAAAGGTGGGGTATAAATCTAAATTCCTCCTCCTCCTCTTCTGTTGTGGGCTTTTAGGTTGTATGGCTGTGGTCTGGTAGTTTTAAGATGTGTTTCTCTCCATGACACAGATGCGTTTCTATCCATGGTGCTGATTTTACCATGAAGATGCCAGCCGTAGAAGTGGGCAAAACATTAGGAACTAAATCACTAGACTAGACCATGCAGCCTGGAAAATCCACAACAGCTAGTTGATTCTGGCTGAGAAGGCCTTTGACAATGCAGTTCTTTAGTTTCTTGAGTCATAAAGAGGACACTGTTGGCTAATTTATACTTGGTTTCAGATAAAGATGTTAATATGGTCAGTTGAGGTACAGAGGTAGAGAAAATCGTATGCTTCCACACTGGAATGTAGTCCTGAACGAATATGAAAATTATCATTCATTTGTATGCACTGTCTTTGTCAAAACCATTGTTTTGTGCATTATTGAGCATGGTACTTTGACACAGGAGCATTTATAGTTTGCGGAATGACTACCACAAGCAATGGCGTCCCTTTGCAAAACTGCCAATCAGATTACTATCACGAGGCATATCGTACACGATGAAATTTCATGCAAAGATAGCTCTCACTGATATCTGGCGCTGTCCTCATCTGAGTATCTGCTCATAATAGAGACATTCGTAGAGCTAATTGAATAATTGCGCACATCAGGGGGTATTGTCATTCTGGGCGGAGCGCTCTCCCCAAGAATTAAAAGATAGGAGCTGGGGCTGCATGCTTAGCTCCCTTGGTAATCGACGTCTCAAATGATAACACTGCAGATTGCCTGTAATTACAAAGTGGTAATGATAATGGAGCAAATATGAGGTTTTGTACGAGAAAATGATGCATGTCTTTGCTATACCTAATTTCTTCTTCCTTATTCGTTGGGTGTTTTGATCCTCCAAATAATTAGTAACAGATTGCCAGAACAAGATTCTCAGCTGGAAAATGTCTCCGTCTCTCCCACTCTCCCTCCTTAGGACACTAAGTAGACTTTTTTTTCCAGGGAAGGGTAAATAAAAACAAATGAAATGCATGTGGTCCTGTCAAATCAGACCTAAAGAAATAATTTAAGCTATACCATAGGTATACCACAAAAAGCTACTGCCACATTAAGCACAATGCAAAAAATGCCACATGTTTGATAGTAGGTTGCTTGGTATTTGGAAGCTGCATTTTAATGGGGTTTGGTTTTAATGAATATAGAGCTATGATTATTATTAATCAATTTTGATATTTCTTGATTTTATCTGTGCTCTATCTGTGAATTCTGTTTATCTTGTTGTTCACCGCCCTGAGTGCTCCGGGGGAGGGCGGTATACAAGTATAATAAATAAATAAAAATAAATAAATGTATTTAATGTACACCAAATCCAAATCCAAATCCAAAACCTTTATTAGGCATAAAACCGGTGTGTGTCAAGAATTCCAAATACAATAAGAAGATCATTTACTGGTGACCCCTGGCCCCTCTATGATATGGCTGGCCTCTACCAGGGCCAGAGCCTTCACAGCTCTGGCCCCAGCCTGGTGGAACGCTCTACCACCAACTGTCCAGACCCCTGCGGAGACCTTGCTGAAATTCCCCTTAAGGGCCTAGCCAAGGCTGAACTGTTCCGCCCGGGCCTTTGGGGGGAGACCAGCCGTTGATGAGGGCCCCCCCTCCTCCTCTTCGTTCCCCCCTCTTCTGATAACATCATTGAATCCTGCCACCCTTTGGGGTTGAGGGAGTCGACAGTAGATGCCATCTTGTATTAATACTAATTTTAATGCTGCATTTTAATGGGGAAGGTTTATATTTTATCTTTTAGAGCCTGTATTACCTAACTTAATGAATTTTAATTTGATTTGATATATTGTGCTCTATCTATGTTGTTCACCGCCCTGAGCCCTTAGGGGGAGGGCGGTCTATAAACCAAATAAATAAATAAATAAATAAATAAATAAATAAATAAATAAATAAATAAATAAATAAATAAATAAATAAATAAATAAATAAATAAATAAATAAATAAATAAATAAATAAATAAATTATTGCACAACTTGCAGTACATTTAATGTACACATATCACTGGTGAGTCACATGAACAGCACACAGTTTGACTCTTAGCCTCACACTGACAGGACATATTGTGAAAGAATGAATCTGCTATGAATAGGTTTTATATCCAATAATCCCAGAAAATAACGGGGCAAGACTTGACAACCAATGCGGAGGAACTGGATTTAATGTTTTCATGAAACAGCCATATGACCAGGGGCACATCCTTGGACTTTTCGTATTGTCTATTTATTGAAGTGCTACTGGACTATATAGTCAATAGGTATGGATTTTTTAAATATGAATTTCAGATTTTCATTGTGTGTGACTTACGACTTACATATATATACAACAAAAATGTGTGGCACCTTTTGCGTTGTACCTTAAGGTGACTGAAGCTTTTTTGTAGTCTACGGTATAGCTTTTTTTTTCAGTAAAGGGCTCATCTGAAAACATGAAGTTGTGTTACACTGAGCCAGACCATTGGTCTATCGAGGTCAGCGTAGTCTGTTCTGATTGGTAGAGGCTCTTCAGACTCTCGTTGACCTTATCTATTATGAGTGCCTTTCAAGTGGAAATCATGGAAATTAAACCCGAGACCTTCTGAATGAAAAACAGATGTTCTGCCCCTGAATCTTGCTCTCACCAGGTTTAGCCCATTGCATGTGTTTGGGTGTGAAAGTTGGATAATGAAGAAAGTGGACAGGAAGCTGGATAATGAAGAAAGCGGACATTATCATTGGATAATGAAGAAAGCAGACAAATTCCTTGGAAAAGTGGTATTGGAAGACTGCTGTCCTAGCCCTCACTGTCTAGGGCCATAGTGGCAAACCTTTGGCACTCCAGTTGTTATGGACTACAATTCCCATCAGCAATTGGCCATGCTGGCAGGGGCTGATGGGAATTGTAGTCCATAACATCTGGAGTGCCAAAGGTTCGCCACCACTGGTCTAGGGAAAGAGTTATGGATACTGTGGGCCACTAAAAAAAGTGGGTTCTTGATCAAATCAAGTCTGAACAATCCAGAGAAGCTAAAATGGCTAAATTGAGACTGTCATACTTTGGTCACCTTATGAGAAGACAAGAGTCCCTGTGAAAGACAATAATGTTAGGAAATGTTGAAGGCAGCAGGAAAAGACCACCTAAGACGAGATGGATTGGCTATATAAAGGAAGCCATGGCCCTCAGTTTGCAAGACCTGAGCAAGGCTGTTAATGGTAGGATGTTCTGGAGATCATCCATCCATCCATCCATCCATCCATCCATCCATCCATCCATCCATCCATCCATCCATCCATCCATCCATCCCTCCATCCATCCATCCATCCATCCATCCATCCATCCATCCATCCATCCATCCATCCGTCAATCCATCCATCCATCCATCCATCCATCCATCCATCCATCCATCCATCCATCCATCCATCCATCCACCTATCCGTCCGTCCATCCATCCATCCATCCATCCATCCATCCATCCATCAAATCCAATCCGTCCGTCAAATCAAATCCGTCCGTCAAATCCGTCCATCCGTCCATCCCGTCCAAATCCGTCCATCCGTCAAATCCGTCCGTCCGTCCGTCCGTCCGTCAAATCCTCCGTCAAATCCGTCAAAATCATCCAATCCATCCGTCCGTTCGTTCGTTTCATTTGAAGAATGTGGTTGGCGCTGGTGAAGAGTTTTATGGATACTGTAGACAGTCCCTTCCTCTCATGCCATTTTTTCACCCAAAATGGCTCCAGTGTTATTTTGGATCAGAAAAATGGTGCAGTGAGGAAGGCAGGAGCCTCTCCTGTCCCTCACTGCCAATCCCTCTCCCAGGGCTGTTGAAAGGAGTTCCCCGGTGGTGATTCAAAATGGCAGGATGTCCCTAGGACACCGTTTTATCTAGTCCAGGCCAAAGTCGACCAAGATTCATCAATAATTGGTCTGATTGTCTCACGCGTCACCTCTTTGGTATATCATGCAACTGTGATTTAAGACATCCATATTGTAGATCTTTAACCCTATAGTCAATTTTACAACGTTTTCAGCAAATAATTTTAATTGGGCCTTTAAAAACATGTTCTCCTTGATGGAAAAAGAAAAGAGACTGCTACCTATTAACCTGGTAGAGTTGAACAGTCCATCATATGAACACCTACTGTGATTTTTTAATTATCTGTCCATTAACCCAAAGCACGATTATGGATCAGACTGAACTATATATGCCTGTGGGGGTCAATGCAGTTATCTCCTGCCTTCAATTCCTAAACTAAAATGCCTACTGAGTCTACCAGTAAAATACTCCAACAAGGAATTAAAATGTTCTCTTACATTATGAAAGAACACATATGTCAAGGACTCCAGTCCTTGATCAAGGAACGTCTTGGCTTGAGTTTTGGATCAATCATAGAGTTGGAAGGGACCCCGAGGGCCATCAAGTCCAACCCCCTGCAATGCAGGAACACACAATCAAAGCACTCCTGAGAAGTGCTTAGTGAACTACCTGGTACCCAGGACTCATGGAACAGGGCAGCTGGGAGGAGCTGGGACTCAGTGGTGGAATATCTGTTTTGCATGCAGAAAGTCCCAAGTTCAAGCCCAGACATCTCCCATTATAAGGATCAAAAAGGTGATAAGAAAGACCTGAGACCCTGGAGAGCAGCTGATCTTGATAGATCAAGAGTTTGGCTCAGTAGAAGGCAGTTTTGTATGTTCATGTGCAGCCTTCTTCGCAGAGAAAAGCACATGAGCATACAACAAGGATGATCCCTGGAATGAGTAGATAATATGGGCATCCAACCTCTTTTTGATATTGTCCATTGTTGGGCAAAACAACACAAGTGCAAAGGATGACTAATTGAGCAATAGTAGTGCAATGCCCCAGAATGGGTGACTGCAACTTCCAAAGCTTGTGGACTGACCTTCCTGTATTGTTGCCATTGAAGAACAACAACAACAAGAAGAGTTTGGATTTATACCCCACCTTTCTCTCCTGTAAAGAGACTCAAGGTGGCTTACAAACTCCTTTCCCTTCCTTCCCCCACAACAGACACCTTATGAGGTAGGTGGGGCTGAGAGAGTTCTGAGAGAATTGTGACTAGCCCAAGGTCACCCAGCAGGAGTGTAGGAGTGAGGAAACACATCTGGTTCACCAGAGAAGCCTCTGCCACTCAGGGGGAGGAGTGGGGAATCAAACCTGGTTCTCCAGATTAGAATCCACCTGCTCTTAACCACTACACCATCGCTTGCTGCAGCTCAGATTGGTGCCAGGAGGGGAAAAAATCTCCACTTCTGGCTTCTGCATCTGTAACCTTTGTTCCTGGAAGTGACAATGGGTAGCACTAGAATACACAGGAAACTCGATGGTTTCATCAACATAACACACACACCCCATGTCCCCAGTCCCCAACCTGCTGAGGCTGACAACCCCAGAGAAAACACATACAAGTGGCTCTTCAGAAACAGCAGGGGGAAAACTAAGGTCTCAAGCAGCAGCAAACTAGGAATGTTTGCTCATCCCTAGCACTGTGCAATGTGTGATAGCAACCCTAAGATATACAAAGGCGTGTGTATGCAGTTGCGTGTGTGTGTATATGTATATCCATGTATGTGTATATGTAAATGTGTATTTATCCATGTATGTGTATATGTAAATGTGTATTTATCCATGTATGTGTATATGTAAATGTGTATTTATCCATGTATGTGTATATGTAAATGTGTATTTATCCATGTATGTGTATATGTAAATGTGTATTTATACACATACATATACATCTGCGCTCAGAGTAATTCCCTTCAGCAGCTGAAATGAATACAGATTGGCAGACGTCGCCTCTCCAAGCAGGCGAGTTTGCTTCAGTGCCTCCAATAACTCAACAGAACCCACGCCCTTCCCCATCTCCCTGTCTCTCATACTCACTTCCAGGTGATCGATCGTGGAGATCAGACTCTGAAGGTAGGGAAATTGCTTCTTTGTGACAGAGCCTGCAGTTGGAAGAAAAAAAAAGAAGACAGGTAGCCGAATAAGATGCTATAGCTTGGATAGGTCAATAATACAGTCCTGAGCAAGGGAGCAGCCTAAGCAATCATAGGCAGTTTGGCACGAAAAGAGAGCACGTTATGCACAGCGTTGACAGTACCAAGCTGGGAAATTCCCGGAGGTTTGGGAAATACTGTCGTGCCTTTGGACTGTTCAGTAGCAAGGCTCTGTATTCAGTTTGATTTCTTTATTATGAGACAGTGTCCGGAATAAACATTTAGACTTCTACTGCCGGAAATAAGCATAGCCAGTGTTGCAGTCACCATTATACCCCACGTCATCCCCCATGCCACATCACCCCTCCCCCTGACTACCAGTTCCCAAGGGAGGCTGGCACCTCTCCGGTGCCATTTAGCAACAGACACCTGTTGCTATAGCTGGAGGGGAGACCTTGGCCCTTTCCACACTGCGGAAAGGGCGCTTCCCCACCTGCACGGAGCCGCCTCTTCCCCGTCCCTCTCCCACTCCGCACGGAGCCGCCTCTTCCCCATCCCTCTCCCACTCACCTCGTCGCCTCCGTCGCCCTGCTGGCCTGCGTAGACCCGCCCACGCTGCTCTCCGACCTCCAGGGGTCAGAGGACAGCGAGGGAGGGTCTACGGAGGCCAGCAGGGCAATGGAGGTGTCAGACCAGCAGTGATTCAGGGAGAGGGATGGGAAACACGCATTCCCCGGGCGTGCCTGTTCGGCTACCAAGCACCGCCGGCTGAATGCGCAGCTGTTGTTCCAAAAACCTCCTCCAGGAGGGAGAAGTTTTTGGAGGCGGCACTGACGCCTTAGCCCTGGGGGAGGGGGAGGGGAGCCAGGTCGGCGCTTCGCTGCGTTCCTTCGCAGCGCCGCCTGTCTGGCTTAACGCTCCCCTAGGGGACGGTGTTTTGCTGTCCCCAGGGCTGCCCCGTTTACTTATGGCCACGTCTTGCGGAAAGGGCCCTTGTAAGGTAGGTGGGACTGAGAGAGTTCAGAGACCTGTGACTAGCCCAGGGGTCTGCAACCTGTGGCTCTCCAGATGTTCATGGACTACAATTCTCATCAGCCCCAGCCAGCATGGCCCAATGGGAATTTTAGTCCAGGAACATCTGGAGAGCCACAGGTTGCAGACCCCTGGGCTAGCCCAAGGTCACCCAGCAGGCTTCATGTGGAGGAATGGGGAAACAAATCCAGTTCCCCAGATAAGAGTCCGCCACTTGTGTGGCCAAGTGGGGAATCAAACCCTTTTCTCCAGATTAGAGTCCCCCTGCTTTTAATCACTCCACCACACTGGTAAAGGACAAAGGTGTTCAATCTAATCCAGTATCTGCCACTAAATGGAGACTAGGAGTACACGATCAAGCCAAAGGGAGCGTAAACGCAGCTATTCATAATCAACCTCCTCTCCTTTTCATACATTTACTAATTTTCACACCCAAGATTTCATCTTCATGGGGTGTAAATCTGACAGCCCAAGAAGACACACAAAGTGAAATAGACAAGCTGAAATGGAAAAATGCTAATGTGATGTTGCAGGCCAATTTCCCCCCTGCTTCTGCAGAGATTTTCACAGGCTGCAGAACTTTAAAACAGAGGCCTGTGCTGGGGTGTGGATGGCAGCCCTCCAACCACCTACGGTCCCAAATGTGCTGTCGGAGGTGGTGCTGGTATTTTGGGAGGCGTTGCTCACCTCTGCAAGTTAGCTCTGAATTCCAGCCAGAAAGGAGAAGGGAAGGGTTGATGTGAAAGTAAGCAAGGGGGAAAAATGTGTTCCTGAGTGCAATTCAACAATAAAACACACCACTGGAAAAGTTTTTCTCAGCCAAGGAGTATTCAGTACCACAAGGAGGAGAAGGAGAAGTGTGGATTCATACCCCACATTTCTCAATGGTCGGGAGTTTCAAAGCGGCTCTTTCCCTTCCTATCCCCACAATGGAGACCTTGTGAGGTAGGTGGGGCTGAGAGAGTTCAGAGAGAACTGTGACTAACCGAAGGTCACCCAGCAGGCTTCATGTGGAGGAGTGGGGAAACAAACTTGGTTCCCCACATTATAGTCCATCTGCTTTTAACCACTACCCCATGCTGGTAAGAATAGCCTTGGTGGATTGGGACAAAAAAGCCCACCTAACCAGCCACTGGATATATGGAGGTGTCTTATGTTGAATTAGGTCATTGGTCTGTCCAGCTCAACACTGGTCTATCTAGCTCAGGGGTAGGGAACCTGTGGCTCAAGAGCCGCATGCGGCTCTTCTGCCCTTGCACTGCAGCTCCACGAGCCGAGACTCTGTCCCCATCCTTGCCCGCCCTGCAGGCAGCAGGGTGGGTGCACCAACTGCTTGCAGCCGGCTGGGCCACGCCGCGGGCTTCCCCTCTCGCCTGCCCCATTGGAGCGGGGCGGGTGCTTTCCCGGCAGCCGGCGAGGCCGAGCCGCTGGCCCCATCCTTGCCCGCCCTGCAGGCAGCAAGGCGGACACATCCATGCGCTTCTCAGAATGAGCGGAGTAAAAGGTAAAAAAACCCCAATATATACAGTGTTATCTTTATTTTAAATGTCAAAAATTATTTGCGGCTCCAAGTGTTTTCTTTTCCCATGGAAAACGGGTCCAAATGGCTCTTTGAGTGTTAAAGGTTCCCTACCCCTGATCTAGCTCAACCACTCTTTATCAGAACAAAATCCTAAAGAGAGAGCCAGCATGGTGTTGTGGTTAAGAGAGGTGGATTCTTATCTGGTGAACTGGATTTGATTCCCCGTTCCTCTGCAAGAAGTCTGCTGGGTGACCTTGGGTGTGTCACAGTTCTTTCAGAGCTTTCTCAGCCCCACCTACGTTTCATCGAGTCTGTTATAGGGGTGGGGAAGGCAAGGCAAGTGTAAGCTGCTATGGTTGAGAAAAGCAGAGTATAAATCCAAACTCCTCCTCCTCCTTTGAGTCCAGTGTGAAGTACAAGCAGTACCAGCCATTCCTGTTCTAGGACAGGTCTCACAACATCAAGAACAGAAATTTCTACCTCAGAGCTTCTGAGTTCACCAAAACAATGTTTTCTTCGCATAGGGAGGAGGAACTTAAATGTCACATTTCATTTTTTCGTAATCATGATAAACCCAAAGGTTCCAGACGCCACCTGATCATTGCGAAAGGTACACAAATTGCCTTGCCATCATAAAGCGCATCTTCTTTGATATTAAATTGTAACAAAAGGCATTAAAGGCACATTAAAAGAGGTGCTTTAAGGATCTTTTCAGTAAGTGGCAGATGTTATGAAAAATAATCCATAAAAGCCTCTGAATGCTAAAAAGGTGCGTTCCATAAAGCTTTCATGTAAATCTTCAACTGAGCTGCGGGGCTGCGAACAGTAATTATGGTAAATCTCTAATTCAGTCTAAAACTATTTGAGTTAACCAAAGAAGGACTGGAAAAGTGTTAAAAGTTCATTTAGGTTAGTAATGTTGTTCCCTTCTCCACCAAATAATGTTACAGCAAAGGATAAAGAAAACAAATGCTACAAGCGTTCCTTTATCTTTTTTTTTGCTTCTCACTCAGACATTCAGGTAAGTGATATCACAATTTTTTTGCTTCAAGTATTAGGAATTATTTTGCATATCATTTAAACGGCAGCATTTAAGGTGGGAATCATGAAATAAAGATTTGAAAGGGGCACTTTTATCTCTGTCATCCTCAAATTATCTGACAAATGTACATGAAAGATTATGGAAAACCAAAGCAAATTTTGACATTTCTTTATTGAAAACAGCTCTACTTTATTTCTCTACAAGCTTGGGGCAGCTTACAAATAATTGAAAATCCTCTCAAAATCTTTTGCAGATTAATAAAGAACTAATTAATGGTAGGGAGGCTAAGAACAAATTTTCCTTGCTCAGAGTCCCTCAATTATTCATGGCACGGTCCTGTTCGGAATACCTTGATGTAGCCTCGCAAAATGTATCTTGAATGTAGTACTCTGCTGTGTAGTTTTGCATCTCTGCGGTAACTACTAGTGGCTACCAAGTTGAAAGGGACTGCCTCTTGCCATCTTTATCCTCAACCCAAACAAGCAAGTCCTTCTGCATGATTCCCAAAGATGCAGCCCTTTCGTCTCCCCTTTACGCTTTGAGATAATTGCAAAGGGGAGTAAGGTTCTCCATGCACAGGAAACAGCTTCTTTCTTCCCGTCTCCTTAATCAATCTTATGGATTTCCCATTTGTTCAAGGAGGAAAACATGTTTTTTTGGGTCTAAAGTAAGTGACATTCTGTATACAATCTTGCCGAATCCCAAATTAGGCTCCATTTTGGAGACGTTGCTTTGCAAGTGTGTGGCACTGGGGCGGTGAAGAAGTGTCGGTAACCTTCTTTTTCTCTAGGCAAGGCAACAGAGAACACTTGCTTGGCTCCAAAAGCAATTATTGACTGTTTTATTTTGGATCAAGCCACTGGTTCCTGTAGCCCTCAGCTGTCAACTTTTACTGGAACCAGCTTGCTGGTCCCTCAGTCTCCTTCCCCAGAGCCATTGTCTAAGTGACTTCATCAGCAATTGGCTGAGGTGTGCTGATGTCATAAGGCAGGGCCAGGGCAGGCAGAGAAGTGTCACATGTCCACATGAAGCCTGCCTTGTACTGAATCTGATCCCCAAAAACCTAACCATTCTTCTTTAATTGGCCATTGCTCTCCAATGTCTTAGGGAAAGGTCTTTCCTAGCCACAGATCCCTGTAGCTGGATCAGCCAGCCAACCAAACAGTCAATCTTTATCATCGTCATAGACCAGCATGACCTAAATAAGATACAATTCAAAGGATAAAATAAATTAAAACTGTAAATATATGTCTCAAAGAATCTATTAGCAGAAAAAACTTGGGAATACAAAAAAAGGTATGGGAACAGGAGGAGGAGGAGGAGGAGAAGGAGGAGAAGAGTTGGATTTATATCCCCCCTTTCTCTCCTGTAAGGAGACTCAAAGGGGTTACAAATTCCTGTCCCTTCCTCTCCCACAACAAACTCCCTGTGAGGTGGGTGGGGCTGAGAGAGTTCCAAAGAACTGTGACTAGCCCAAGGTCACCCAGTTGGCAAGTGTTGGAGTGCACAAGCTAATCTGGTTCACCAGATAAGCCTCCACAGCTCAAGTGGCAGAGTGGAGAATCAAACCCGGTTCTCCAGATTAGAATGCACTTGCTCTTAACCAATAGACCATGCTGGATCCAATTTGGTATGCAGAAGTTCCCATTAAGTATTGGTTTTATTCTCTCCCCCCCACTTCTTTTCCCATTGTATTTTTTTAAATTGCCCCTCTTCTCCCTTGCACTTGGGTTCCTTGCGTATGTGTTGCTCTGCCTCCTGTGGCAGCGGCAGACATTTTGTGAATGGCTCACCTCCGTGTGCCAGAACTCCAAAGGTGCCCACTGGCACAAAAAGTCTGAGGACCCCTGAGCTGTGGTCTCTACAGCAGATGTCTGACAGAGCAGAACAGAAGACCCCAGAAGTTCTTTTTGTTTACATCTTTTATCTTCAAAGATTCTTGTTTTACTTATCAAAAAGGCCTGAGCTTTTTAAAAAAACCTTGTCCAAAGGTTATTGTATTTACTTACCTAAATTGAGATATCTTGCACAATACCATAATAGCAGAGAGGGCAAGGGGAAGACGGGCTAATAATCTGATAATCCGCTTGGCTGATCAAAAAGCAATAAAGTCATTAGTTTAATTAAGGGGCGAGCAAATGTAATGAAACATCCGCGGCAAAACTAAATTAAACATTTAGGAGATATTAAAAATACATATTAACTCATCTGGCGATATTGATTCAAATAATTCTTTGCTGGGGGGGAGGAACGTGATCTATGAACCCCCCTTTGTAATAAAGTGAAATATTTTTAGAATCTCTCACTCTGTACAAGCTTCAAAAAGGGTGCTTTAGCCAAGGAGGAGATAAAATACAAGGATATTTTCTGGAGTGGTGATAGTGGTTATCAACTAGTTTGCTCAATTCTAGACTTGCCGGAGGTTCTCCCTTTATATTTTTGCATTCTACTCCCAAATCTTTTTCTCTGGGGGAAACAAATCCATTTCTTCTGATCTTTTCTCAAATGGCATATCCCCAAGATCTCTGGAGGCCGAACTAGCAGTCTCTGGATACGAGGGAAATAGAAATATTATTATTTTTATTATTATTTTATTAGATTTTTATACCGCCCCATCCCCGAAGGGCTCTGGGCGGTGTACAACATTTAAAACACAATATAATTGAATAAACATTTAAAAGCAGCGATAAAATTCCCAGTGCGTTTACCAAATATAAAACTCAAGGTTTAAATTTAAATTTAGATTCAAGATGTAAGGTGGCGTCCAGCGTTCCAATAATATAAAATCCCTCCCTCCCCACGGTAAAGGGAGGCATGGCGAGTCTCATTAGGTGATTAGCGGCCCAGATGTTAAGGGCCAAGGAAGGGGCACCATTAGCGGCTGGTTCCTCCAAAGGCCCGGCGGAACAGCTCCATCTTACAGGCCCTGTAAGGCCCTGTAGCCTCTTTTAATCTGTTAGGAGGCGGGGTTTTGTTTTGACCATTTTCGTTGCCTGTATTCCAGATCCGCTGGGTTCTTTTCCACCATTTTCATGGCATTTGTACACTGTGTTTGCCGCATTTTGGTGCCATTTCTAGGCCAAAATCATGCATAAGGCAACGCTCAAAAGGATAAGTCTCCCGGGAGGGAATTGACATCATGGGGGGATGGGAAGAGAGAAAATGGTGCAAAAAGTGAAGACTCACAGGTCTGATTTGCGTGAGGAAGAAGGAAATCGAAATGGGGATTTGTGAATCGTTGCGGGGGAGGGGGTTGCACAATTCAGTAGCATCTGCAGTGCAGACATGTTGTAGGGCTTGAAAAATTCATCTCCCTTGTGAAGATTGGCTGTAGGTAGGTAGGGTTGCCGGCCCCAGTTTGGAAAATGGCTGGAGATTTGGGAGTGGAGCCTGAAGAAGGTGGACTCTGGGGAAGGGAGGGACCAGAAGCGGAGGAGCTCTCAGGGACATGTGGGGTCACATGTCCCTGGGCACATGCCAGCAGGTCACTTGGGGGGCAGAGAATAGCCTGCACACCCCTCCCCTCCCCTCAGCCTGGCCCCACCAGGCTGCTCCTTCAGCTGACAGAGCCTCTGCTGGCCAAAGGTGCAGCCTGGCTGGGCTGCCTCCACAGGCGTAAGGCTGAACACACTCAAACAAAGTCGACTTTATACAAAAGGAACGAACTTTATTGATATGTGTCGCCCTAACTACAGGGTGCTGGAACTGAGGGTTCATGCTCTCCGTTTCAGCATATATAGTCCATTTGAATAAGGGCAATGGTTGCTCATTGGTCCATTTTCCTGCCGGGGAGTCTTGGCGGGGACTGTTGCATCATGGGAGTAATAGTTTCATAGGTCTGTAACCCTGACAATGGGTAAGTGGGGCACAGTGGGAGGCGCCGGGGGGATGCCCAGAGCAGTGTTGCCCCGGACGCCATTCCTTCACCCCCCCACCTCTGGGAGGGACCACAGTAGGTCACCCAGTCCACCCTCCAAAGCAGCCATTTTCTCCCAGGGAGTCTGTAGTCTGGAGATCCGTTGTGATCCTACGGGATCTCCATGCCCTTCCTGGAGGTCGGCATCCCTAGTTGAAGAGATTGCAAAATGCAGTTCTCACCTTGCTCGTTCCCAAAAGAACATCCCAAGTTATTGACGACCATGCCCTCCCTCGCCTTTAGCTCACCTATGGCTGTTACAGTGTTAAAGAATAAACACCGGGCAGCGTGATCTGTAATAACATTATGCAGTAGTGCCCCTTTGCTCATTAGCTCCGGCACCTTGCAAATCTGTGTCAACCCACGTGGGAGACTTCGAAGCCGAGAAAGGTAATCTGATAAAGCATCATTTTATTTTTCTGCCGGTGCATAACTTTTTTTTTTTATAGGTAGCACATAAGAACACATCTAATGAAATCTCTCATAATAAATGACTGGGATCGTGCGATATTGTACAGTGACCAAAGGCAAGAACCAATAAGTTGCCCTTCAGTTACCATAAAAGACAATTTATCAGCAGTCCCGGATTTGCCCAAGCCGTAACATGCTCCTTTTTCAGCAATGCATTGAGCATCTGGTCCTTCTTTCCACTAAATACTTCTTACGATATAATATTTCTATGTGGGTTTTTATTTCATTTTCTGCTGCACTCCTCCTGACTTTGTGGGAAATTAGTTCACCTTGTGAAAATTATCATATTATACCTGATTATAATCACTGTCTTATTGGGATACTACAGTTGGAGACCCAGTGTGGTGAAATAGTTGGACAAGCATCTGGGAGACCGTATCCAATCTTCTTGTCCATCATGACATCTGTTGGCTGACCATGAGCCAGTTACTCTTAGGCCCCTTCCACACACGCAAAATAATGCGTTTTCAAACTGCTTTCAGTGCTCTTTGAAGCTGTGTGGAATAGCAAAATCCACTTGCAAACAGTTGTGAAAGTGGTTTGAAAACACATTATTCTGCATGTGCGGAATGAACCTTAGTTCTTTTCAGTGATTACAATCACACAACAGAACTCTGCAGAGGAAACACTTTATTTCCTGCCTCAAAATGTTTTAAAGTGTCTGTACAGAAAGGGTCTTTGTTAGAAACAAGGGGGAAGGAAGTCTGAGAAAGAATTTTAGCTTACAAGTCAATGGGATTTAAATTGGATTTTAATTGGAGCCATATCCGTGAAGCAATACACAATGTTGATTGCTTCGGGGTGCACAATTTCTTATTTGTGTTCCTTACGTATATATGAAAACAGAGATTCTATGCTGGAAAGCTGTATCCAACAGAACACAATACGCAGAGGTGCCTTTGGAAGCAGTCATTTTTATGGTACGTTTTAATTCTGAGCAAGCAATAATGCTCACTGAAAGTCACCAAATGCAGTATAATTTTGACAAACTCCATATTTAAAACAGCAGATACACATAGACTCCAATTATGATTAATTACACAGGGAAACTCCTTGTTACAGGCAGCAACCAATCACCCAGACCTGGAAGTATTCTCCAAAGGGGTAGGCACAAAGACCACTAGGCTAGGGGAAAGCAGGAAATGTGGGGAGACCCCAGGGTGAAGCCCATAGCCACGCCGAAAGCTGTAAGTGTGTCAAACCCCAGAGCTTTGACCCAAATCAGACTATGTAATTGGAAAGTTAAGACGCCTTTATTGGCAGACACATGAGTAAGTGGGGAAAAGCTGGTTCTTCCAGAACAGGGGTCTGCAACCTGTGGCTCGCCAGATGTTCATGGACTACAATTCCCATCAGCCCCTGCCATCATGGCCAATTGGGCTGATGGGAATTGTAGTCCATGAACATCTGGGGCTGATGGGAATTGTAGTCCATGAACATCTGGAGAGCTGCAGGTTGCAGACCCCTGTAAACAACCCCAGTATATCAAACTCCGTTCCTCCTCCCCCCTTCCTAACCCATAATACTATCCAGAGGTGGGATCGAGCAGGTTCTCACAGGTTCCCGAGAGTAGGTTACTAATTATTTGTGTATGCCGAGAGGGGGTTACTAATTGGTGATTTTGCCACGTGATTTTTGCCTTAGTTACGCCCTTCCTCTCAGCAGTAGCGCGCAGAACTTGAAGCAGTCTAGCAGGAGGTGCACTGGCGTGCGTGGCAGCCTGCGCCTGCGTGCATTCGTTTCCCGCCCAAGGACCGGCGCAGCGGCTGCGTCCTTGCCACAGCCCCGCCCAGGAATGCCCCGCCCCGGAATGCCCGGCCACACCCCATTGGCGCTACACCACAATTTGAATCCCACCACCATGGGAACCTGTTACTTAAATTTTTGGATCCCACCACTGATACTATCCCACACTACAGAAGGCCCGAAAGACAGGAATACAGAATGGACTCAAGGTCGAAGGACTGAAATAATGTCTTAAGCTCTGGGAGCCTCCACTTAGTTACCCAGGGAAAACCGAAGTATTTTGCCAGCATCTGGAGCCCCCCCCCCCCCCCCCCCCCCAGTGTCTTTCTGCTTGATGCCAGGCTCCAGCCTGACATTGTGCATATGGAGCCTGTGACATAGCAGGCGGGGGCTCCATAACCAACTTGAGGAACCACCGGTTGAAGACCACTGGCTTGATTGCCTCACACCTGAGAAGGTTCTTATGTTCTTATGTTGAAGCACCTTCCTTATGAGGAGAGGCTGCAGCGTTTGGGACTCTTTAGTTTGGAGAGGAGACGTCTGAGGGGGGATATGATTGAAATCTATAAAATTATGCATGGGGTAGAAAATGTGGACAGAGAGAAATTTTTCTCTCTTTCTCACAATACTAGAACCAGGGGGCATTCATTGAAAATGCTGGGGGGAAGAATTCGGACTAATAAAAGGAAACACTTCTTCACGCAACGTGTGATTGGTGTTTGGAATATGCTGCCACAGGAGGTGGTGAGGGCCACTAACCTGGATAACTTTAAAAGGGGCTTGGGCAGATTTATGGAGGAGAAGTCAATCTATGGCTACCAATCTTGATCCTCCTTGATCTCAGATTGCAAATGCCTTAGCAGACCAGGTGCTCAGGAGCAGCAGCAGCAGCAGAAGGCCATTGCTTTCACATCCTGCCTGTGAGCTCCCAAAGCCACCTGGTGGGCCACTGCGAGTAGCAGAATGCTGGACTAGATGGACTCTGGTCTGATCCAGCAGGCTAGTTCTTATGTTCTTAGGTTCTTAAGGTCTCCTCAAAATGCTACTCAGGTCTTCTCAATGGGGCTTAATTCCAGGAAACATTCTTAGGATCGGCAATGTCTTCCACCCAACTATTTTAGCATTCCCGTCCCACAATCCCCAAAATTCCTCTTTCAATATATCGATGCGTTTATTTTCAATTCGTTCTCCTCCTCTTTCTCCCCTTCCTTTGCCAGGTTAGAAAATGTGACCTTAAAGCTCTTTCTGATCCCTCACGAAACCCACATAGTTAAGAAACGTTTCCCCACCACCACCTTTGTTTCGTACAATGTAACGCGTCCCCTCATTTTCAACACGCGAGCCCCAGTTTATGCATTAGCGGGATCCGGTTGCGGCAGCCTCATCAAAATGGATGGCATGATCATATCTGAAATTTACACAAGGCCCTTTTCAATAAAGCATATTCTGCCCTCCCTGTAATAGAATCCTCTAGAGCTTTAAAGTCTTTCAAGTGGAATAAAGATGTTACAGTAATGACAGTCAATGTAATGAGATTAAATGTAGTCGGGAGCCAAGGTAAATGGCCTTACATTGGAACCAGTGTCGGAACAGAGGCTCGTATAATGAAGACAAAGGAGAGGATCGTGGCTTCTTGGCTGCACTTCCTCAAATGAACGGTGGCCACAGCAGGGAGGAACGCCGAGCGGCAGGGGCTGTAGGCATCTTGTGAGATTTTTCATTGAAGGAAATTTGCAAGTTCTTAGCCATAAAGTAGTACAGTGAAATCAGGCAAGGGGGGGGGGGCATAGTTGCATTAGGAATACATTCCTTGCCTTTCAGGTGGCATTCCAAGCAACACTCCAGAAAAATTGTAGATATCCATAGGTTCGTTGCCTGATAGGTTGCCTGAGAGCCAGCGTGGTGTAGTGGTTTAGAGCAGGTGGGTTCTAATCTGGGGAAAGGGGGTTGATTCCTCCACCTGAGTGGCAGAGCCATTTCTGCTTCCGCACTCCTACATTCCTGCTGGGTGACCTTAAAATTACCATTGCCTGTCTCTGTGGAACAAACCTGGACTTCCTTTATGGTCTCCCACCCAAATACGAACCAGGGTCAACCCTGGTTAGCTTTTGAGATCTGACAAGATCAGGCCAGCTTGGGCTATCCAGGAGAGAGGAAACCCCACTTAGATGAGTGTAATCTTGCTTATGATTTCACGGGGTGTGTCAACTTTGAAATGGGTTTTGCATACAGCTGGTTGCCTATGTATTCTGAATCTCTTTGTACCTTACTTATGGCTATATCACTTTGCTTCAGGGAGGCCCCTTCTTCACACGCAAAATAAATGCGTTTTCAAACCACTTTCACAACTGTTTGCAAGTGGATTTTGTTATTTTGCACAGCTTCAAAGAGCACTGAAAGCAGTTGGAAAGTGCATTATTCTGCATGTGCGGAATGAGCCGGAGAGTTCTATGGCACCAGCAGTCAATGATGCACCAATCTCATCCTTTATCTTAGGCCTATTCGCAAGCCTACCAATCATCTTTTCTCATGTGTTATAATAATGTCAAATGGCTGACCTGAGCAGACCTGAAACAGCAATTTTGGGGGATATTTTCATACTGGATATCATGGAATGCACATCCATAATAGTGGTGAATCTCTGACCAAGACTCCATAGGGCGAATCATGTATGAGGCCATCATTTGCCAGTTTGTTTTATAATACACCATCCAAAGCCATTTTCTGCATGTGTTGGACCTTTACCTGAATTGAGTCATTTGACTCAGGATAGTGTCGTTGGGCACAGTCATTTCAATTGACTGACAATGCTATCGTAAACAAAGCTACACCCTCCTAAGGCCATTGACTTCCATTGACTAAAAAGGGCATAACTCGGTTAAGGACTGCCCTGCTAATACTGTCTTCCATTCAGGGTAAAGGATTGTTAATTCTAGCAATGAACCCACAGGGGAACAAGCACATCAGCTCTGTCCTTACTGAACGGAGGTGAAGAACTAACAAACCAATATCTGCACTATGGATTTTCTGTTTCGTCATTAATTAAAACTGGTTCTCCATGTGTCTCTGCCTCAGACACCTGAGTGGGGGGCTGGAAATGATCCAATTCTCCCCCCTCCCCCTTTAACACTTAGGAAACTAGAAAGGTTCTCTTCGGTTTTAATTTCAAGCGCTTGTCTTTTGTTTTACTGAAGCCTATGGAGGTCCCAGCTTTGCCAGAAAATGAAACTGAGAACATATCCATGGCTCTCGGGTTCATAAATTGCCATTCAATGGTGGTGCTTCAAAAGCAATGGTTAAGAATATGCTGTTTATGTCGAAGGCTTTCAAGGCTGGATTCAACTGGTTCCAGTGGGTTTTCCGGACTGTGTGGCCGTGGTCTGGTGGATCTTGTTCCTAACGTTTCGCCTGCATCTGTGGCTGGCATCTTCAGAGGTGATACACCTCTGAAGGTGCCAGCCACAGATGCAGGCGAAATGTTAGGAACAAGATCCACCAGACCACGGCCACACAGCCCAGAAAACCCACCAGAACCAATGTGCTGTTTGCTTCCAACCTGGACTTCCTTCATTCCTGATGCTTTAGCTTTGCACTTCTTAATGGTAATTCATTTTCTTTTTTTAAAGAAATAGGTGTGTTTGACAATTTTCCTCATCTGAATGTCTTCCCTCATTTTTGGTAATCTAAGTTACCTGGTCTGGTTTCCGAAGCAGAACTGACATATTAGGGATATGCTGTTGCTTCAGTTTTTATTACCAGTAAAGCCTGTAGACATTTGGCTCACGGCTGTTCTCATTTCATGTCTGTCTTTTCTTCTTTGACACATCAGTGATATGCTGATGTGCTACTCCTGTGTGCACTGTGATACTCAGTGCACACTGAGAAAACTCTGCACAGAAAAAAATGAAGAGGAGGAGGAGGAGGAGGATGAGGAGGAGGAGGAGGAGGAGGAGGAGGAGGAGGAGGAGGAGGAGGAGGAGGAAGAGTTTGGATGTATACTAAGGTGACCAGATTTTCACCTTTTTAAAGCGAGACGCGCGCGCGTGTGCAGGCGGCCGCAGGAGCGCACTGCCTTTTGGGGCGCTCCCCGGTTTCCCGCCCTGCCACAGGAGCGCCCCAGAAGGCAGTGCGGCAGCCTTCCAAAAATCAGGAGATTTAAAAACCCCGCGGGATGCGGGACAAATTGCTTAAAAGCGGGACTGTCCCGCCAAAAGCAGGACGTCTGGTCACACTAATGTATACCCCCCTTTCTCTCCTGTAAGAAGACTCAAGGCTGCTTACAAACTCCTTTCCCTTTCTCTCCCCACAACCGACACCTTGTGAGGTAGATGAGGCTGAGAGAGTTCTGAATTAACTGTGACTAACCCAAGGTCACCAGCAGGAATGTCCGGAGTGAGGAAACAAATCCTGTTCATCAGATAAAAGTCCACTGCTCGTGTGGAGGAGTGGAGAATCAAACCCAGTCCTCTAGATCAGAGTCCACCTGCTCTTAATCACTGTACTGTTTCCTTTACACTTCCTTTGATGTGCTGAGGCTCTGGTATGGAATAGACGTCAGACAAAACACTACAAAAAAGTAATCTTCATGCAACCAGGCCTATAATCATAAGACTGCTTTTTTGCAGTGTTTTGAAAAGCATTCGTATCTGATTTTGTAAAAACAACAAGCAAACCAGCATAAGGAATTGAAAATAGAAGCAAAGAGTACATAATATAATTCTGGAATTAATTTTTAAAAATTCTGTAGTTAAACTGGGATTCAAAAGGTGTGAACTGGAGGTAGACTGAAATCCCAGACATCAAGTAAACCGAATATGGGAAATATACTCTTTCTTGAAGTACATTTAGTACATTGTAAGAACAGGCAGCTGATACAGTGATACCTGGGAGGAAAAGAAATAACCTAAAAGCAGAGTCTCATTGTGGATAGGCAAAATCTCTTCTTTGCAAAAGCCTTATAGTGAGTTTCAAAGGCAAGAAAAAGCCATTTGCTTGACATTTAACATTCTTTTAAGACAGCACACACAGCCACCGCGTGTGTTACTTTATTCAATAAATGTGGCATCTTGCATTGTATGCTGGCATAAATCACTGTAGCGCCAAGAGAACATTTTTTTTCCTGAGCTCTGTTTATTTGTCAGCATAAAACACAACTTCTGTACAGAGACAATGCTTGATAACATTTCAAAAGAAGATGTTTTGACTATGTATAACAGGGAAACCAGAGGACTCTTACGGCAACACAACACAGTGCTGGGATGTTTTCTGTGGTGATGAGGTTTGAATCTTTCAGAGACTCCACGGCATATAAAACTTTACAGAACAGGGATCGTTTTCAACTCCTCTGCAAGATGGATCCATGCTTCTTTATTTCCATGAGGGGTTTTTTTTGGGGGGGGGGGGTCCTCACACCAACAGTTTCTCATCAAATGGATGGATGTTTAAAACATTGTTTGGGAGTCAATGAATCAGCATTATTTATATTCATCAATGGCATATGTTGTGCATATAAAGAGTACTCATTCCTGCAGAATTGCCATTTCTGAGTTGGGACGTTCCTGGAGGTTTAGGGCAGAAGCCTGGGGAGGAAGGAATTTGGGGAGGAAGCAGAGGTGGGATCCAGCAGGTTCTCACAGGTTCCTGAGAGTAGGTTACTAATTATTTGTGTGTGCCGAGAGGGGGTTACTAATTGGTGATTTTGCCATGTGATTTTTGCCTTAGTTCCGCCCCTCCTCTCAGCAGTAGCGCGCAGAACTTGAAGCAGTCTAGCAGGAGGTGCACCGGTGTGCGAGGCAGCCTGTGCCTGCATGCATTCATTTCCCTCCCAAGGACCTGCGCAGTGGCTGCGTCTTTGCCACAGCCCTGCCCAGGAATGCCCCACCCATGGAATGCCCGGCCACGCCCCCGTCGCGCCCCGCCCAGCCCCACTGGCGCTACGCCACAGTTTGAATCCCACCACCATGGGAACCTGTTACTAAAAATTTTGGATCCCACCACTGGGAGGAAGGGACCTCATTGGCGTACCATGCCAAAGAATGCACCCTTTGAAGCAGCCATTTTCTCTAGGAGATCTCCAGGCACACCTGAAGGATGCTAACCATGCTGACAGCATGTCGACCTTCTCATTAGAATTTATATACATACTTCCTAAATATACATAAATATTCCTACGTCCCCACCCAGCCTCTGCGCTCTGCAGGGGACAATTTACTTGTGATCCCGGGCCCCTCTATGATACGGCTAGCCTCCACAAGGGGCAGGGCCTTCAGTGCCCTGGCCCCTGCCTGGTGGAACTCCTTGCCACCAACTGTCTGTGCCCTGCGGGACCTTGAACAGTTCCGCAAGGCTTGTAAAATGGAATTAAATTGCCGGGGTGGGGGTGGGGGGTGGGTTTAGCCGTTGAACTGCCATCCCCCGTATTCCATCTGGCGGGCGAATTATGTGCATTCTGATGCTGCTTCCACCCTTGTGTCTATCCTCATGACACAAACAGCATTACCTTCGTGCCATCTAATGTTGTACTGTATTTGTTAATTTATTAATTTTAAGTGGCCTCATGTTTGTATCGGGTTTTATCTGGTTGAATTTTATATGTTGTAAACTGCCCTGAGCCCTTTGCGGGTGGGCAGTATAAGAAACGTAATAAATCAATATAAATAAATATGTACATTTGTAGGAGAGAATCCATGAATGTTCACTTTAAAAAGGGAGCTGGGGTCATGCAAGGATAAATGTGGTCTTTTAACCTCAAATTTAGCCGCTGAAGCTTAAGAGTTACTCAAGAGTTACTCAAGAGTTACTCAAGGAGCAGCAGTGGCGTAGGAGGTTAAGAGCTTGTGTATCTAACCTGGAGGAATCTAACCGGGTTTGATTCCCAGCTCTGGGGAATTCAGATTGGCCTGTACACTCCCACACATGCCAGCTGGGTGACCTTGGGCTAGTCACAGCTCTTCTGAGCTTTCTCAGCCCCATCCACCTCACAGGGTGTTTGTTGTGAGGGGGGAAGGGCAAGGAGATTGTCAGCCCCTTTGAGTCTCCTGCAGGAGAGAAAGGGGGGATATAAATCCAAACTCCTCCTCCTCCTCCTCCTCCTCCTCTTCTTCTTCTTCTTCTTCTTCTTCTTCTTCTTCTTCTTCTTCTTCTTCTTCTTCAACGTGCATAGAATGAAAAAAAGTGTACGTTTATACATATGTATATTTAATATCCATATCTATATCCATATCTAATATGGATGTTCGCTGTAATGTGTGCACTTGGCTAGTGCGTTGCCTTCGTTTAGACTTTGACAGCCCTCACTCTCCTCCTTCCAACGGAGAATGACTAATGAAGAGCAAGCAGGCAGAAGTCATTTAATTTACTATGGCTTTCTGATTCAGTTGAAGTGGAGGATGGAAGCTTTGTGGCCAACCAGATCTATGAGGTAGACCCAGAGGATTTGACGAAGGCCAACTTTTTTTTCCTTGTGTTCCTTTTTTCATTATATCTGACCCTTTTGAAGGCGAGAGCTTTGTTACCAACTATTAGCCTATGGCAGCGAGCTAGAGAGATGAGAATTTGTGAAGGCACGGAGCACACCAAAAAAAAAAGATGAAGCAATTGAAATTACAGGGTTATTGGTATCTTGTTGTTGAAGTAGCTTGGGGTTGCTTAGGCAGAGCCACAAAAGGGTATATAATGGTTTTTACGTGCACGATTGTGAAATGAACTCTTGGCTCAATGTGGCCAGATTTTCAATTCCAAAACTTTTCTTATCCTGTGGTTTAATTGTAAAACTTTTTTTAAAAAAAGTTAAAGAGAAACTCCTAAAGAGTGAAAACAAAACGCCGTTTGCTCTTGCCTCAACTAATTATTTTACTTCCTTGCAAAAAACCATTACAACAAACTATCTTTGTTGTAATGCACGGGAATTTGTAAGTTGTATTTTTCATGAATAATATATACTTTTCTGAATGCTGTAATAAATTCTGCATGCGATGTCTGCACATTTGTCAGGCAAGTTAAAAATTATAATAGTTGTATTTCTCTACAGGGCTGTAAATAATGGGTTCTAGGAAAAGGAGGGTGGAAAAGCAATAGCAAAATATTTTCATAAGTGTATGGAATTTCCTCCTCCCTTTTTGTGGTAATAAAAATGCTTATTCTGTCATAATAAAACCTCTTAGGAATCAATGTGTATTACCTCTCTACAGAGAATTGCAACCTGCTTGCGACTTACTGAGGTATGTTATGTGTGAGGCATATTTGGAGCACAGGGCTGAACCCAATATGCAAGTTGCCCTCGGTATGATGCTGAGTTTATAACATTCAAATGTTATAACAAATAACTTCCCCACAAAGAATTCTGGGAAGCAGTCTTTAACGAGATGCTGAATATTCTTTCTTAGATATTCCTGTCACAGACACACACAAACACACAAAAAATTCCCAGAGCTGTTTGTTGAGGGGAAAGAACGGTTGTTATACTGCTTCAAGTGACACCAATTTGCCAGTTCCAGACTTAAAGCTTTTGTGTTGATGTTTTTGCCCTAGAGGAGCAAAAGGGTGTCTAGAAACAGCTTCCCAAAACACTAAGCAGGACAGCATGGATCCTTGTTCCAAAAGATGAGAAGAGGACCACTGTTTTACTCCCCCCCCCACCGCTCACAATTGTCATTTGCTGTTCTCACCCCTGGAGAAATGCGGTCGACCACTTCAGGTTTAACAATAATTCCTTGACTACAAAGAACCCTGGGAAAAATGTAGTCCTATGATGTGGTTTTGGGAACTGTAACAAAATTCACATCTTTCTCATTCCCAGGATTCCTTGGGGAGACTTTGAGTGCTGAACTGTGCTCAGATACGTTCGCAGGATTAACTGAGTGTCCTACTGACCCAATACTCCCTCAATTCAGTTTGGGAACTTTCCCTTCCCATAAAGCGGTCTAAAATTGTCTCAGTCTTTAGGAGAGAAACAGTCTTAAATTACCCCTCACATTAGCCCAATGTTGGAATTGGGGCACACCAGATGCACTGGAGGAGTCTTCTCCATCTGGATAATGATCCACCTGCAAAACATTAGGCTAAATAACATGGCCTCATTACCTGTCTTTCCGCAGATCCATCTTTGCTCGAAATCCTCAGACTTTCAATTAAATATAGCCTTCATTTCCTTCAGAAACTCTTTGCAATCTTATCCTATGTGCAAAACAAATTAAAAGTGTATGCCCAATCGCCCTAGGGAGAACACCAGCACATCTTTCATTGACAGCTCAGTTGCTGTTTGCTTCTTTTGCTCAAGAGGGGCACAAAATCAAAACAGCAGGATAGATACTTCTGGGCTCTGCTCGCCAGCCAAATAAAATAAAAATAAAAACCTAAACAACAGCTTTGCACCTTATATCATATTTCCCGCTACCAAGGACGAGAACGTTCCCTCTTTTGTTTATCTTCATTCATGTCTTTGTCAGTGGTTCTTCCACATGCCTGGTTTGGTAAATTCATTTCTATTGTGTAGGCACTGGCGTAATGCCCATTGGGCAAGGTGGGCAGCTGCCCAGGGCATCACCTTGTGGGGGGCATCAAAATGCTGGGTTCGTTTTTAGGTATTTTTAGTGGTTTTCCATTTTTGGCCTGCAGGGGGCGCAGGTCTTAGGCTAGCGGCACCAAAATTTCAGCGTATCATCGGGAGACTCCTTATGCTACCCCCCAAGTTTGGTGAGGTTTTATGGACTCCCAAAAGGGGTGCCCCATCCCCCATTGTTTCCAATGGGAGCTAATAGGAGATGGAAGCTACAGTTTTGAGGGTCCATAACTTTGGCCCCCCTGAACCAAACTGCACCAAACTTGGGGAGAATCGTTAGGGCAGTCTCCTGATGAGACCCTGAAAGTTCTGAGACTGTGCCTTCAAAAATGTGCCCCCCAGCCTGCAACCCCCATTGACAGCAATGCAGAAAACTCAATGTAGAACAAAGATTCTTGGGCAAATTTTGGGATGTTCTTGCAGGGAGGGCATTCTTGGACGATGACAGCACCACAATTTCCAGGGTATCATCTGGAGACTGTCATGATGGCACCCCCAAGGTTTGGTGCAGTTTGGTTCAGGGGGTCCAAAGTTATGGACCCTCAAAAGGGTAGCCCCCATCTCCTATTAGCTCCCATTGGAAACAATGGGGGATGGGGCACCCCCTTTGGGAGACCATAACTTTGGACTCCTTAGAACCAAACCTCACCAAACTTTGGGGAGTAGCATAAGGACAGTCTCCTGATGATATGCTGAAATTTTGGTGTTGATATGTCTAAAAACTTCACCCCCTGTAGGCACCAATGTCCTGGTGCAAAAAAAAATTTGGTCGTGGTGGAGTGGCCACCCATGGGGGGGGGGCATCCAACTCAGGTTTTGCCCAGGGCTACAGTTTGCCCAGGGCTGCCTCATTACACCCCTGTGTGTAGGCATATCACCTGGTAGGTAGGCAGGCAGGCAGGCAGGCAGACAGACAGATAGATTCTGTTTCACATAAATATGATAGTTCGGTCAGTTGAGATGCAGCGGTAGAGAAAGTTGTATGCTTCCGCATTAGAATATAGTCCTGAACAAATATGAACATTATCATTCATTGGTATGCCCTGCCTTTGTCAAAACCATTATTTTGTGCATTATTGAACACAACTCTGATACAAGAGCATTTATGCCAAAATGTATTTGTATTTTCAAATAGCTGGGGGGAGCAGAGCTAGGTGGCCTCTGGGAACCAGGTGGAACATTCTACAACAAAGAAGGTCTGACATGCTTTGTTTTGTGGTGGAGGAATATACAATCTGTTAACATCTTTATGTGGAACCCAGCATAGATAGATGAACTATGGTGGTTTATTAATGTACATACACAGCATTCAGAAAATAATAGCATGGAATGGGTGTTTGGGGGATTAAGCAAGCAGGAATAGGAAAATTTAAATTATCTGGACAGATGGCATATTTACTTATAGTGATTCACACCAGTTCAGAAACCTCTGACTTAGAATTTTGGTTTTGAGAGTTTTCATATTCCAAGGCTTCCCTTGGACTCTCCATACTACATCTGTAATGTACTTAAATGAGTAACATCAAAGAACTTGTTTCAATCAGGCTGCAGTTTAACACAACATACAGCCCAATTCAGATGGGGAGGGGGGTGAAATGGGTTGTGGGAGCAGCAGGGGCCTGCACCCAGTCAGCATAAGGGGTACCTAGAGAGAAAACATGGCTGTGGGTGGGCACCACACAGCTCTGCAGTGGCGAAACCCAGAAGGACCTGCCACCCTGAAGCTATGCTGGCAGAGGAGAGCACACTGGTGCAGTGGAGGGTGGGCTTGGAGTGTTCCCAGGGTTGGAGCTGACTTTAATAGGCTTCCACTGGCATTTCAGCATGGGAACTCAAGGAAGTGGCTTTCACCAGTGTTTCAGCCTGGGAACACCAAAAAATGTGGGGTAAGTCAGTGGTGGGATCCAGAAATTTTAGTAACAGGTTCCCTCGCCAGCCCCACCTCAGCAAAGGGGGCAGAGGCGCACCTAGGAAAACCTGAGCTCTGGGCAAAACCTGAGTTGGACGCCCACCCCCCATGGGCAGCCACCCCACCATGACCCCCCCCCCAAATATTTTTGCACCAGGTCATTTCTAAATCATCATCACATTATAGAAAATGCCCCAGCTCCCAAATCTGAACACAGCAATGGTGAAACACACAGGTTCTTTGATAGAGACTGGGGAGATAAAAGGTACGAAAGGCTGAGAATCAATGAATTGCAGAACCTGAAAGGGATTAACCCAGTTCAGGGAGTTACATTATTAGTCACAATTGCTATATGGAACCTTCACGTTCAAAGGCAGGATGCCTCTCGGGGAGGCGAGGGCGTGGAGACGGAAAAGCGGACCCAATTAGTAACCCCCTCTCGGCACACACAAATAATTAGTAACCCCCTCTTGGGAACTGGTGAGAACCTGCTGGATCCCACCTCTGGGGTAAGTCCTTTGCTCCAGTGGGGCTAGTCGGGCTGCAGGAAGTTTCTCCGTTTTGCCTCCTTTCCACGCTGCCCGAAACCCCCTTGGGAGTGGCACAGCACCATCTTTGCCCCATTGTGCCCAGCCGCCATGGCGCTCCCCTGCCTTCTGGATTGGACTGCCCAGACTTAATGGTAGAGCATCTGTTTTGTGTGCATGGGTTCCCAGGTTCAATCCCTGTCATTTTCACTTTAAACAACCAGGTGGTTTAAAAAAATTATTTAGTGTATTTATATGCCCCTTCTCTCCTGGAACACAGACTCAAAGCGGCTTACAAACATCAAAGACATAGAATTCCAATCACTTAAAGTTCTAATGCATCAAAGCCTAAATTTTATTACATGTGTAATATCTCAAATATGCTGTCATCCTTGTTACCATAAAAAATCAAAAGGGAGAAAAACACAGCACACTGGCTATCTGCAAGCCAAGATAGTAAGCGGCCTTTTCCTTCCCAGTCCCAATGGTGTGAAAGATCTCTGCTAGGGACCCTGGTGAGTCACTGCCAGTCAGAGTAGAGAAGACGATATGCACCTTGAGAGACCAACAACCTGACACCAGAGGCGTAGCTCCAAGGGGACAGGGGGTGATGCACCGGGCGTGCGCCCCTGTGGGGTATGATGAGGGCATTCCGGGGCGTGGCGGGGGCGTTCCAAGGTGGGACGGTGTGGAGGACACACACCGGTGCACTGGGGCCTTTTTTCTCTTGCTACACCTCTGCTTGACACTAGAAGGCTGCTTCATGTGTTCATGTGACCTCTAACTGCAACAAACATCACTCCATGGTGTCTTTGTGTGAACAGGGTTTTTGTTTTAATAAAGTTTCCTCCCAGGAATTTTGAGTTAAAAAGAGTTGAAAGTTAGCTCCAAAGCATGCAAAAAGTTGTCTCCACTCTTATTTACATATGAAGTAGAGTTGTCAAAGCATTTAACTCCTGGAATAACTTAATAAGCAAAAGCAAACACAATTATCTCCAGCTGAATTAAAGAGCATTAAAACTATCAAAAAGATTAATCTACTAGATCTATGGAAAACTTCATACAAGTCAGTTTATTGAAATCAGTTGCGTTATTGAATTTCAATTGTGTTCGCTTTCAAACAAGATGAGCCAGGAAGTGAAATTAAGCATAACAAGGGGGTGGGGGGGAGAGGCTTATTATGGGTCATCAGAATTTTTCAGAACCAACAGCAAAAATTAGGATATGCTCGTTCCGCAATGTGCGATGCATCTTCTAAGCACTTCAATCATTTCATCTCAACATGGAAATAGCAAGAGATAAATCGTCACTAGATCTACAAAGGCAAAACAATAAAACAAAACTTTATAGCATCTAACGCTTTCTTTAAAGGGAAAACAACAGTGGTGCTCAGATTATTTTTTTCAAAGGCTCATATAATTGTGGGGAATATTTAATTGATAAATCATTAATATGATGTCCTACGTCAGCAAATAAGTAAATGTGTGTGGCTCAGGGGTTTTTTCCTCAAAGAAAATATGGTTGAATGCATGAAGCTACTGCGTACGGAGTCAAACTCTTAGTCTATCAAGTCAGCATTGCCTACTCTGATGGGCAGCAACTCCCCAGAGTCTCAGACAGAGGTTTTTTCATAACGCTTCACTTTTAATTGGAGATGACTGGGATTTAATCTAAGATCTTCATGCGAAGCAGGTGCTTTATCGCTCTACTATGCCTCTACCTCCTACTGTAATGTCCAGTACACACCCAGTGCAAACTTCCCCTCAATCCAAATCAACCCCTCCAAGGGACAAAAGACATTTAAGGCCTTGTACATGCCAATTCTCCCAATCCCTCTCTCTTTCCTTCCCCCACAAACAGATAATAACTGTCATAGTGAGAGACATATCTTACTGAGCCATACTGTTGAAAATGCCAGCCATAGATGGGGCTGAAACATTAGGAGCAAAAACTACCAGACCACGGCCACACAGCCTGAAAAACCCACAACAGCCAGTGGATTCAATACAGAACATAATTGCTTTGGAATATTCTACTGAGGTGCCATCTGTAACATTCAGAACTCAGTCAGAATGGCCATTCCCTCCCCTCAACAAGAAGGGCTTATAAAGCATTCCCATCTGCACTGACACTGCCTGAGGTTCGCTGGTATTTGTGTTTCATGGCTCTGGCTCCCGGTAAGACCTTAGTCCCTAACCTATGCATCCCAGTTCTGTGGTTCCCAAATCCTGGTTGCAGGCTACCACTCAAATGTTATTTGTGGCTTAGCCTTAGCAGCTTCCGCATCTGCCGTCCGTCTCCCTCATTCTGTGCAAAGAAATGCTATCCCTCTGAACTTCCTGACTGCCCGACTGATTGCTGCCTGGCTACCATATTCCTGCCTGTTTCAGATGTTTACATGGCTTTGGAGATGAGGAAAAGTTGCAGTCAGTCATGTTGGGCCATGCAAAATGCGGAAGCAGAAAAGATATCGTGTGATACTTTTTATGAGGTCCAACCAAAATGGCACAAAATGCTTTGCAAGCTTTTGAGTTCCTCAGAACTTGGGTTTTGAGCTGATCAGAACTTCGGGCTACAAGATTTTAAAAAATGAAGGACAGGTAAAGCTGAATCCCATTCAAGAGATGTAGATCTTGGCATCCTTTGGCGTTAGATGCTGACAGGTTCCCAGTTTACTTGCTGTTGCATTCTGGGAAGAAGCAGCAAACGAGGGTAGGTTTTCTACTTAGGAGTTCTTGCTGATCATTGGCCTACGGGTCCTTGATATCCTTTGCCTTGGAATGAATTTCCAGGCTGATCCGGCGTGATGGATAGTAAACACCCAAACGATGCTTGTTCACAACCCTTGCCCATTTGACAGGGACCCTGACATATGCTGGCTCCGCTAACTTTCCACAGGGACATTTCTAAGTGCTTTAAAGATAACAGATACGCTCCAGCAGGCTGCAACCACTGTGTAATCAAACTTGGGAACCTTGGTGGAGAGATAGCTTTGAGGGCAAATGATCAACGACACCAGGAATGTAATGCAAGGATTAAAATGCATGGTGATATTTTGTTGTCAAGGAAAGACTAGAGGTTTTGCCATATCCCTCCAACATAGTATCTTCAAAGTAACATGGAAATCTTCACGTTAGCACTTTGTTGGAGTTTTAAATGACTTTGGGCTTTTGTGCATTTATAGCTTTCCATGTAACTGTGGGTTTCCCCCATTACTTTCACAGCAAACGGGATTCTCCTGCTGCAACCACCGCCAGCTGCATGGATCCACCCTTCTGCCCATCCCCCACTTCTTGCAGGTAGAGATCTAGGGTTGCCAGCCCCTGCCCCCCATCATCAATGGGGCGGGGGGTTGGGGGGGTTGCCAAATCCAGGTTGGAAAATTAATGGAGATCTGTGGATGGAGCCTGTGGAGGAAAGCGTCCTCAGTGTGGACCTTCTCTTAATGATCTGGATATTCAGCCACTTAGGAGAGCTTTTACACTCGCTAGATGTGAAGCCCTTCCCTCTGCAATGTTAGATGATAGATCTAAGAAAACACCATACATTGATAGGCTCTGTGCATGTGAGATGGCAGAAATAGAGACCCTGTCACATATTTTTCCACAATGTCCCCTGCATAAGGTGATGAGGGCAAAGCTGTTTAGCTCTCTCCCGATAGCAACTTCATCTGGTTCAGAGGAAAGCTATACGAAAAGGCTTCTAAAAGATGACAATCCTAACATCACAAGAGTGGTGGCGAAGGTCAGCGCCTATATTATGAAAAGACGCAAATATAAACAAGGAAATTTAAACACAAATTAGTGGTAGGCTATTTGGATCATATCTTGGTTTCGTACATCACTTGGGCTACCAGTTTTGAGATCTGATTTTCTCCTATGGTAACATTTTCACAGTTGAAATAATGTTCCCAAATTTTACTTGGAAATTGTATATTGTGGTTTTTTTATATTCTGTATTTAATAATTTCTGGTCTTTGACTGCAATAAAGCTGATTGATTGATTGATTGATTGATTGATTGATTGATTGATTGATTGATTGATTGATTGATTGATTGATTGATTGATTGATTGTGGTGCAATGCCATAAGAGTCCACCCTCCAAGCATCCATTTTCTCCAGAGGAACTGATTTTTGTCGTCTGAAAATGAGATGTACTTTTGAGGAATCCCCAGATCTCACCTGAGTCTGGCACCCCTAACTATTTATTTATTTATTTATTTATTTATTTATTTATTTATTTATTTATTTATCAAATTTCTAAACTTCCCACCCCCGAAGGGCTCTGGGCGGTGTACACTAGGCCAGAAACAGTACTACACACAATAGGCCATAACAACAGTACACAGAATAAAATAAATTAAATCAGGTTAAAAACAATTAACAAAATTCATAAAAATAGCAGCATCAATACAATGCAGTACAATACAGCAAGAATATAGCAGAATCATAGAAGTATATGGTGCCTGAACCCAAGGCCGGGCGGGGGAGCAGTGTAGATTAGATGTTATATTGGGCATGCCGATGATGGAATGGCACGCAACACAGGGGCATCCCAGAAGAAGAATCAGCGGCCGGCCTCACCAAAAGCCCGGTGGAACAAAACCATTTTACAGGCCCTGCGGAATTCACCAAGATCAAGATATGTCTGATTTACCATGAGACGGCCTTACAAATGCAAAATTACTCTCCTGGTTTGCTGAAATATTGGAAGCAATTCTCATTTGCCAATCGCTCCGTGCCATGAAATCTGAAACAGCATTCCTTCACAGGCCAGGAGAACTTTGACAGTTTCTTATTTACATTACTTCTTGGAGTAAAAAGCTGTTGACTTTTTCGCCCTGCTGATCACTGGCCGTTGTCTGAGGGATGGCAGGCCCAGAACTAATGATGTGGGGAAGGTAATTACTGTACACTTAAAAGGTTATGCTCATATTGGAACTGGAGCAAAGACTTTGCGTTGCCAGCCAGAAGACAACAAAGAATATCAGATAAATAGCCATGTTCTGTCTCTGTGCCCCTGAACATAATGTGTGTGCGGGGCGGACGGAGGGGAGAGAATATCTAAATATATTCACAGGCCGAAGTGTACACACAAACAAATGAAACTATGGCAACGCCAAAGACGCACGTCACGTTACCTTGAATTCCGGAACGGGGAAAATGTGGTTATTGAAAACGAAGGACAATGATACATAATACAGAAATACACAACATGCTGTAGGCTCATGCACAGTTGAAACCTACCAACCCTGTGTGTGCTTCTTGGAAAGTCAGCCCCTTGTTCAGGTGTTCTCAGTCTGCACCAGAGCCTTTTTGGATATGGTCCTAGCCTGGTGGAACCCCCTTACAACTGAGACTTGATCCTCGGTCCTGGTGGAACCCTCTTACAATTGAGACCGTGCACAGCTGCCATAAGTCAACTTTTACTTAGCAACAAAAAAGTAGTTTCAGACAGGATCTGGCTTCTTGTCAGAAAGTTGCATCCAAAGAGACTTTCTCTCCCTCCCCCTTTGCTTGGAGATAAGCAGGCTCAGTTAAATGAGACTTGCTCAGATTACAAAGCAGTGTTTTCCAGTAAGCTAGGCAACACTGACGTGATTCCACATCACATTGACATGGCAGCAGTGGGCTCGTGACACTTCTATTTTACTGTAGATTGCCATTGCTAATGAAACTTTTGGCAATGTAGTTGAAAGCCCTCTCCTTAAGTAATAAGAACATAAGAATATAAGAACTAGCCTGCTGGATCAGACCAGAGTCCATCTAGTCCAGCACTCTGCTACTCGCAGTGGCCCACCAGGTGCCTTTGGGAGCTCACATGCAGGATGTGAAAGCAATGGCCTTCTGCTGCTGCTGTTCCTGAGCACCTGGTCTGCTAAGGCATTTGCAATCTGAGATCAAGGATCAAGATTGGTAGCCACAGATCGACTTCTCCTCCATAAATCTGCCCAAGCCCTTTTTAAAGCTATCCAGGTTAGTGGCCATCACCACCTCCTGTGGCAGCATATTCCAAACACCAATCACACATTGTGTGAAGAAGTGTTTCCTTTTATTAGTCCTAATTCTTCCCCCCCAGCATTTTCAATGGATGCCCCCTGGTTCTAGTATTTTGAGAAAGAGAGAAAAATTTCTCTCTGTCAACATTTTCTACCCCAGGCATAATTTTATAGACTTCAATCATATCCCCCCTCAGATGTCTCCTCTCCAAACTAAAGAGTCCCAAACGCTGCAGTCTCTCCTCATAAGGAAGACGCTCCAATCCTTCAATCATCCTCGTTGCCCTTCTCTGCACTTTTTCTATCTCTTCGATATCCTTGGATATCCTTCGATATCTTCGATATCCTTCGATAATAAACAAACAGCCTGCTTATATGTGGTAAAAAAAAAAAGTTGGCCATAGTCTTTTATTAACATATTGGTTCAAGGCAAACAGAAGCATAAGGCACAGCATGGAGGTAAAAATGCGTCTGGCTCTGGGGTAATGGTGGAGAGCGAGATCGGGCCTGTCCTTAAATAGGCTGCCCGGCCCGCCTCCTAGTGACGTCAGAGGAATCCACCCGACGTCACTAAATGGCGACCTGCTGCCTGCCACGCATGCGCAGCAGGATGGCCAAGCCTCACGAGCCCAGGACGGGACCTTGAGAGGCCAGGGAAGGCGGCAGCCAGTAAACTGGTTGTCCCTTCCCCACCAGCAATGGTGGCCATGTTGAGTCACGGCCGCTCCTTTCACAGTGATTTTTTTCCCCAGCAAAGAATCCGAGTAAATATAATTTTCAGATTGGATGCAAAACAAAAAAGTTTGAATTAAAGTCTACCAATAACTTTTCAACTGGGGGAGAGGGTCATGGATTTATTCAGAAGGGAAGGGAAACCATTGTCAGGCTGCCTGTTCAGAGAGCCATTTAAAAAAGAAGAAGAAGGAGGTTAAAGACAGGGAAATTATCAACGGAAAGGACACAAATTATTGCACAGGGATTTGGAGACAAGAAATACACAGTCACCAAACACACTGTAAATTAAAGTCATTTATAAAGCCCCTCCGGCACCCAGATGCAAAGGAGGAAAGCTTAGTCAGCAATGGCTAATCCAAAAGGTTGTCCTTACTAGAATAATTCTCTTAGTTAGCATGGAAGGGGTTGGTAAATCATTCAGCGGTATCATTTTAGAGAGCCTTAAAAAAACCCTATAGATTACAGTAGGTCAGTCCTAAATCATAGGCCTTGGAAAACACCTGCTCCAGTCCTATGAACCACAATGCTTGAAAATGTCTATCAACAAGCCACAGGAGACCAAAGAGAATTTTGTAGATTTCCATGCAGTTGTTAAGAGGAAGAAATAGGGGAAGAAAATTCTGGGGACCATGGCTACAGTGGGGGACCATGAAGTGGGGGCAATCATTATTTGTTTTCATAAAACCACAGATTGCATGTTACAATGACTACCTGTTCGGCATAAGCATGTGTACGTTTGCAAGAAAGAGTCAATGCATTTTCACTTTATGAAGGAAACTGGGAACCATTATCTGGATGAATGTGGGATTTCAATCCCAATGTTCAGCTGTGGAGCTGCGCACAGGTTGTCTGTGTGTTCACTGCAACTTGTGAATAGGGCTATTCTGGTTTGTGGAGGGGAGCCCCAGATGGAATCTTTACTTTGGACCCCATGATGGAAGCTTATCTGGGCAATTCAGAGCAGCAGTGGCGTAGGAGGTTAAGAGCTCATGTATCTAATCTGGAGGAACAGGGTTTGATTCCCAGCTCTGCCGCCTGAGCTGTGGAGGCTTATCTGGGGAATTCAGATTAGCCTGTACACTCCCACACAAGCCAGCTGGGTGACCCTGGGCTAGTCATAGCTTCTCGGAGCTCTCTCAACCCCACCTACCTCACAGGGTGTTTGTTGTGAGGGGGGAAGGGCAAGGAGATTGTAAGCCCCTTTGAGTCTCCTGCAGGAGAGAAAGGGGGGATATAAATCCAAACTCCTCCTCCTCCTCCTCCTCCTCCTCCTCCTCCTCCCCCTCCTCCTCTTCTTCTTCTTCTTCTTTTTCTTCTTCTTCTTCTTCTTCTTTTTCTTCTTCTTCTTCTTCTTCTTCTTCTTCTTCTTCTTCTTCTTCTTCTTCTTCTTCTTCTTCTTCTTCTTCTTCTTCTTCTTCTTCTTCTTCTTCTTCTTCTTCTTCTTCCAGGAGACAAAGGGGGGATATAAATCCAAACTCTTCTTCTTCAACCCACCAATTGAAACTCGGCTTGTGCACGAAGGAATTCTATGCATGAAGGAATTCTGAGCCTGGAGTCCCAAATTCCAGCTTGAGTGCATGCATTTTCTTTCTGGCTCAAGCCAGGGATCCCCTGGCGCCTCCAAGACTCAATGGTATATCAGCACTGTTTCTGCGTTGCGAACTAGGCGAGCTCCCAGCACGATACGTTGCTTTCTTAGGAACTACTCAGCAGTCTGAAGGCATCCTGGAGTGATAGGGGGCAAACAGCTCGAGGGATGCCATGTTCCTGGCGAGATGAATCAAATTGCACACAGCGGTTCTCCCACACACCGAACACATTGCAGTTTTCTTTTGCTAGACCTTCAGAAATGAAGTCCAAGGTGAGTGGGCAGAAATCTTTGTAAACTAAATTAACACTAACGGCATTGCTTATGGGCGAGGAGATAATGCAGGAGGTTCCATTGTACCAGAACACTGGTGGGTTGATTACTTACCATCCACTGGAGAGATGAGCTCCATAAATTGCATAAGCAGAGGCGATCCGCCATGGAAGGCAGAGTTAATTTAGTTATTGATTTAGAACTGTGTGATAAACCGGCCATTCTGGTCTCTGAACTATAAAATACATGACAGTTGTGAGAGCCCCCCGGTTATTGCTTTCAAAACTAAGCTTTCATGGAGAAGTAGTCAGAACAGTCAGAAGAATAAAGCCAACATGTTCTATTGGACTATAACAGTAATGGCGAACCTTTTTGAGACCGAGTGCCCAAACTGCAACCCAAAATCCACTTATTTATCGCAAAGTGCCAACACGGTAATCTAACCTGAATGCTGAGGTTTTAGTTTAGAAAAAACGGTTGGCTCTGAGGCACGTGTTACTTGGAAATAAGCTTGGTGGTAGTTGTTGGCTTTGCTTTGAAGCAACCATGCAACTCTTTGAACGGGTGAATCACAACCCTAAGAGCGTTTACTCAGAAGCAAGCCACATTGCCAGCAACCAAGCTTACTCTCAGGTAAAGGATCACGCTTTAGTTCTTTGCATGAAAATCAGTGGGGTTTAACAGCGCTTAACAGGGTTACCTATGCTGCTTCCCCAAAACTAGGTCTTTAGTTTAATGCTAATAATCGAGCCCAGCGGCCCAGGCCAGCCTAGATGTGTGTGGAGGGGGGCACTCTGTTTGCGCATGCCCACAGAGAGGGCTCTGAGTGCTACCTCTGGCACCTGTGCCATAGGTTTGCCATCACTGGACTATAAGGAGCCAGGGTGGGATTCAAAGTGGGCTTTCCCCAGCGTCCTACAGCTTGCACCATAAGCCTAGTACTGTGGTCCATACAGATAACCATAAATTCTTTGTTGTATGATTTCCCCCCCCCCCCCCAAAAAAATAATTAATGTACAGGCCGCCGTTCCCCAAATAGGCTCAGAGCAACTTAGAATAACCAATTGATAAAATTGTGAAAGGAACAGTTTGAATCAGAATTTCCCAGTGTAATATCCATTAATGGTTCCTTAATCAATTCTAAAATAGAAGTAGGAAGTAGAATGAGAAGCAGAAGCAGAGAGAGGCCAGGTCTACTGGAATGCCATCGCTGCCATCAACTGTAGGCTTGGTGGAATAGCTCCATCTTGCAGCCCTGCAGATAGGTCCTTCAGGGCCCAGGTCACATTCGTCAGAGCCAAAAAAGTTTTCAACCTGGTTAAAGACAGATGAATATCTTTTGGGCCAGGGATCACCAATAAGTTGTTCTCCATAGAGCGAAGTGCTCTTCTGGACCATATTTGGAAAGGTGGTTCTGCAAGCATGAGGATCCAAGACCACTCAGAGTTGATACACAGTCCATCAACCAAGTGGTGATTTCTCCTTCAGGTCCACTATTGTACGAATGACTTAACATCCCTTATTTCATTTTTTTATATAGACTATTACTGTTGTTAAGGTTGTTGTTGCTGTTGTTGCTGTTGTTGTTGTTGTTATTATTGTTGTTATCTTGTTCTACCCTCCCTCTGTAAAGAAGGACTCAGGGTGGTTTATGTTTTTTATGTATATCTTTGTAGTTTTGATTTTTTGCTTACAGTGTGATAAATTAATTCACACTATGGGATGTGTAGCGAATATTTTAGGTGCCATTTGTACTTTTCTACATGTAGCATACGGACAAGGCATGAAGCACATTTCCTTTTACACCGATCATGTCGAAGGATTTGGCAAGAGGAAACAGAACATGGCATGGAAATAAGGCATTATATGTTTGCTTTGCACAATAAAAGGATGATGCCAGTGTTGAAGACAGCAGAGATGAGAAATGGATAATCATCCCAGTCCTTTAGGGAAGGAACAATTCACAGCCATTAAAAGGCACTATGGTGCATGGTTCCAAACTGGAGCATTGTCACTTTAAATCCTTTGCAACTTCACTTGGAGAGGCAGCCCTCTGGCAATCATCAGGCTCACATTTGGGATTTGAGAACAGAGCTGGGCTTTAGCCAATCAACCCTTTTGCAGCTTCTGGGAGCTATCCCAGGTCCTGAACTATCACTCTTGTCTTATCTGCTTTCTATTATTAGCTTGCTGGTTCTTGCCACTGCATTTCTGCTGACTGCCATTGATTATAGCCGTTCAGTGTGTCTTTTACTCTACAGCCGATGCTATACAGAGCTCTGAGCATGTTTAATCGTGAACAAATCTACAACACAGAACAGATGCAGACATCAATGGCTGCACTTTAATTTTAATTTAAAACATCTCTAGATCACCTTTCCACCCAAATAGCCCCCCCCCCAAGGCAGTGAACATAAAACATTAAAACATTGCAGCATTTTACAATAATTCAATAGGGAATAAAAACAAGCATAAAATTCAAAACCAGGAAGGAGGGCAATATAAGTTCTTAAGGGTATGCCAAATGGAGCGACAATCGCAGCAAACAACAGCTTTGACGCTGCAAACCGGGTTGATTTAGGGAATGGTTCAGATCTACGCCAGCCATCAAAGTGGGCAAAATGTTAGGAGCAAAAACGACCAGACCACGGCCACACAGCCCAGAAAACCACAACGGCCAGTTGATTCCAGCCATGAAAACTGTTAACAATACATGCTCCAGATTTTCTTCATCAAATCTGTCATGGGCTTTTTAATATGCTTTTGGCGGCATTTGAATAGTATATCTTTTCTGATGAGGAGGCCGTTGCCCAGTGGGAAGTCGATCAGTGGGTGATGTTATGTGCAGCGATTGCTATTTGTTCAACAGAAGTCACTCCGGCCAACCCACTTCCTGAAATGCCTGAAAGAATAAATGACAGAAGTCATCTCTTTTTTTGTTCTTGTTTCACTTCCCTTCATCATATTTGATCAGTCATGAGCCAACGTGACATCTCATCAGACCCCAAAGTGTGTGGCTGCGGCAGGTTCCTCAGAAGGTGGCATTTAAAAACACAGACATGGCAGGAACAAATGTATTTGCTAGCCCTGCCCGTCGATGTAAACCTGACCTTTATCCTGTTCTCATATTGACACTCTAGTGCTTTGTATCATATTTCATTATCGGTTGGGAGAGATGGAAGGCCCTTCGTTGCACAAACCGGGCTTTCGTCTTCTGATCTGCAAACGGTTCCACATTTAAGAACAGTTGACTGAGCAGGAGGAGGGGATGAGAGGGGCTTTATTCCAGCAAAAGCTCCACAGGACGAAGGAAGCAGACATCCTGGTGAAGACCCCCAGGCTAAATCAGCAACAGCTATAGCTGTTTGGTGTTATGGGAATGAACATATTAAAACACACACAGCTTGTAGATACCCCCTCCCCTCCAACGATGACTGAGATCTTGTGACAGTGTAGCACTGCAAGATCTCATTTTTTAAGAATGTGAAATGCTTAACTTACACACATGCTGAATAATGCACTCCCGATCCTCTTTCAATGCATAAAATCATAGAGTTGGAACAGACCCCAAGGCCATCAAATCCAACCCCCTGCAATGCAGGAACACATAACCAAAGCCCTCCTCACAGATGGCCATCCAGCCTCTTTTTAAAAAAACTTCACAGAAGGAGACTGCACCACTCTCCAAGGCAGTGCATTCCACTGTTGAACAGCCCTTGCTGTCAATAACTTTTTCCTGATGTTTAGGTGGAATCTCTTTTCCTTCCCCTTGAACCCATTACTCCTGGTCCAAGTCTCTCAAGCAGCTGAAAACAAGCATCTCCCTCACCGCATGACATCCCTTCAAATATCTACACATGACTATCATGTCCTCTCTGAACCTTCTCTTCACCAAACTAAACATACCCAGCTCCCGAAGTCTCTTCTCATAGGGCATGGACTCCAGACCTTTTACCATTTTGGTTGCCCACCTCAAGCCGTTCCAGCTTGTCAATATCCTTCTTGACTTGCGGTGCCCAGAACTGTACGCAATATTCTAAGTGAGGTCTAACCAATGCAGAATAGAGAGGTACAATTACATCTTGTTCCTCACGTTTTGCCTGCATCTGCGGTTGGCATCTTCAGAGGTGTATCACAGAGAGAAGTGTGCTACACACTTCTCTCTGTGATACACCTCTGAAGATGCCAGCCACAGATGCAGGTGAAACGTGAGGAACAAGATTTACCAGACCATGGCCACACAGCCCAGAAAGCCCACAACAACCATTTGAATCCAGCCATGAAAGCCTTCGACAATACAAACCCAAGTCGGGGCATACCAGACCTATGCAAGAATTCCTACTCAGCAGATTCAGCAATGGAGTCCCTCTTGGAAACTCGTTTGCTGAAATGTGACCATTTTTAAGTCTGTGACTGACTGTCCAGGGCAAATGAAATGCTCCCCCATTTATTTCTACTTTTAATGCCTGATTTGTGCCTCTGTATTCTCTTGCATCGAGAGGGTCCAGCGTAAAGCCAACTTTTCTGGGATGCGACTTTATGATCTGCAGTTGTGTCTCTGCTTCACTGAAACCATCTATACCAATGTTCCCCTGCTCTCGAGCAGCAAGTTCTGACTTCATTCCAACGGTTCTCTGAGGATTTGCGCAGAACGCTTTTATGAATGCTGCATTTATTCTCGACGTCCTCGTAATTGACACATATCCATATTAATGGCAGAGAAGAGAGCCCCGTGCTCCAGCATTATGTTCAGTGTGGAGAAAGTTTGATGAGGATAAATAAAAATTAACAACATCATCTCATCGTGCTCAGGAAAAAAAACCCTCTACATTTTCCTAGCTAATTGGCTAAATAATACTGTGTGGGATTTCAGTAGACCCCATAAAGAAGCAAAGATTGGAATGATTCCAGCAAGCAGAACACTCCTGTGCCCTGCTGGTGCAGTCCTCTGTGAATCGCAGCTGTGCTGATGTTCTCAGCCTTAGAGGCATCAACATATTGAAACGGTCGACATTTGGCAGCTAAGCAAATGCGGAGGGTGGGGGGGGGGGAGCTGCGCAGCAAAACAAAGGGATTGAATTTCGTCATGTTGGATTTCAAAACACCAATATTTACTCTCGCCTAAAGGATATGCGGAAACAAAACTGAAGGCGGCTACCAAGTGTGTTGGAATATTAGCTTCTCAAACCAGAATGGCTGATCACAGAATTTGATGCTTCGTTTGTATGGGCTTGTGTTTGTATGGAGGCCACGTTTCCCACTATCGGCATAGCAAGAGTCTCCCTCTGTTGCCTGTTGTCGCAGAAGAAGAAGAAGAAGGAGGAGGAGGAGGAGGAGGAGGAGGAGGAGGAGGAGGAGGAGGAGGAGTTTGGATTTACACCCCACTTTTCTCTCCTGTAAGGAGACTCAAGGTGGCTTACAAGCTCCTTTCCCTTCCTCTCCCCACAACAGACACCTTGTGAGGTAGGTGGGGCTGAGAGTTCAGAGAGAACTGTGACTAGCCCAAGGTCACCTAGCGGGAATGAATGAGTGTGGAAACACATCTGGTTCGTCAGATAAGCCTTTACCACTCAGGTGAAGGAGTGGGAAATCAAACCCAGTTCAACAGATTAGAATTCACCTGCTCTTAACCACTATGCCACACAGAGAGGACACTACCTCCGGACAAGCATTTGATGAGATGGTGGCCCCAGGTGATCCTGTAAAACTTGACTGTCACAATCAATACATGCGGACAGTGAGGAGCTGTAAAACAGACCCATAAGCTGTTCTGAAGCAACAAAGTCATTCCTGGAGCAATGCCTGAGGCCAGGAACAAAGAGACTCAGGCATTGCTAAAGTGCAAACCCCTCCAGTGCTAAAGATCACACCAAGATAGCCCCAGGTGGTCCCAGCTCTGTTAAGGTTGGAAGTACACAAAAGTAGACAATACCTGCAGATTTTGAAACTTGATGACTGGAAGGACCTACAAAGATCACTTGAATTTTACGGTTTTTAAAAAAATGCAAGGACAAGGTTCAAAAGAGGTGGTACATAAGTTAACATTCTTTTGTTTCTTTCCTCTTTGAACAGTGAAGATCTCCTCCCCACATGCTTTTTCAAACATTGTGATATGAAGGATTCAGCTCCTTGCCTTAAATAGGAGTGGGGGGAAGCTTTGGCCATGCCCCTTGGAACGTAAGGAAGGATAAGGACCACGTTTTAGCCATTGGGCACCTTGTTTGCTCTGACCAGTGGAAGGAAGGTACTAGAACCAGTATTGGGAGAGGCTTGAGGGTTTCCCCTCCTTCCCACCACTTTGTAGGGTAATATGGGGCTAGCTGGTCTCTCTTAGAAGCCAAGGAGGATCTCGGATGGAGAGAAGGGTTACGTGATTGTCAAGAATGGGACTTTTTTTTAAAAAAAAAACACCTATTCTATACTACCACATGGGGGGCAGTTATTTCAGTAGTCCTGGTTGTATGACAGCCCTCATGGTCTGAACTAGCTTGATCTCCTCAGATCTCAGAAGCTAATCTGGGTCAGCCCTGGTTAGTACTTGCATGGGAGTCCACCAAGGAAGTCCAAGGTTGCTACACAGAGGAAGGCAACAGCAAACCGTCTCTGTGCATCTCTTGCCTTGAAGACCCCACAGGGCTTTCATCAGTCAGTTGTGATGTGATGACACTTCCCACCACCAGTTGAATGAATTTTGTTGGCCTTCCTAGGTTGGTAGGAATGGTACATTCAATGAGCACCCTGTGGTATTGAAGGTTGAAGATCATTCACTCAAGCCAACCACTTACTGGCTGTTATAGATCAAGGGATAGGAGGAGGCCTAGATGAGAGTCACTGTGGTGTACTGGTTACTCTGATCTGGCGAACGGGGTTTGAGTCTTCACTTCTCCACATGAGTGGTAGACTCTAGTCTGATGAACCAGGTATGTTTCCCTGCACCTTCACATGAAGCCTTTTGGGTGACTTTGGGTTAGTCACAGTGGTATCAGAAATCCCTCAGCCCCACCTACCTCACAAGGTCTCTGTTGTGAGGAGAGGAAGGGAGGGAGTTTGTATGTTGCTGAAACTCTTTAAGGTTAAGATAAATTCAAACTCTTCTTCTTCTTTTAGATGCTTGACAGCATGAGATGATCCCTATTGGCCATACGCCATGGAAGAAGAAGAGTTTAGTTATATACCTCTCTTTCTCTCCTGTAAGGAGACTCAAAGGGGCTTACAAACTCCTCCCCCCTCCGCCCACAACAAACACCCTGTGAAATGGGTGGGACCGAGAGAGCTCCAAAGAACTGTGACTAGCCCAAGGTTCCCCAACTGGTGTGTGTTGGAGTGCACAAGCTAATCTAGTTTCCCAGATAAGCCTCCACAGCTCAAGTGACAGAGCACGGAATTAAACCCAGTACTCCAGATTAGAGTGCACCTGCTCTTAACCACTATGCCACTGCTGCTCTCAGAAGAAAGGGGGTGAGCATGAGCACCTAGCGTTCCAGATTAAAGTTGACATATGTCAAGGGGGTGCCAACTCCAGGTTGGGAAATTCATGAAGATTTGGGGATGGAGCCTGAGAAGAACAGAGTTTGGGGACAGATGACACTCAGAAGAGGTGGGATGCCATAAAGCCCATCCTTCAAAGCTGCCATTGTCTCCAGGGAAACTGATTGATTCCCATAGTCTGGAGATCAACCGTAATTCCTGGAGGCTGGCAACCCTATAACTGCATTAGCTGCACTGAGTTTTGGAGTGAGGGTGATGTAGCTTGCAAGCAAGCAGCCTGAACAGATTTGCACGCACAATACAAAGTGCTCAGCACATGAAGAATGGATGGATGGATGGATGGATGGATGGATGGATGGATGGATGGATGGATGGATGGATGGATGGATGGATGGATGGATGGATGGATGGATGGATGGATGGATGGATGGATGGATGGATGGATGGATGGGTGGGTGGGTGGGTGGGTGGGTGGGTGGAGGGACAGAGGGACGGAGGGAGGGAGGGATGGTTGGAGGGAGGGAGGGAGGGACGGAGGGAGGGAGGGATAGCGGTAGGGAGGGATAGATGGAGGGAGGGAGGGATGGAGGGATGGGATGGGAAGCAGGAACATCTGCTCATCTCCACTAAACCTGACAAGTCAGTTCTGTCTGTCTGTCTGTCTTTGGCTAGAGAGTTTCATGGGTATCCTTTATGAGTCTCATAAATATGGCCTCCATGTCAAAGCTTTATAAAGTGTGAGAATGTCCAACCTAAAGATTCCACAAGACTGAACAGTTTCTTTGGCTAATTTTGTGTCTGGAACATGTTGCTCTTACAAGAATCTCTCTGCATTTTGTGAACGTTCAGAAAATCAAGCCAACAAAACATCCACCATTTGATCCTGGAGCGGCAGACACTAAAGGTGCCAAGCAGGCCGCCAACAAATAAATTTTGCCTTTGTTTCTAATCAAGAAGGGCTTAAATGAGCTGTTTCTCCTGCTTGCCATTTGTTAGCTCAATTGTCACTAATCTCCTAATAGTGCCAGATCAAACAGGAGCAAATAGCCAATTAACAACAGAGTGTTTAATCTCCTGGACTTTGCATTCCCGGCGGGAGGGGTTGGGCACAACAGTATATTGCTGGTTGGATTCTCATTTATCCTTTCGTGAGCGTTAGTTATCAAATGGGCAGCGCTTAATTGCTCAAGCAGGCTGCATATCTTCCTGAAAGCCCTGCAAATCAACAATTACTTTTGATTGGAAAGATTAAAATCCTGCCCTTCTGCCTCATGTCAGCTTGCAAATCTGCTCGTGACAAATGGCCTTTGAGAAATGCAAAATTCAAATCCATTTGTTTGTTTGTTTGTTTGTTTGTTTGTTTGTTTATGGACCTAATACCCTGTCTTACACAGAGATCTCAGGGCAGCTTACAAAATTAAAAACACAACAATAAAAACATCATAAAAAGCAATAATAAAAACACCACCAAACAAAATCCCAATACATTACCCACTCACATACCTTCTCTCAGCCCAGACTGGCAGCTTCCAGTGGGGGCACTGAGAAGGTCAAAAGGCAAAGACCTGAGTGAAGAGAAAAGTCTTTGCCGGACACTGAAACTCACAAAGGGTTTGTCTCCTGGGGAATTTGCTTGGGGAGGCTGTTCTATAGGCTGGGCCCAGCCATGGAAATAGTTCTCCCATGTACCTTCTCCCTCTCCACATTGGCAGGGGAAGGGACCACCAAGAGAGCCCACCCTACTCATCCTCGGGCAGTTGCATATGGGCACAATAGATGGGTGGGACCCAAGCCATTTAGGGCTTTAAACATGTCTTGCGAGCAACATGCCTGAAGGACCTCTCACTACTGAGAGCCAGCGTGGTGTGGTGGTTAAGAGCAGATGGATTCTAATCTGGAGAACCAGGTTTGATTCCCCACTCCTCCACCTGAGTGGCGGAGGCTTATCTGGTGAACCAGATGTGTTTCCGCACTCCTACATTCCTGCTTGGTTAACTTGGGTTAGTGTTGATTCCCAACAAAAGGATGAGTGAAATCTAAAAGGAACCTTCATACCCTTCTCATCTGGTCTTCTGGGCAAAGAAACAAAACATCTTCCGGGGCACGCTGAATGCTCAGGAAAGGGGGCTTTACTGAATTTAATGGAAGGTGCTTCCAAGTGAGTGTGCTTAAAATTAAAAAAAAGCCTTAGCAAGTGAATGGCAACATTTTATCTCGCTCTTGAAGATCTCCCAACTGCATGGACATCAACAGGGATTTTGTCTTTGCAGACAGAAATTGAGGGAGGGGGTTGCAGAGAAAAGTCCTCTTCCTTGCTGGAAGGGGTCTCTCACCCTATCTATTAATAATGACTGTAGCTGACACAGTCCAGAACAAGAGGTTACCCGCAGGTTGGTTTGGTCTGTACGATGCATGTCATTGCAAATGAGTGCAGCGCACACAACTCCACTGCGTATTGTGTATATGACATGCTTGCTACAGACTGTGGATTTGATGTATAATTTAGACTGCTAGTATCTGGGGATTGTATTTTCCCCTGCTGTGTGGGTTTCTAAAAGTTATTTTCAATGAGTTTTTCAAAGTCAAATAGCAGATATAATATAGTATAATGAAATATCCCTGAACAAGAAAAAAAAATATTCTGTCTTATTCTACAGAAAACTCAGCATCACTTGTCATAGACAAAACTTGTTTCAGGGCAGCAAAAGCAGTTAAATTGTAAGAATTCTTCCGTATTAAACATTCTGTACCAATATCTTGTTTCCAACAAAGAATAGCCAATTGCTTCTAACTAGCCTACCAGAGCCAGCATGGCGCGGTGGTTAAGAGCAGGCGGATTCTAATCTGGAGAACTGGGTTTGATTCCCCGCTCTGCCCAACCAGGCTCTTCCGCGGAAGGCAAATACAAATTCAAGACCTTTACTGGCCTCTAAAAAGACTCCCGTGAAATAAAATATTAGTAGAATAAAATTGGATCAATAAAACTCATGGTTTAGGCATTGAGTGATATATTGCATTCATGAGTTCTCATTGCTTGCTGCAAGAACTTAGCAACTGAGTCTGTTATATTCATATTCTGAGCAGTCATAAGGAAAAAAATACCTTGCGTTCACCAGAGTGCTATTTTAGGTACCCTGTTTTCCCGAATATAAGACATCCCCTGAAAATAAGACGTAGTAGAGGTTTTGCTGAAGTGCGAAATATAAGGCATCCCCCGAAAGTAAGACGTAGCAACGTTTTTGTTTGGAAGCATGCCCGACGAGCAGAACACAGAAAAAATAAAACATCCCCTGACAATAAGACATGGCGCATCTTTGGGAGCAAAAATTAATATAAGACACTGTCTTATTTTTGGGGAAACACGGTAGTGTTTAGTATTTTAGGTAGTAAATTGTTATTCTGCAGTGAAGGATATTTAGTCTTAGGTTATGTTTGTAATTTGCCTCAGAATGGAAAGTCACCATTGATGTTTACTCACATTGTTTAATTATGAAGTTGTACTTACTGGTATTTTTGTCGTTTATGCTGTTATATTATTATGTTCATGATGCTATAATCTGTTATTCTGCTGTTATGTTGAGATTGCTGATGTTCTCGATATTTGATCCTTGGGATTAATGTTTATTGATGTTGCTGTTTTGCTATTTTTTTGGTTTGATTTTGCTGTTTGATATTTGCTGTTTTGATATTTGGCTAGTGTTTTTGCTGTTATATGGTTGTTGTTCGCTGCCCTGAGACCTGCAGGGGGGAGAGCGGGGCAGAGGCTAGCAAGGAGGAAAAACACCCAGTGCACTGGTGCATCCTCTGCCCCCGGAACACCCCGCCCCACCCCAGAACGCCCTTGCCATGCCCCCGCCACCCCCTCACGGGGTGCATACAGTGCGTCTCACCTCCCTGCCCTCTTGGAGCTACGCCCCTACAGGGGTGCATGCTCAGTGCGTCTCACCCCCCTGTCCCCTTGGAGCTACGCCTCTGGGGCGGGGTATAAATCAAATCATTAAATGAAAATGAAATATCCCACCGATTCTACATGTGCCACCTCTGCTCCTCACTTGCCTTGAAAGCCCATTGCTGGGGTAACCATAAGTGGGTTGGGACTTGACAGCACTTATGTATGGATTGGAAAATGATATCCTCCCCTGTCCCCTTGAAACAGCCCAGTCTTCGCGGCCTACTCCAGCATCTGCCGCCTCTTTCTCCTCCATGAGCAGACCAGGTCTTATTTAGACAAGCAAGTGTTTCAAGGAAGGAATAGCCTGCTATGCAAAAGTGAACAAAAGCAGGCCCAATGATTGCAACCTGATCTCGAAAAGTCCCTCGACAAACTGATAATTGAGTGACTGCAATTCATTAAAACCTAATTACAAAAAAAAATCAATAGTGCCATTTAGTCAAATGGATATTTATCATCACGCGCGACGGCTGCTTGGAAGGAAGTGCCTCATCCACCCGCAACAAACCTGGGCTTTATGAACAGTGCCCAGACATTGCTGTGTGCAAAGCACTTAGCAGCATGGGCAATTCCTGTTGTGCTCAGAAAGGGGGATGAATGAATCTTGTAATTCCGGCATTTCTTGAAATGCGCAGTGACAATGGCAGTACAACGAGTGGTTAGAGTGTCGGACTAAGATCTGGCCTACTCCGGTTCAAATCCCTGTTCTGCCATGGCAGATTCTTGGGGGGCCTTGGGCCAATCATGCACTTGAAGCTTAAGCTGCCTGGCAGGGTTGTTGTGAGAATCAGTTGGAGGAGAGGAGTTTCTTTGGGTACACATTGGGGCAGCGGCAGATCTGCCAGAGGGACATGGAGGGTGTCCACTGACCCCAGGCACCACCCATTAGGTCCGTGGTGGCGAACCTTTGGCACTCCAGATGTTATGGACTACATTTCCCATCAGCCCCTGCCAGCATGGCCAATTGGCCGGGCTGGCAGGGGCTGATGGGAATTGTAGTCCATAACATCTGGAGTGCCAAAGGTTCGCCACCACTGCATTAGGTCATGTGGGGGCCACAAAACCACCCCCATGTGAACTACCCTTCCTCTGGCAGATATGCGCCCCTGAAGAAACAGCCGGGTTGGGAGCTTGCTGCAGGCCTGCCAGGCGCCCCTCAGCTGGGGGCAACAGGCTCCTGGCCTGGTTGCTCCTCCTCTGGGGTGGGAGGGTGAGGTGGCAGGCTCCCAGAATAGCTTCTCCTTTCAAGAGCAGGCGAGCTGGAAGCCTGCTGCAGGCCCCCTGGGCCTACCCCCCACTGTTCCTCCTCTGGGCCAGCTGAAGTAAGTTTGCTGTGGGCCCGTGTAACCTCTATCTGTGGGTTCTGTGGGGCAGAACGTGAAATGAGTTTGCAACAACAAATTTAAAAACAACAACATGGTTTACTTTCTTAACATATAACATATAACATCAACCTTTAACATCACACTTCAGGGGCCTGTTCAGGTTGCATTTTCAAGTCCTTCTATTTACAGTCTACTGATACTGCCAAGTCCAATTCTTCTTTGCAAGTGGGTTGGCTCCTGAAGACTCCAAGGGCTTGATGAACAGGATTCAACATGATGAAGGTTTCCAGGAGAACTCTCACCCATTACAAACACAAAAAGAAGCCCTGAAACAATAAACTCCAACATTTACAAAAATAAATAACTACCTTCCCACTAGTTCCCAACAACATTGCAGATACCTTAACAAGGTGTTAAGGGCTTATACAAATCAAGGTCCGAGTCTGGTAGCCTTTTCTCCTACAAACTACATGAGCTCTGCAGCCTCCTCCTGCTTTGGGTCTCCTTTCTGGGTCAACCCATTCTGAGCATGGGGGTTACACCCGCACCCCCTCCCACTCCCCATTGCTCCTCCTCCAGGCCGGTTGAGGTAAGTGGGGCATGGGGAGGCACAGGTATTGCCCCAGGCACCATTTCCCCTCCATATGCCTCTGCCTTGGGGAGCAAGGTGGAGTAGAAATGAAGTCATACATATGCATGTCTACGTATAAGTGAAGTCTCAGGATGGACTCTGGAGAGGTGGCAAGCAATGACCCTAAATAACGGAAGAGATTATTGGTTTTATATTCTCTGGTTTGTAAAGTGCCTCAGGAGTCATCGGCTGAGAGATTTTGGTATAATTTTCTATTTGGGAAAACCAACACATCCATTGTTTGTTTGATTGGTTTTTTTTAACCCTGCTGTTAGGAGACCCTGAACATCATTTTATAATAAACAACGATGCATGTAACCGGAGATCGTCCTGACATCCGTTAAGTTCTGGTGGCAGTTTTTCCCCCTTCTGGGGTAAAACAGAAGACTGATTCCAGGGCGAAAGACAGAGAGAGAGACACACCCTTCTGAAACATGAGCATCAGTCTACGGGTCTCCGTAGAACGTGACAGCACATTTCTTTTCGGAGACAGAAACAATTTTCTATCCTGCTTACAGTCTTATGCGCGGTGTCGGGTCTCAGTCCAATTCTCTGCGACTTTTCCATGCGGATTCCCAGGGTTTATTTGGAAAGTTGGCGGGCGCGTGTTTACCTCCCCATGCATTTCGTTCAGGCAGCCCTGAGTCAGCCCGTGAAAGTCCCAAACTCCATGTGGACCCGTCCCCCGCTCGGTGGTGCTTCTCTCCCTCCTCCCATATCTCTTAATCCATCATGATAATTTCAATTAAGCTTAATTGTTCTGCTGGGGATCTCGGCGGCAGACAACACAGCAGGTTAAATTCACCCAGAAACTCCGATGACTTAATCAGTTCTCTAATAGCCCCTCTTGCGGTTTCCAGTGAACAAACCCTCTGTGGCTTTAACTTCAAGGAAGAAGAGGGGAGGGAACAGCCCTAGTTCTTCGTCCCCTTGTTTTCTGAGAAGTCGGGCCATTATAGAAGATTTTTGGTTGTCTCAGGAAGGGGGAGGGCGCAGAACAGCAAGGTTCACAAAGACCACTGTTCAGGTTTGGAATGCCTTAGACCAGGGGTCGGCAACCTTTACCACCCAAAGAGCCATTTGGACCCATTTTCTATGGCCTCGAAGATCTACCGAGCCAGAGAGGCGACTCTGCATGGAGCCACCTCCGGTTCAGCTCCTCCACTCACCTTTCCTTCCAGCGCTGGGAGGCGGAGTCACCAGGCAGGAAAACCCCCTCTGCCCAACAGAGCAGGCAGCTGCCTACTCAATGAGGCAGAGGGGGGATGGTGGCTGCACTGAGGGACACGCCCTTGCCCACCCCCCCCCCCCCCCCCCCCCCCCCCCCCCCACCCCCCACCCCCCCCCCCCCCCCCCCCCCCCCCCCCCCCCCCCCCCCCCCCCCCCCCCCCCCACCCCCCCCCCCCCACCCCCCCCCCCCCCCACCCCCCCCCCCCCAAAACCACCCCCCCCCCCCCCCCCCGCCCCCCCCACACCCCCCCCCCCCCACCCTCCCCCCTCCCCACACCCCCCCCCCCCCACCCCCCCCCCCCCCCACCCCCCCCCCCCCCCACTCCCCCCCCCCCCCACCCCCCCCCCCCCCCACCCCCCCCCCCCCCCACCCCCCCCCACCCCCACCCTCCCCCCCCCCCCCACCCCCCCCCCCCCCCACCCCCCCCTTCCCCCCCCATCCCTCCCCCCCCCCACCCCCCCCCCCCAACACTTGGCCAATAAAGATTCTATTCTATTCTATTCTATTCTATTCTGTGACTTTGATATACAACATGTAAAGCGACAAACAATGGAAGATGACAAGCTCACCCTCTCTCTCTAAAATGCTGGCTGATATGCAAACAAAACAGGCACATGAATTATGAATAACACTTTAGTCCTAGCTGGGAAAATGCTTACGGTTTCTAGCATGTCACTATCAAGGCCTTTCTTTATTTTCTATGAAACATGGGAGCTATTCTTCTTAAAAGGCAGGCTCCTGCATTTGCTGAAAGGTAAATATATTCGTCTCTGAAAGCAGATATCATGCATGCTTCCCAACATGAAACAATATTTTTTCCACTCCGCCCCCCCCCCCACCAACAACCGATCAGCATCTGTGAAGCAGAGGAGGAGAGAAATAACGGGTGAAATTGACATTTTCTTAAGAAAGGGAGGGTTGAACATTTCTGCAGGATCAATCAATAGATGAATCAACTGGAGCTTTAATCACAGATTAAAATCCCTTTCTTGCATCGGTTCACTGGAAGGGTTGAAGTTGAAGGGGGGCCCCGCTGGGTAAGCGTTCCAGCTGTGATACCTCCCTCTTCCTGGTGCCAAATTTGATAAAAATCAGCCTTTTAAAAAATGACTGCCCCCTACAGATTGCAACCAAGAACAGATAACTTTGCATTTCAGAGAGATTCTCTGCCTGGATTTCCGTCCAGGGAGCAGAAACAAGCAAATCTCCCAGCATAGGCCACATCTTTTAAATCTGCTCCTTTTCAATACAAATGAAAACCAAACATGGATTAACTGTTCAGTCTTTGGCCTGTTAATGTAAGAGGGAATCTCTGTATCTAATAGTAACAGGGTTGAAAGCATTGTCTTGGGTAAAGGCAGGGATATTTCGAGGGTGGTAGATCAGGAGGATGGAGTTTGGGGAGGGTGTGACAACACTTCTGGGTGATGCTCTAGGAATTTCCACTGATCTCTGTGGTAAAGACTGTGGGAACGGACCAGAATGTCTATAAATTTGTATTTGATTAAGGAATATGGAAATTCATATGAACCAAAGAAATGAAGAATCAAAATGGAGTTTCTCTATAGTGACCAGCTGAAGCCTGCATGTTTAACAGGTCAAAAGGCATGTTAGAAGCTTGTCAGTGATTATGCAGGCAAGCAAAGATTAACATCTTTAAGATCTTGTCACTAAAGGCCAACGTGAAGAAGACATATGCATTTATAACTTTGTTTTGGTTAGAACTAGCTATAGAATGTGATTAGTTAAATTAATAAGTGTTTTTTCTATTTATGTTAAATGAACACAGAAATGATAATAAGAGATTCACATTTATTTGTTTTTCACTATAATTCTATAATTGTGAGAATCAATAATTTGTATAATCTTTTAAAGGTAAAATCATTTTAAAAAGGGAAGTTTTATGATCTCAAAGAATGTAGATTCAGACCTGCATGCCCTAAGGAAATATCTCTCTGGGAGCAAACTAAGAAAACAGGTTTTTCTTAAAGGCAGAAGTTAGTTTTATTGCTTCCCTTTGCATATGGGTAGAGGGCCAGGAGCTAACAGCATGCAGCGTTTGAATAACAGAAGGAATCAGACATGTAGAATAGAGGCTGTCTAAATGTGACAAGGAGACAGAACTATCCAATGGGATTTTAAGGTTCATGCTTATAGCACATGAAAGGGGTCTGGATCATGTACGTGGGTATGATGATGATTGTGTGACGTCTGTATTTTTGTATCTATAAAGACTAAGGTCCTTCCTATAGGGGGCGTGTCTCTCATTTGAGAGCACCCAGGGCTTGTCTCTCCCTTGGGAGAGTTCAGGTTGCTGTAACTATCTAAATTCTGCTAAGTAAAAACTGTCTGTTTGTTTCTGATGTCAGATGTCTTTTGCTTTTATTTCTAACCTATCTTTCTCAAAACAGCTGAGCAGGCTGGACTTGAGTTCTGGCCTCACAAGACCATAGAAATATTAAATTCCTGGAGCATCAATATAGAGGCCATTTCCTCTCTTTTTTCCCCACTTCTCAAGGACAGGGGATCAGGGTCGAGGGTGGGAGTTTACTCACCCATAGGAAGGCAAATGGCAAACCAAAAGAAGAGCCTGCATGGCGTAGTGGTTAAGAGTGGCACATTTTAATGTGGAGAACCATGTTTGATTCCCCACTGCTCCACGTGCAGCCTGCTGGGTGTCCTTGTGTTAGTCACAGTTCTCTCGAAACTTTCTCAGTTCCACCTGCCTCACAAGGTATCTGTTGTGGGGATAAGAAGGGGAGCCACTTTGAGACTCCTTTAAGTAGAGACAAGCAGGGTATCAAAACCAACTCTGCTTCTTCGAAATAGCAAATTGGATGGCTCATGCCACTCACCTGCCACTATTGCCTTTGGTTAATCGGCATCTTTTCTCCCTTGCAGTGTGGCTTCAGCAAATGGACTTCAGCCTGGCCACTTAATTATGTTACCCCCGCGCCAGGAGATTTTCTCAAGTAATTCCCCCTAGAATGACTGCTATTTGCTCTTTCATATAAGCACATGCCTGGGAGGAGTGACTGACACACAGAGATATTTGTACGGCTTAGACCCATTGTTTGTTCTATTTCTCTTTCCCCTTTGAAAGACTGGGGTTCTGAAGAGCTGGCCGGTTCTGTCATTTAGGGTAGCTTTCTCCGTTGCTTTGGAGATGGTAGCTGCAGTTTCTGGAAGCACCCCTGATGCTAGCTAGCCACGACAATGTAACATTTGAACATCAAGGCAGGCTTAAGCATCCAGACATTCAAGCTGTCCCTATGGTCTGGCTTTGCTCAATTGCCACTTTTTTGTCATCAAATCACAGTTGACTTATGGAGACGGCATGGGGTTTTCAAGGCAAGAGACATTCAGAGGTGGTTTGCCATTGGCCGCCTCTGACTACCATCCTTGGACTTCCTTGGTGATCTCCCATCCAAGTTCTAACCAGTGCCAATCCTTCTTGGTTTCCAAGATCTGATGAGATCAGTTGTGCTAGTGTAACCCCCATTCTCAGAATGGGTTGACCCAGTAAGGGGTGGAGACTCAAAGCAGCAAGAGGCTGCAGACCTCATGTAGTTTGGAGGAGACAAGGCTACCAGACTTCAGACCGCCAGTTGTATAAGCCCCTTAACTCCCTTGTTAAGGTAACTGCGAAGTGGCTAGGTAGAACTACTGGGAAGGTAGTTGCCCATTTTTTGCTATGTTGTAAATGTTGGAGTTTATTGTTTCAGGGTTTCTTTTTGTGGTTGTAATGGGTGAGAATTCTCCTGGAAACCTTCATCATGTTGAATCCTGTTCATCAAGCCCTTGGAGTCTTCAGGAGCCAACCCACTTGCAAAGAAGAATTGGACTTGGCAGTATCAGTAGATTGTAAATATAAGGACTTGAAAATGCAACCTGAACAGGCCCCTGAAGTGTGATGTTAAATGTTGATGTTATATGTTATATGCTAAGAAAGTAAACCATTTTGTTTTTAAAAATTTGTTGTTGCAAACTCATTCCAAGTTCTGCCCCACAGAACCCACAGATAGAGGTTACACTAGCAGGTTGGGAAATTCTTGGAGATTTAAGGAAGGCGGGGAGCTGTGAAGTCAGGATTTGGGGAGGGACACAATCTTGGAAGGGTCTAATGCCACATACCCCACTCTTCAAAACAGCCAGATTCCCCAAGGGGACTGATTATGGTCTTCTAGAGATTGGCTGTAATTCCAGGAGACCTCCAGGGCTCACCAAGAGGTTGGCAACTCTCGGTTTTTCCTTGTGTCCTGCCTTGTGGGCATAGGTCACCTATTTGATGAGTTGCCATTCTAGCTCTTCAGGTCCACATAGAAGTTGGGAAACCTAGTTGGTATTATTGTTGTTGTTCTTCTTTATCATCAGCTTTGGGTTTTTTTATTCCTGAAATGTAGTTCTGGTTGTGTCACTTCAGACATTGGGCAACGTTCCAAACTTATAATTCTATGAAAGGGTGTCCCCCCCCCCCTCATATTAAATTTGAAAAACACTGGGAATTATAGTTCCATGAAGTAGGCCTCTATTGAAGAGTCCTCATCAAGATAACACTGCCAAGAGAAAGACACTGTTGTAGAGAAAACAACATGACTTTGTAGTAGAGCTATGAAAAGCGGCAAAACGGCATAAATCAGCCCAAGATAAGCATTTGTTAGCCTCTTTGATTTCAGCGGGAGAGGTAAAGAAGATCCTAAATATCTCTTTTAGGAATCAACGAAGCTTTGAAGTGTTTAACTTTGGAGACATTATGTCCTATATTTTGAAGGGTTCTTCAAAGGGAAAAAAAACCCTCAGATTTACATAGCACTTCCCCCCCTCCCCTCCCAAAAAAGAGCAAGGACCTTCCTAGAAACTGTACAGCAACAATGGAGAATTGGATGCAATAACAATTAAGTCTTGCAGATGAAATGGTTTAATCGTGGTTTCTTCCTTTCATTCTATTCGAAAATGCCAAACTGTTACTGGCCATTTAATTGTGTCATTTCTTGAAAGGGAGCTTTAACATATGCAATGCCTAATTGGCCAAATGTGCAAACCTACTAAGCTGGAACACAGAAAAATCTGATTTTGATTGACCAGCATTCCGTTAACATTGGCAACGAGAGGCAGTGCAAATTCTAAGCATTTGTTAAAGACAAAAAAAAACTTTAATCAAAAGTGCAGATTATTCACATAGAAGAGTGGATTTAAGGAGACTCAAAGCAGCTTACAAACTCTTTCCGCTTCCACTCCCCACAAGAGACACCTTGGGAGGTAGGTGGGGCTGAGAGAGTTCTGAGAGAACTGTGACTAGCTCAATGTCACCAAGCAGGAATGTAGGAGTGCGAAAACAAATCTGGTTCACAGGTAAGAGCTCATGTGTAGGAGCAGGGAAATGAACCCAGTTCTGCAGATTGGAGTCCACTGCTCCTGACCACTACTTCCCACCTTTCCAAAGCTCCACTCCTCAAATCTCCCAACTTGGAGTTTCCAACCCTAATCTAAAAAGGAGATAAGGTCCCCTATCTACAAGGCTCTGCTCCTAAGTTTCTAATCTTTAATAATGTTTTAAGTTAGAATGGCTGTCTGATCTCTCTCTCAATATATATTTTCAGTGCTTGGTCAGTTTTTCAAATCAGAATAGGAAGGAGAGGGTTAAAGCAGCCTCTGAAGAATAAACAAAGCCAAGGAGACACTAAGATGCTTGCTGAATAAGAGAAATGGCCCCAGTTGATTTACACATGAACAGATGTAGCAGCCCTAATGGCCTTCTGTGGACCATAAAAGCAAAATGTCTCTTTCTTTTGGCAGTATTTAAACAAACTGAGGTATAGCTGGAAATGCATAGAAGCTGGCAAAGGGGAAAGGGTATTTGTGAGGAAAATACACAACTCATAGAACACATGGGTGCAACTGGTAGAATTTGGACCCAACCATCTCTCAAAGGCTGGTCTTTAGGGCACACCCATACCCTAGCTATAATATAAGCTTGTGTTGGCTTTATAACAGTTTGAGTGTCATGGCATCCACCAAAGGAATCCTGGGAATTGTAGTTTAGTGAGAAGGCTGAGCATTCTCAGCCTCAGATCTATAGATCACATGGTTCGGGGGAGGGGGGGAGATTGAATAGTGAATTATTTTTGCTCTGCAGGGCAGTTGCAGAAAGGCCAACTTCCACATTGGGCCTGGAGTTCTTCCAGAATTACGGCTGCTCTCCAGACCCCAGAGGTCATTTCCATAGAAGAAACAGCATTTTTACAGGGCAGATTCTATGGATATCACCCTCTCAGATTCCGTCCTATGCAGACACTGACCCATTATGCATGAAGCGTTTTCCATGATTCTCTTAAATATTCAGTAGAGTCGCAGTGTGGTGTCCTCACATTTCATGATTTACTTGTGAGAAGGAGCCCCACTGCCTTTGTCTAGGCCTCCTTTGAGCAGCTGGCTTGTTACTCGCCTCTTTGGAGATTCCTGACGGCTCTCCCAGCTGCACAGCATCAGGCTCTGTCTTGGCTTGTAAGGAAGGGCTTGGAGCATCTCCTCACAAAAAAACAGCTCTGGTTCCATAGTGTCTTCAAGCTCTATGTCAGAGTCCTCAGTGTCCAGAGACTGGCTCATGACAGGTGCATTGAAGATGTATTGATCTAGGGTCATTCTGATGTTGAACTATAGACAATATATCGGGGAATGTCCATCAGGGAATGTGTGTAATTTCGTTGTGCGTGCACAATGACAATAAAGTTTTTTCTTATCTTATATGTACAAGTTATATGGATGCCTTTGAGGCGGATTATACAGCACTGGTTTAATTATTTTTTTCTGTACCTGTTTTGCCATTTTACACTTGTTCTGTCTGTTTGGTGATAGGTACATAAGCAGTGAGCCTGTGTAGAAATACTATCTGAGGGTTTTGCACTTTGACTTCACTGAATTCTACTTTGCACACAAGAGTACCCATCTGGTTGCCTGTGCACTGACAAGGGATACTGTGATTTCGTCCTTGTGTAATACTGATTGGTGGCAATTGATTTACAACAGTGGTTGTTAAATACATGCAGTTTTTCCCAAGATTTGGGAGAGAGAGGACATTTAACAGCTCGGTTAACTTGAAAGAGCTGGAATGCCCAAATGTCCACTGCTCTCCATGCAAAATAAGAATAGTGACCCTGCTAGAGTGGTGAGTGTAGGTTTCAGGGGCCCAGAAAATGCATGGCTTTGCCTCCTTTAGGCTTTGCCTCCTTCAGGCTGCTTTAGGCTTTGCCTCCTTTGAAATGCCTGCCTCTTGAAACTTTGCCTCCTTTGGAAGCTTTGCAAGCCATTATCCTGGGAAGTCTGTGATGTGGATTTCCTGAGGTAGAAATGCATGAACTTCCTGAAGGGGCTGGAGACAGGGCTTTGTCCCCTTTGGGCTTTGCAAAGCGCGTCCTGGAATAATTTTATTCATTATTCCTACCAAGGTAAATGTGGAGACTTTAGGATGGAGGGGTTTTAGAAAAGAAAAACCAAAAGATGCTTAAGGAGTTTTTTTTAAGAAAAGAAAATGGGCATAGATTAGGCACTGGTTACATTTCTTTGCACACCTCACTTCATATGAAAAGCTTCCCATTGGGAATTGTCTAGGTCTTTTCATTGTGACGCAGGACAAGAAAGAGCAACTACAGTGAGACCACAGAGTAAGTGAGATGGAGCAAAAGGCCTCTTGGTTGCATCGATATTATCCTGTTTTTGCTCGTCAACAAGCTGACGACAGGTGACCAAGGTAGATCTTTGTGTGGAAATAAATATATTCTTGGGACATCAATTGTAAAGAGAGGCATTTGTTCTGAGGGATAAAGGATTTTTTGAAAAGGAAACACATCTCTTTATCTGACACACAGCTGAAGCATCCTCCATTTTGAAACACCCCAAGACACTGTTCCCCAAACTGACATTGCCACGACAGTTTGGAGCCGCTGTCGCTGTGTGAATGTGAGGGCTCCAGCTAGGCCTTTATTTTGGCTTTCTTCTCGGTATGTCCTATTTTTCCACCCTCTGAATGAAACAGAATCGAGAAGCACCTGCTGATTTACAGTTAACAAGATGCTGGCAGCGTAACCCCTGACGGCTTAAGTATACAGTCAGTTCACAGGCAGGATATGCTAAATCTGGCATGGACTCAGCATGAAGCTAAGGCCAGTTCTCATAGCCATTGATTTTGAGGGATTTTTGAAAAACTCCCCTGAGTTTTTCAGAAGTGAGTTGGTCGGCCACAAAAGGGAGAGAAGTCGGCAATGCTGCTGAAGAGATTGGGGGTAGAATCTCTCCGTTCTTCGGCATTTGTCGTCCCGAAGTGCCACTGGCGTATGGAAAGTCCTCATGTACATTGGCAACAAAAATCCCACAAAGAATTTGTTGATATTGGTTAACACCCAGCAACAGTGCCATTAGATCATTCCATTCTAAATTTCTGCATAAATTATTTGGCATGCCAAACTGCGTCCCATATGCAGTTCTATGTCTAGAATCTGGCCAATACTCTATAGAGGCCACTATCTGGTTAAACATCATAAAATTTTGGCTGCATATTCATTATCAAAGCTCCGACAACTCACTGACGCAACTCACCTTGAGAGAACTCCATCACTCTAAATGGTGCACAACAGTTATAACAAAGATTGCGGAATTGGGCTATGATAGTGACTCTCTGAACATGCTAACCCTTACTGAGACATTTGCCCTCATCAAAGAGTGGCTACTAGCAATGGATTATCAACAACTGCAGAGCTTGGCCAACAAATCCTGCTCGCCAATGAACGTGGCAATTCCATTTGTGCAGGGAAACCAGGCCTACTATATTGCAGCGCTTACCAACCCTATATATAGGAGAGCCTACATGCTGGCTAGATTTAATATTATGCCATCCCCGCTCCATAGAGGAAGACTCAAGGGTCTACCAAACGATAAGAGGCTTTGCCCCTGCAGCCCAGGGCAGTTGGATTCCATTGCGCACATTCTCCTCCACTGCCCACGTTACCAGAATCCAAGATCCAGCTTATTATTACAAATCATTGACTCTATGAAAACCCTGACAGAGCTTGATAAAGTAAATATGCTCTTAAACTGTAATGACCTTGACTGTTGTCTCGCAGTGGCAAAGTTTCTGGCTGAGGTTTGCGAACTGAACTTATGATCCAGTGTGAATTTCTATGTAGTAATTTTAACTGTATTTATATTGTATGTTCTGTATGCCAATAAAGGCATTTGTTGATATTTGCAGGAAGATCTGCAGTTTCCTGTCAGAGCAGGAAGTACTCAAGTTGGTGAAGGAGGCCATATAGCTGGTTGGACAGCTATACAGCCTTAGGGGCTGTTTTTGGTTCTTTAGCAGTCTATCATGGCTCTGTCCTCCAGAAATGAGAAGTTTCAAGTTCACATGGAAGCCTTCACAAAGCTTTCATAAAATACACTGTTGAAAAAATCTAATAAGTGTAAGGAGCGACTCATTCCTACCCCTGTGTACTCCTTTGGGATTTTGAGACCTCTCCTCTGTCAATTACAACTCTGTGTTCAGAGCACAATGAAAGACAGCGACCTTGTTTCCGCAAGCCAATCAAATGATGCGCACATATATTTGTTAGCGAGACAATAAACATGATTCTTTTGCAGGTAAAGTACAATAGTCAAAAAACGATGCTATAACCAATGTACATTATCCAGCATGGGGTTTATAATGAATAATTGCTGGGTTATTAGTGCTTAGCAAATTAAAGGTATTTCCATTTATTACTGTGCTCCACTAAGGGAGCGCATTAATTTCCACGCACACCCCCTTCCAAAGCAAATCCACCGGAAACAGACAGTTTAGAATTTATGCTTGTAATGATTGCTACATGGTCCATTAAGGCCACCTCTAAGTGAGCTTAATTTGTAGCAGATAAATGTACATGTCTCCATATTTTTCAACATTGTTTATGGGTGCATCTTGCGCAGCTGGGCTCAGCTGATTAAATCCTCGCAAAATTTAAATAGGAAACCCATTACGTTGACAGCGTTGGATCTATTCATCATACCCGCATTTTTCCATTTAACTCTCTGAGCCTTGCGTGGGTCTGTTTGGAAAGATTCATTAAATATGCAGATTGATGCAATTTGCTTTGTTTGCGGTATCCTTTTTTTAAAAAAAATATCTGATGGGCTTAGTGTCATTGTCTCTTTGGCTGTCTTTGTATGCACCATGTACCCAGCGTAGGAACTAGTTTCACATTGCACATCCATGTATACTCTTAAGTCACTCTGTGTACAGCTACATGCAGATACTTCCACAGAGTTTCTTCAGGAACACATGCTGTCTGCATTATTCACCGTCATCTTTATGGATGAATGCAGTCTTTACCTCCCCTTCCATACAACCACACAGCTAACAGCAGCATTTTCAGTGAAGTCATTCCATTTCTCCGCTGGCCCGCTTTCAAAAGAGTGCGTAGAAGGAAAGTAAACAATAGGTTGGAGCTACCTCGATATCTCGAAGGAGCCCTGTGGTGCAGAGGGGTAAGCTGCAATATTGCAGTCAAAGGTCGTTCGTGACCTGAGTTCGATCCCAACGGAATTTGATTTCAAGTAGCTAGCTCCTTTTTAGCACCTTTCCGCCCCTAATTTATACTTATTATCGCGAGGCCGATCTTCAGCTGAGTCCCATGGCACGGAGTGGTAAGATGCAGCACTGCAGTCAAAGTTCTGCTCACGACAAGAGTTTGATTCTGATGGAAGTTGGTTTCAGGTTGATAGGCAGCCCCATCCAAGAACTGGGCGCCTGACTGTGACGCTGCAGCCGTGCCTGGCCATCCCCCCAAAAGCCTTTCTGGCCACGTGGGGAGGCTCGAAAATACCTTTCCTGCTGCCTCTATAGGGCTCAATAGACTTACGCTGGCCCAGAAGAGTGGTGTAAGTTGGAGGCTGAATCCTCCGACATAACGCTGCAAATGTGTGTGAGAGTTAGTCAGCTCCTTCTTGGCTGTGGCCCCCATCCCACCCCCACCCCTGCTCTGCCAATGGCAGCAACAGTGGCTATGGGACACTGGCCCGCATCTGGGGGTAAGTGGTGGTCACACACTGACCAAATTGCTCCTCCACCAGGGTAGGTACCTCAGGGAGGGCAAACCTGCCAGTATGGGTGCACACCACTTCCACCAGAAGATTACCCCTCCCCCCGCTGGGGCTGTCAGCCTTCCATCCTTCCAAGGTTGGTAAAATGAGTACCCAACTTGCTGGAGGTAAAATGTAGATGACTGGGGAAGACAATGGCTAGCCAGCCTGTAAGCATAGTAAATATCATGATGTAACATCACCCCCTGGGTTGGTAATAACCCAATGCTTGCACAAGGGACTGACTTCACTTTTTTGTTTGGTGAAAGTCACATGAATAAAGTACTGAGATAGACACCCATAGGAGTCCTCTCTGGGATGGAATCATCTTTCAGATTCAGGATTTACATCCACGCCTTCTGCTCTTGATGAGGTGCTTCTTATCTGCTGAGTGGCTGCCCCACAGAAACTCCAGAATGTAGATCCCTTCCAATCAACATCTTGCTTTTATATTGGATAGTCCCTGGTACCCAATTGGAAGATGGGAAACACAAAGGAGCAGACATTCTCTGGGAAAGCCTCTTCCTTTGTTCTGACAGACATCTGACAAAGGGCGTTTCCCCACTCTCCACGATCCCCCCTATGCCGCGCGCTGCTCTCAGAGCGCTCCCCGCTCTGTGCGGGGTCATCAAAAGGCACCATTTACAAGAGCACCAGGGATGCCACGCGCTGAGGGGGCGCGACAGTGGCAGCATCGGGGCGGCTGCGCTGTCACCGCCCCTGTCATGGGGAGTGCCGGGGGACCCCGCACTACTTGAGGAGAGTAGCGCGGGGCTTAAGGTAAGTGGGGAAAGGCCCAATGTTTTACCTGCGCTTGATCTGGTTTCTCTTCGTCTCCCCACAAAATATGTTCCCAAAATGCAGTGTTTTGTTTCCACCACTGGTGTCAGCATGCTGCTAGAAACCCAGTGGAGTTTCTCGATTGGAATCACTGACAGAGCTGACCCTCCGCTATACAGGAGCACAACTGCAGTGTGTTTTGCTAATGACATTTTTGTTGTCTTCGCCCTTGTAACTATCCTCCCGCAAACACAGGGGTTAGTTATGAGTTCGGAATACAGTTCTGGCTTTAATTGTAATTGGCACCGGAATGTTTCCCTACCTTCTAAAATGCCTTGTCGACATCTATCATTTTTAGATCCTCATTGTTCCCTATTAGAGGTTAGGCAGGCTGCTCGGTAGACGCAAGGTAATCAAACATGCTGATGTTATGTGCTGAGGGGAGCTATCGGTAGCAGAAGTGGGGTAGTGTAATGGCGTGGTTTGGTGTAACTAAAGGCAGTGTAGACCTGCATCAATATTTAATACCAAGCGCAGCCTTTTGTTAAGGACAACCATATTTCTGCAGCTCTGGTGGCCCCATCTTCAAAGGGGCAAAAACCCATAACAACAACAACAAAAGATGTCCCCGAGCTGCAAAAGTCACCAAAGGGCAGCTAAAATGATTGAGGAGCTGTTTTGCTCAGGGAAAGGTTTCCTCGAAGAGTTTGCTTTTAATTGGAATTCATGAGGTCGTTGTCATTTTCCTTTTGCAAGAATAAAACTTTCTGTGCCGTTCCCCTGTGATGTTTGTGCCTCTCTTCTTGCCGTTTCCATTTCCATGTTGAGCGGAGGGTTGGACTAGGTGGCCGGTTTGGCCCCTTCCAGCTCTATCATTCTATGGTTCAAAGGGCACATGGGAGGGGCACACTGGTGGCAAGGACAGCCGTACTCCCAGGTGCATACACAGGCCAGTGTTGTCGGGGAGAGGATGTGGTGGGGCACAGACAATTGAGTATGGGCAATGGGAAGACATGCAAGCAGTAGACAAACACCTGTGCAGGTGGGGCTGTGCAGGTGTTGGTATGGAAAGGAGAAGGAGAGTTTGGATTTATACCCCACCTTTCTCTCCTGTAAGGAGACCCAAGGTGGCTTACAAGCTCCTTTCCCTTCCTCTCCCCACAACAGACACCTTGTGAGGTAGGTGGGGCTGAGAGAGTTCAGAGAGAACTGTGACTAGCCCAAGGTCACCCAGCAGGAATGGAGGAAAAAATCCAACAAGAGTCTGCCGCTCATGTGGAGGAGTGGGGAATCAAACCCAGTTCTCCAGATTAGAGTCCACCTGCTTTTAACCACTACACCACATTGGGAGGCCTGCTGGTGGGCAGGTGGGCCCCCCCAGGTCTATCTGTCTAAGGCAGGGGTCTGCAACCTGAGGCTCCGGAGCCGCATGTGGCTCTTTCAGCCTTATACTGCGGCTCCGTGTGGCCTGGAGGTCAGAGGGTAGTGTGGGCGTGTCCCTCCAGCCCTCCAGAGCCGCACTGGAAGGACAGATGAGTGGAGGGACCAAACCAGAGGTGGCTCCGTGCGTGAGGGCCCCGCTTTTTGTTTCCCCTCACCTCTCCTTCCAGCACTGCTCTGAAGGACTGGAGGGACACGCCCATGCTGCCCTCCAACCCCTGGAGGTCGGAGGATAGCATGGGCGTGTCCCTCAGTGCAGCCACCATCCCCCCTCTGCCTCATCGAGCAGGCAGCTGCCTGCTCTGTTGGGCAGAGGGGGTTTTCCTGCCTGGTGACTCCGCCTCCCAGCGCTGGAAGGAAAGGTGAGTGGAGGAGCTGAACCGGAGGTGGCTCCATGCAGAGTCGCCTCTCTGGCTCGGTAGATCTTCGAGGCCATAGAAAATGGGTCCAAATGGCTCTTTGGGTGGTAAAGGTTGCCGACCCCTGGGGTAGACTGACCCCCATTCTGAAGGTGTAGCTTGAATGGTTTCAACCCCTTTTTCAAAGAAGAGTTAAATCTCCTCCAAGAAGATGTAATGCTTATGTCTATCTAAGTCTTGCAATGATGGATTAAAAGCACACAGCTCTGGCTCCTAAATGCTGGTAAGTGGCAAGACAACACACCCGACACTGCCCCCCCCCACTACCCCCATCCTGCAAATTGCTTTGGTTTAGTAATGAATCCTAACGATCAGTTTACAACCTCCTTCCTGATACCAAACCCCTTCTACGATATATCTTTATCCTCTCTTCTTTAATATATTAGCCCGGCTTCCTCCAGGCACTGATCAAGGTTGATAAAATGCTGCCGCTCGACTCAGAACCAAAAAGCACATTTGTGAAGAAGTGGAGTGGTTCTCATTTGTATCAGCAGACCTGAGTCCATGGTCTCAGCATCGCAATGAACTGGCACCCTGAGGCAATCCATGTTGACATTCAAGGGACTTTAAAATAAACTCGCTGATTCCTAGCACTCAGAACCTCTTTAAGGGTCTATGCTGGCCATTGAAGAAGGAGAAGAAGGAGAAGGAGGAGGAGAAGGAGGAGGAGGAGAAGAAGAAGGAGAAGGAGAAGGAGAAGGAGGAGAAGAAGAAGAAGAAGAAGAAGAAGAAGAAGAAGAAGAAGAAGAAGAAGAAGAAGAAGAAGAAGAAGAAGAAGAAGAAGAAGAAGAAGAAAAGTCACGTTCAATCAAGATAAGGTCACCCGGTGACCATTATGTCAAAGTTCTCTGCATGCCAAGTTACTAACCTTAGACCCAGTTCTCAGCTATTTCTGCCACATTTTCAAAGGGTTAGAAAACCTTCCCATGGAAACAAATTAATTTTGTTCACCAGCCGACCTAAGGATTTTTAAAAGCATTTTTCCCATTTGTGAAATGAGGAATTCCATCTGATGAATTAGAGTGTTGTTTCTCAAACAGGAACCTTTCCGGTTAACAATAACCAGAGGTAGCTGGTTCTTTGTAATGTTCCAAAGTCCACCCTCTTTGTCTTGGCCTACTTCCACTCACCCCAAGATATCTCTTGTGCTAAAAGTAGATGTTTGAAAAAAAAAATTATAATCATCAGCTGAAGCGATTCTGTGAAGAAAATAATCCCCCTTTAGCCATTATGTCTAGGAGTACAATGGGAATTCGTAAAGGGGGTAAGATATAATTTAAGAATGTTATTATGTATTTAATGTTATTATGTATTTAATATCTATGTTTGTTATAAGTAGATAAGAGCTTCTGAGGTGAAAAAAAAAGTGAGTCCAGTCGATTGAAAAAAACTCTTTTTGTTCAAGTTATGTTTTGAAGCTAATGATTTATAGGTCTAAGATAAAAGGAAGGATTGTAGCTCAATGATAAAACATCCCCTTGTCACGCAGAAAATTCTAGGCTTGAGCCTTACCATTTTCAGTAGAAAGGGTCAGGTAGCAGATGATGTGAAACACTTCCAGCTGAGACCTGGAGAGCATCTGCCTGTCTGAGTACATTGATGGACCAAGGATCTGATTTACTATAAACCAGAGGTGGGATCCAGCAGGTTCTCACAGGTTCCCGAGAGTAGGTTACTAATTATTTGTGTGTGCTGAGAGGGGGTTACTAATTGGTGATTTTGCCACGTGATTTTTGCCTTCGTTACGCCCCTCCTCCGCTCCTCAGCAGTAGCGCTCAGAACTTGAAGCAGTCTAGCAGGAGGGGCACCGGCGTGCGTGGCAGCCTGCGCCTGCGTGCATTTGTTTCCCGTCCAAGGACCGGCGCAGTGGCTGCGTCCTTGCCACAGCCCCGCCCAGGAATGCCCCGCCCCCAGAATGCCTGGCCACGCCCCCGTCATGCCTCGCCCAGCCCCATTGGCGCTACGCGACTGTTTGAATCCCACCACCATGGGAACCTGGTACTAAAATTTTTGGATCCCACCACTGCTATAAACTGCTGCTTTGTAGAAGAAGAGGAGGAGTTTGGATTTATACCCTGCCTTTCTGTCCTGTATGGAGATTGAAGGCAGCTTACAAACTCCTTTCCCTTTCTTCTCTCCACAACAGACACCTTGTGGGGTAGGTGGGGCTGAGAGAGTTCGGAGAGAACTGAGACTAGCCCAAGGTCACCTTGCAGGCTTCATGTGGAAGAGTGGGTTCTGGCTCACTAGATAACAGTCCACCACTCTTTACCAACACCATGTCGGCTCAGGTTTTAATGTCACAGAGTATGCCCTGCTGAGAGCCATTGTAAGGTAGTGGTTAAGAGTTGTGGACTGTGATCTGGAGAACTGGGTTTGATTCCCCGTTCCTCCACATGAGTGGCAGACTCTTATCTGGAGAACCAGGTTTGTTTTCCTGCTCCTCCACATGAAGTCTGCTGGGTGACCTTGGACCAGCCACCGTTCACTTCAAACTCTCTCAGCCCCACATCTCTCACAAGGTATCTGTGTGGGCAGGGGAAGGAAAGGAATTTGTAAGCCACTTTGAGACTCCTTGCGGTTGAAAGAGTCAGGTAGTAGGTGATGCGAAAGACTTCTACCTGAGAAAAACAGGGTATAAATCCAAACTCCTCCTCTTCCTTCTCCTCTTCTTTGGTCCCCCCTGCAAAACTTCACCCACAAATCATCAGGAGTTTTCCTGTCCAGAACCGTGAGCTCCAAGCTGAATACACTGTGTTTCTATAACAACACCCTTTCAGTCTAATATCCTACCATCCATTTTGGCAAACAGGTAACGTTCTTTACCCAGGCTTCTTATTGGCATGTTGGTTTGCGGTGTAGATCCTTCTGGCTTATCTCTTTATGTGTGTGTTTGTGTGTGATACACGAAGCAATGCTGTTTTGTTGTTTTATTGCAAGACTAATTTTTCCTGCTGTCTGTCATTTGCCGTCAATTGTTGTGTTTCTAATGAGACACTGGAAGCCGCCTCAAGTGCCTGTTCCATCAGAGTTTGCCACCTAAGTTTCACCAAGATAAAGCAACGAATGTCTGACTGCTGCCCAAGAGCCTTTGCAGCCTATCCATTATTAATTCCCTGGCACAAACAGCAGATACGATGCTAATAAAATAATTTTGGGGGACATAAACGACAGGCCTGCAACATATCATATTACCCTAATGCAGCGATTGGCTATAAAAACGACATCTCCGTGGGGATTTCAAGTGGAGAAAAGGAGAATGCAAAAATCAATGGCTTCTAGGAAAGAATTGCTAGCATAGGCTGTCGCTAAATTGCTGTGCTTTGAGAACCAGATGAAGTTGCAAAGAGGGGGAAAGGGAGAGGGCCGAAGGGCCGCAAAGCAGAGGACTGGAGAAAAGATCCAAAGTGTGTTCAGCTCCGCGAGGCAAAAAAGAGGTGGATCAAGTGACCAGGCAAAGGCCACAATCCTAAGAACATTTTTCTCAGAGTGAGCCCCACTGATTCCAAGCCAGCCCGCTGCTGTTGCTTTCTAAGACCCGTTCCGCACATGCAAAATAATGCACTTTCAATCCACTTTCACAGTTTGCAAGTGGATTTTGCTATTCTGCATGGTAAATTCCAGCAGCAAAGTGAATCAATCAATCAATCAATCAATCAATCAATCAATCAATCTATCTATCTATCTATCTATCTATCTATCTATCTATCTATCTATCTATCTATCTATCTATCTATCTATCTATCTATCTATCTATCTATCTATCTATCTATCTATCACCTACCTACCTACCTACCTACCTACCTACCTACCTACCTACCTACCTACCTACCTATTTATTTATTTATTTATTTATTTATTTATTTATTTATTTATTTATTTATTTATTTATTGGTTATATTTATATTCCGCCCTCCCCCGGAAAGTGGATTGAAAGTGCATTGTTCTGCATGTGCGGAAGGGGCCTCAGAGGCTGATTTGGAAGTTCTTCTTTGGGACTGAGCTCACGGGATACTTAGACCAGAAGGTCATTTTCTTCATGGTTCTCCAATCATGGACTCTAGAGATTAAGATACCTCTGGTGGTGGTATCTTGGCAGTGCCTCAGTATGCCTCTAAAGGGAAGAAGCACTCTTTCTTAATGGTGATAACAGAAAAAAAAACTTGCATCAGTTTTCAGAGCTGAGAATGTCCTGGAAACCAGAACCATTGATTTGGAGAAGTATGCAAGAGACTAGTCTTTATGTGTGGAATTGGTGGGTTTTCAAAGTGGTTTATGGAACAAGGGAAATTTTGTTCCATGTTTACTTTGTTGCCGAATCATCAAAGGAGAGTGTCACTTTCAAGGGAATTTCCTAATGATATGCATCCAAAACCTTGAAGAAAAAAGACGAGGTCAAGGTAACAAAATTGTCTGATTGACATTTTCTGTTAGTATCAGCAAACTGAAGAGCAAATTAAGTTACGTCTTATGCAAGTGTAGCAAAATATCTTCATTGCCAGCGTTCTGATTAAATTGTGAAAGACTGCCCTTTCAACATTGATAAGGAGAAACAGTGTGCACCAAACTCTGTTGGAATGGCGGGACGTGCCATGGTGGAGATGCTGGAATTTCCTCTTGAGACTTTCCAAAGTGCAAACAGAAGAATTGCAACATTTACTTCCCTCTCCCCATTTCCATATGATATCAGATGCGATTCCACCTTATCTGTTCTACCTAATCAGTGGATCACCTAATTTTCACACAGCAAGGTTGTTCATGTGAATACTTTCTCTGGTTTGATCTTTAAGAAACTGCAACTGAAATATTTGAAGAACTGTGCTTCGGCAATAGGGCACCCTTACCTACCAGGTATCGCAGTGGTGGCGAACCTATGGCACGGGTGCCAGAGGTGGCGCTCAGAGGCCTCTCTGTGGGCATGCGCAAACAGAGTTTGTCATGTGAGGGGAAATCCCCCCCCCCAACATCTAGGCTGGCCTGGGCCACTGGGCTCGATTATTAGCATTAAACCTAAGACCTAGTTTTGGGGAAGCAGTGTAGGTAACCCTGTTAAGCTGTTAAATTCCACTGATTTTCATGCGAAGAACTAAAGTGCGATCCTTTACCTGGGAGTAAGCTCAATTGCTGGCAATGGAGCTTGCTTCTGAGTAAACCCTCCTAGAGTCATGATTCACCCATTTGAAGAGTTGCACGGTTGCTTCAAAGCAAAGCCACCAACTACCACCAAGCTTACTCCCGAGTAACGCACACCTCGTAACCAACTGTTTTTTCTAAACTAAAACCTCAGTATTCAGGTTAAATTGCCATGTTGGCACTTTGCGATAAATAAGTGGGTTTTGGGTTGCAGTTTGGGCACTCAGTCTTTAAAAGGTTCGCCATCACTGAGGTATAGGATACGTGGGAAGCTTTGGATACATGAGGATTCTTTATTGTGAATTCTTTTATGTCCTGGGATTTCTGTTGAACTGGAAGGCCAGAGATTCATCTTTGGTGTGTTTAGCTTCTCTATGTCTGAGAGCCAGCATGGTATCTGGTTAAGAGTGGTGGATTCTAATCTGAACAACCAGAATTGATTCCTCATTCCTCCACATGAGCAGCTGACTCTTATCTGGTGAACTGGATTTGCTTCCCCACTCCTACACATGAATCCTGTTGGGTGACCTTGGACCAGTCACAGTTCTCTAAGAATTCTCTCCGTCCTACCTACCTCATAAGGTCTGTTGTGCGGAGAGTGTGGAAAAGGAGTTTGTAAGCTGCCTTAAATCTCCTTATAGGAGAGAAAAACAGAGTGTAAATCCAAACTCTTCTTCTGTTTCTGAAGCCCTGAGGATTCTGGAATATATATATACATTGAATACCATGGGCACCTGTATATCTAGTGCAGCTTTATCCTGTTTTTCTTCCAGGAGGGGTGTGGGGTTCGAAGAACTGTGACTAGCCCAAGGTCACCCAGCTGGCATGTGTTGGAGTGCACAAGCTAATCTGGTTCACCAGATAAACCTCCACAGCTCAAGTGGCAGAGGGGGGAATCAAACCCGGTCCTCCAGATTGGAGTGCACCTGCTCTTAACGACTACACCACACTGGCTCTCAGAATATTTCTGAACATTCACAAGTTCATTAAAAACAACAGGAATAGTAATCTCCCACTTAAAACAAATCAACATAATAGACAAGCGGGCTTGGTTGAGAGCCTTTACATTTTGGCTTCGCCTGCATTTCTCGCATGATGAGCACTCACTGATTCACCTACTTTTGTCTGATACTCAGGCTAATCCATGGTTCTCTCTGATCAAAAGAAAGATTGAATCAGTTGGTATATCTCTCGACTCGCTTTTCCCGCTATCTAGTTCAGAATCCTACAACTTGTTAAAACAAAAATTGTTGGAAAGCGAATGGATTAATTTATTTAGGGCTGCTATGAAAACTTGTCCACCCTTACATCTTTCAATACCCCTATATCAAAACAGGATGGCTCCCTATTTGTATTTTTTTACTAATCCTATGCAGAGAAGAGCCCTCACACTTGCTCGCTTCAATGTTTTCCCCTCCGCTTTATTGCGTGGTAGATTTAACAACTTGGAAATGAGCGAAAGGGTATGCTCTTGTGGTGAACAACAAATTGAAACATTGGCCCATCAACTGCTTTGCTGCCCAAAACTTGCTAATATCAGATCAAAATATTCCAATATTCTTTCTAGGATACCTAGTGAAATGGGAGAATCAGGGAGACTTCCTTTGCTTCTGGACAATTCTGACAATGAAACTTGTGAATTGGTAGCACGGTTTTTACTGGAGGTGATGCACAATCAATAATTTATATTCTATCTTAAACCTTTGTATTTGTGTACCTTTTATCTCAGGTTTTTTATTGTGTTATTATTGTTATGCCAAATAAAGGCTTATTATTATTATAATAGACAAGCTACTTTTGAAAAGCATTCCTGCAGCCCTCTGATCTTTTCCACGTGCCTGCCCCAACCCCAAAGAGCTGAGAAGATATGGCAAATGCCCACAGCAACAGCCCCTGGTGCTAGGCATTAGGGAATTATTGCAGCCTTCCCTTGGATCTAAGTGCTGCCTATGAGTGGCCATATGACAGGAAAATGCCCCCTCCCTTCCCTCAGTGTTGTCTCAATGCATGTTGTTATTTGTTCTCTTTTATGAGTTTTCTGCCGTACGAAAAGAAGAGAGAGGAAGAAAAGAAAAGAAAAATCAACCCAAAAGTTCTTTCGCTGAACACCCACCAGAATAAATGAGGCAAAAAAAGAATTGTGGCCGGCGGGATGAGCTGCAAGTAAATCTTACCATGAAATACGGCAAAGTGCTAAAGTTACCGATGTCTTCCTGGTCACATGTTTAGCATTCTCCTGCATTAGGTAGCGAAATCATCTGTTTGCCACCATCTGGCATTTGTTCCAGGAACTTAACAAGCATACTAACAGGTAGCGATATGCTGAGCCATGAGAAATAACATTTCCTTGTTACAGGGGCAGATGTTCCGCATTAGCGAAGAGTAAAGTCATCTTTTGCCAGAGGTGACTGGGGCTGTGTTTATTCCTTGATTCCACAGTCATGGAGAATAACTTTGTGGCTACATAAAGCCAGCGTGGTGTAGTGGTTAAGAGCAGGTACACTCTAATCTGGAGAACCGGGTTTGATTCCCCGCTCTGCCACTTGAGCTGTGGAGGCTTATCTGGTGAACTGGATTAGCTTGTGCATGCCAACACATGCCAGCTGGGTGACCTTGGGCTAGTCACAGTTCTTTGAACCGCACACTGCTCCTCCCCCCCCCACGAGTTCATACACTCACTTCACGACCTGGTGCAAAAAATATTGTTTGGTCGTGGTGAGGGAGGGCAGCCACCCATACGGGGTGGGGGCGGGGGTGGGGGAAGGGGGAAGGGGGAGGGGGACCTGGCTACATTTTCCCTAGATACGCCTCTGACATGCAATCATATCACTCTGAGCTAATACAGCTATGAGAAAGCAAAATGAATAGAGCATGGTAATGGTAAATGTACAGGCAACCTATGTATCAGCAGGAATCAACCGACTGTTACGGGTTTTCGGGGCTGCTTGGCTGTGGTCTGGTAGCTTTTGCTGTTAACATGTCACCTAATCTGTGGCTGGTATCTTGAAAGGCATGTAATGGAGGGAAACATATCGTACCGTGACACGTCTCTGAAGATGCCAGCCATAGATGCGGGAGAAACGTTAGGAGCGAAAGCTACCAGACAGTAAAAGTGAGCACTTTTCTATTCAGTCCAAGAAGTTAGCCTCAGATCCAGGATATCTGGTGGTTCCTGAGCAAGGCGTCTTCAGTGTAGCTGCCGAACCTGGAAGTGAAATGGTGGGGAAAGCAAGAATTTTAGCAAGCTGCCTCTGAGTTTTTGGGCATTCCAACCAGGAGCGGCTACTGTCGGAGCAATGAGCAGAAGAATATCAGGGGTGAATTGCACCTGAAGATAACCCCTTCTTTGGGCACCCCCCATGCCCTCCCCATGCTTGGAGGCAGGGCTCAGGGCTGCTGAGCCCTGCCCCCAGCCTCCGTGCAGGCCAGCAGGGCCTTGGGAGGGCAAAAGCCAACCTGCATGGAGGCCGGGGAGCGGGGCTCGGTTGCATGCACCCAGGAACATGGATGACCCCATGTCCCTATAGGCTGTACGCCTCTGGCGATGAGCTCCTGCCAGTCTGGGGACACCAGAAAAGGCCCTTCTCAAAAGCCAGCCATCCTAGTGGCGAGTCCAAATCGATCTTATTATGCCTGCAGAAGTAATACTTCATTTCCTCCTCTTCCACTTTTATCATTATCATCTCTTTGGAGCCCGCTCCCCAGTTTCATCTCCAGTGGCGTACCAAAGGCAACTCTACATTTCTTCCTTGCTGATTAGATTTGTTGCACCTCTCTCCCAATCTGTTCTCTTTTAACTACTTTAGTTCTCTGCCGTGAAATAAAATCTATAAATTCCATCTTCAGAAGAGGGGGGGGATTCATTCCCAACTGCTCTCCTCCAGCGCTCCCCTTGCATTTTGTATTCTCACAAAAACAAGATCTTCTCTGACCTCGCTCCCTCTCTCTGGATACGTGCATGTGTTATGTGTGGTGTGTCTTTCCTTTTAAAGGAGATATATCAAACCCCCAGTTTCCCCAGTGTCCCTTCCTTGGCCACCGGTAACCAAGGAAACCAGATACTATGGTAACTACGGGATGAAAAACAAGACATTCAATATTCCTTAATCTCCAACCTGAGTTGAAAGTCCTCATCTCTTACTTTCCCCAGGTGCCAAAGCAACAACAATAAAATGTGTAGTTTCAAACCCCTTGTCTTGATTCATGTGGCGTATTTAACTAGGTAAATGTTGTGTGGTTTTTTTTGAAGCTCTCCAAGGGATTTGCTGTCTGCCTAGCCATTTTGGGCTTAATATGTAAAGACACGCAGAACAGAAAGAGAGAGAGACTCGTGCCATGGTTCATTTATATCATGTCATAGGGCATGAAATCGTTCACGTGCTCTGGAGGGTCAAAGTAGATTTCAACCCCCAAATTTAGGGGTAGAATCACTGTGCTCTTGGTCTCACTCATAACTCTTTTAATTTCCCAGAGGCCTAGGCATGTGTCTTCCTGGCTTCACCATCTGGGCAAGAAAGTAACCAGGCTCAAATGGCTCCCAGACAGTCCAAACAGCTGAATGCAAAATTGGTTCTCTGGTCAAGACTGGCGAGCAGAGCAATAGTCAATAGGATGAGCATGGAGGAGAAGTCGATCTATGGCTACCAATCTTGATTCTCCTTGATCCGAGATTGCAAATGCCTTAGCAGACCAGGTGCTCGGGAGCAGCAGCCGCAGAAGGCCATTGCTTTCACATCCTGCATGTGAGCTCCCAAAGGCACCTGGTGGGCCACTGCGAGTAGCAGAGTGCTGGACTAGATGGACTCTGGTCTGATCCAGCAGGCTCTTTCTTATGTTCTTAGCATTCAAACATTCCTGACAATTACTTTTCCTCCTCCCAATCCTAACCCACACAGCCCTGATGAATGGTGGTTTTATTTATGCTCTGATTAATTGGCTTCACCTGCCTATAAAATACTGCATTTGAGGTCTGTTGGTTAACGCATGTTCTGTATGTCATTTCACATCTCCACAAAGCGCAGGAAAATCATGATGTAACTAAACCTTTCCCTTCCAAGGATGCAGACAATCACCGGTACCTTTCTTCCGAAGAAGATGCAATGATGAAAATTGAGGATCAATGGATGGGTTCTCATTAGACAAGAAGCCATCACAATACTCTCCCCACTCCGCACCCTCAAGTTGAACAAGTGAAAATTGAAACAAATCTGCTCTGATGAAGCCTCGTCGAGGGCCAGAGGAAGAAAACTAGCCTAAAATGTCAATGCACACGACACAAAGCCCTCTTTGTCAGCTGCTTAAGAGATTTCTCTTTTTACCAAATAGAATCCTTTGTTGCAAAAAAAAGAAGAAAAAAGGAACGGGAAGATTCTAATAAAGAAAATATATTAGCAGATACTTTGTTCCTGATGTGAAAAAGGAGGCTTTGAATTTGCAGCCCAGCTGGGATCAGTCTTCCGGGATAGGATGTTGAAGTTTAACCAAAATAGTCCCAAACAATGGAGGGAAAGAAGCGTTTAGGAGACTGGCGGACAGCTTTGTCAATACGCAGGAGAAGAAAGTCACGCAACGGACCAGCTTTCACGTGACAGCATGCTTCCTGCAAACAATAAGAAACCCCAGGGAACGGCTGGAGAAGCGCACTCGACGGTTGAAGCCGGGGGGAAATTGCTGAGTTATTTCATAAAACTGTAATAACAGATTTGGTTGTGCGGAGGATTTTAAACCAGTCGCTCGTTCGTACAGCTGCGGGAAAGCACAGCATATTCTTAAGGGCTGTTTTCCTGAATTTAGACATTCTTGGTTTAAGCTAAAATATCAGAAAGCCTTTCTTCTGCAGGGCCCTCAAACACAGTGGGCGCAATCTAGACTTGTCATAAATATACTGGTGTTTTCGTCCCAATGGAGAGCCAAATGACGTGTTCCTTTGTAACTCAGTATTTTTCCAAATTGCTTAAGTCAATGTTGGAAGGAAGGAAAGAAAGAAAGAAAGAAAGAAAGAAAGAAAGAAAGAAAGAAAGAAAGAAAGAAAGAAAGAAAGAAAGAAAGAAAGAAAGAAAGAAAGAAAGAAAGAAAGAAAGAAAGAAAGAAAGAAAGAAAGAAAGAAAGAAAGAAAGAAAGAAAGAAAGAAAGAAAGAAAAGCAAGCAAGCAAGCAAGCAAGCAAGCAAGCAAGCAAGCAAGCCAGGAAGCCACATTTCGGTGTGTATCTTAGATTCGCTGTTGTGTTTCAAAGAGCAATTGCCTCAAGGAGTGATTCCAAGCATACAGAACTTCTAGAAATGCAGATCAAACATTAGAGGTAAGAAGGAATACCTTGTGCCTTCACCTGGATGGCCTAGGCCAGGGGTCTGCAACCTGTGGCTCTCCAGATGTTCATGGACTACAATTCCCATCAGCCCCTACCAGCATGGCCAATTGATTGCAGACCCCTGGCCTAGGCTGAGAGCTCATCAGATCTCAGAAGCTAAGCAGGGCCAGCCTTGGTTAGCATTTGGATGGGAGACTTTGATGCTCTGCAGAAGCAGACAATGGCAAACCACCACTGAAAGGACTCTTCCTTTCAAAATCCCATGGAGTCACATAAGTCGGCTGTAACTTAATGCCATTTTCCATCCCCTGGAATACCTTTCCAGCAAACATGGTTGATAGGCTATGTTAGACAAGTACAATAATGGTTGAGCCAAATTTGTTCACTCGGAATGGATGTCAAGAAGCTTCAGAGATGTGCAGTAGGTTTGCTCCAGAGTTTTGTTTCTTTGCAGAGGTGGGATTCATTGCAACCTCACAAAGGAGCAGGTACTTCAGAGCGAGGCTGATACATGCCACGCCTTAATATCATGGCCTTCATTACACACCACCCAGATATCCCTGTCAGCGTACGCGGTTTGTCCCTCAGTCTTGTCATGGGAATGTCAAAATACTGCCTTCTTGAAATAAAAATAAAAGCTTTACTTCAGTCAGCTCCGAATTTTACGGCACTTGCTTTGTTTAATTGTGGCTCGAAGGACAATGCGAACATCTTCCTTTGAACCGTGGCCCTGCTGTCCGTTTAATTAAGTCCTATACTTGTCTCCTAATGGGTGAGAAGCCACACACAACTCTTTCTTGCAAGAGAAACAGTTCAGACAATGCCCTGTGAATGAGACACAGCATTTAACTTAGCTAATCCTTGAGTAATAGAGCTTTCAAAGATCAATTATATGTGTTTCCCAGGCCAGGAAAAAATCTTTTACAAATGCATCTTTTAGGCTGCTGAGTTCCTGATGTGACAATAAGAAAAGGTTTGCCAGATCAGACCAGCGATCCCTCTAGTTCAGCATTCACTGCCAAGCCAGTTGCCCTGGCGGGCCAAAAAAAGGGGGTAATAGAGACACAGGTCTTCCTCTGACGGTGCCTTCCAGCCCTAGTATTCAGAGACATTGATGGACCCCCTCCTCCCCAAATCCATACAATCCCCTTTTAAAGCTATCTATGCTTGTGTTCATCACTGTATCCACTGGCAGTAAATTCCAGAATTTAATGGCTCGTTGAGTAATGAAGTATTTCCATATGTCTGTCCTGAATCTATTGCCTTTCCACTGCACTGGGTGACCCCAAATTATTGTGTGGCAGTATGGTGATGTTTCTGCACACATGAAGCCTGCTGGGTGACCTTGGTCACAGTTCTCTCAGAACTCTCTCAGCCCCATCTACCTCACAAGGTGTCTGCTGAAGGGAAGGGAAGGTGATTGTAAGCCACCTTAAGACCTCTTTGGTCCCAGCCACCTATATTTTCTTCAGTGGACAGACAGTGATCACAATCCACTGAAGACTGTCTTATAAGCCAACATCCTTTCGAGTCTATCTTTCAGAGGTTATTAAATTAGTCTCTGGTTGCTCTGTTTTTTTCACTTTGGTGTCCATCCAGTGGTGGGATCCAAAAATTTTAGTAACAGGTTCCCATGGTGGTGGGATTCAAACTGTGGCGTAGTGCCAATGGGGCTGGGCGGGGCACGATGGGGGTGTGGCCGGGCATTCCTGGGGCGGGACATTCCTGGGTGGGGCTGTGGCAAGGACGCAGCCGCTGCGCCAGTCCTTGGGCGGGAAACTAATGTACCCAGGCGCAGGCTGCCACGCACGCCGGTGCACCTCCTGCTAGACTGCTCAAGTTCTGTGCACTACTGCTGAGAGGAGGGGCATAACTAAGGCAAAAATCACGTGGCAAAATCACCAATTAGTAACCCCCTCTCGGCACACACAAATAATTAGTAACCTACTCTCGGGAATCTGTGAGAACCTGCTGGATCCCACCTCTGTGTCCCTCCGTGGTACTTCAGACATTGTATTCCCAGCAGTTCATCATATGTGCTGGAACCAGCTTTATACAAGAGCAAGGGAGAGAATTATGACTAATAGCCCCCACCATCTCTGGAGGGCCTAGACTGACAGGGAGAAGTATAACCCGGCGGGCAATAATGCGCCAAGTACGTTTGATCTCCTCCGTAAATTTCCAACCCAATTTGTAAAACGAAGAGACAATGACTTACAAATAATGACAGAAAACAGTTTTCATGATTTTCATAGATTGCAGGATAAGTAAAACGTCTGGCAGAGAAGAATGAGTTTTGGCAATTTCATCGGAGACACACGGGAGGAGGATAAATTGGAGCCATAAAGGACTTCAGTAAAGTTCAGGCATTGATCAATAGAAAAGAATGTCACTATAAACAAAGGTTTTTGTTCGGAGGGGTTTTTTTTCGTGAGAATCGTCACTCCATCTCCTCTCTTCAGCTGAACCATCTCTGTCCCTTTTTAATTTTTTTCCCATGTAACACCCAAAGAAGTTACCAGGTTTGCCCAGTTTTATTGAAGGGTTTCATATACTGAAATCTTGGAATGCTGATGAAAGCGAAATTCAAACGGCTGCTTCTTGATAGTGATTCTATTGCTCAGGCAACATTTTTCAGTCCAATATGACTGTAGGAACTGAGGAAGAGCCTTGCTGGATCAAACCAACACAACATGTAGTTCATCATTTTGCCTCACACAGTAGCCAACCAGTTGCCCAGGCCGAGCAGAGGCGCAGTGCACTGGTGCATCGTTCACCCCTGTCTCGCCCCAGAACGCCCCTGGAATTGCCCCTGGAACACCCCTGGAACGACCTCGCCACACCCCCACAAGGGCATGCACCTGGTGTGTCACACCCACCTGTCCCCTTGGAGCTAAGCCTCTGAGGCCTAGTCCACCTCATAATCTTGCCTGCTATACAAACTGTTCCACAGAAAGGTAATAATGCAGTCGGTTGAGGTGCAGTAGTTGAAAAAATTGTATGTTTTCACATTAGAATATAGTTCTGAATAAATATGAGAATTATCATTCATTTTTACATGCTGCTTTTGTCAAACCCATAATTTTGTGCATTACTGAACATGGTTCTTTGATATAAGAGCATCCATAGCCCAAACAGTTCAGGGGGGAGCAGGGCTATGTAGGCACTAGGACCCAGATGGAGCATTCTACAATAATGAAGGTCCAGCATGCTTTGATCGGTGGTGGAGGAATGTACAACTCTATTACAATCCTTCTGTGAAAAAAAATATAGCACTGGTATCCAGAGGTTTACCGCTTCAAGACGTGGATATTGTATTTAGTTACCATGGCTAGCAGTCTTTGATAAACCTCTCCTCCATTAATCTGTGCTAAAGGTAAAAGTAGTCTCCTGACACGTGGGGTGACATCACATCACAGGCAGACTAAGTTTACAAAGTAGTTTGCCATTGCATTCCGGGGTAGTTTGCTACTGCATCCCCTAGTTGTCCACAGTTTACCCCCAGCAAACAGGGTACTTCTTTTTACAGACCTCAGCTAGGGCCCTTTCTGCACAGCAAACGTATAGTGGGTTGCAGTCGGGATAAAGTAGCCAATTTTCCTGTTCTCACATCCGCATGCATCCGTGCAGATTTAAATACAGTGCTGGAGAAACCTGCAGATTTCCCTGTCCACCAAAGTCCAACATTCTTTAGCAGAGACCTCATTCCTTTGTCTCCTCAGCTGACAGATGGGTTTTGTGGCAGTTCCCCGAAAAGCACAACTTCTTCTTTGTTGTTGTTGTTCTTGTAAGTACTGTTTTAAATGCTCATAAAGGACTCTGCCACAGCCTTTGGCACTTTAAGTATACTCTGCTTGTCAAGCCAATCGCAGAGGCAGTAACCATGATTGCAAGGTGAGAAGCCACTCTGCTATATGGTGTTTCTCGACCGGAGGAAAAGTCACACAGCAAGCTTCATAGATCTTTTCTGGTTTGTTTGTTCGTTTGGATCCAGTATTAGAAACCTTGCAACATCACTCCATTAAAAATGCCAATTTGCGTTAATTTCTCTTTCTCTTGGAAATTACTAAATGCCAGTAGATTTCCTTCATCCTAACATGTATATCCTGTATTGTATATGCTTTTTAATCTGTTTTTATTATTGTTGTACTGCTGTCTATGCCAATAAAGGCTTGCTGCTTCAATTTGCGTTAAGCCGCGAACAACATCAAGAATATTGTCGAAAGCTTTACGGCCGGAATCACTGGGGGGCTGTGTGGTTTCTGGGCTGTATGGCCGTGTTCTAGTAGCATTTTCTCCGGACGTTTCGCCTGCATCTGTGGCTGGCATTTTTCTGAAGATGCCAGCGACAGATGCAGGCATCTTCCCAGTTTCTTTGCACATCAGACATTGCTACATCCAAAAATGGCAACTCCCCTTTGGGTTTTAGAATTAGAACTTTCTTTGGCATTTCCCCCCAAGAAATTAGTGGTGACTGGTACTTTCAAGAGAGGCAGTACTCTAAATTCCGTGCACCTGACCCACCCAAATCCACCCGCCCAAGTTCTCTCGGACTCGGTGCTCTCGAAAAATCAACCCTACGGCTGCCGTGTCAAATTCAGTCCTAAGTCCCATTGATTTCTGCATGGAAAAACTAAGCACGTCATTGCGTAATTCACACATTGAGATCAATGACACTTAAGAGCACTTATCTCTCTAGCCTAGAGAAGGGCTCGCGACACCCATTCCTTCGTTCATCTGCAGCGCTTGCTATTATTTTCCAAAGGCAGGAGGCAATTTGGCTGCCTCAGACTTGTTCCACGTTCTCAGAGAACTATCAGGAAACCCAGTGGTATTCATTAGCACCGCTTCTGTGTACACAGCAGCCGTTGACAGCCTCTAGAAGGGATAGATAGATATTTTAGTGGCAACAGAAACCCCATTAAATGGAAGGTTAAAGCATAGATTGATGGGTGGCAGATAGATGAGATGAGTGCCAGCGTGGTGTAGTGGTTAAGAGCAGGTGGATTCTAATCTGGAGAACCGGGTTTGACCCCCCACTTCTCCCCCTGAGTGGCAGAGGCTTATCTGGGGAACCAGATGTGTTCCTGCTGGGTGACCTTGGGCTAGTCACAGTTCTCTCAGAACTCTCTCAGCCCCTCACAAAGTGTCTGTTGTGGGGGGAGGAAGGGAAAGGAGCTTGCAAGCCACCTTGAGTCTCCTTACAAGAGAAAAAGATGGGCTATAAATATAAACTCTTCTTCTTCTAGATGCTGGCATTCTGAATAACTTCACAGGGTTGTTGTAAAGATAAAATGGAAGAGGAATGAATGCACAAGAATCTCTTTGGAGAGAAAATAGGATAAACATCAAATAAATATTCATTCATTGAAAACATCTTTATGCTTTACCTTTCCACTCAGATTAGAGTCTCTAAGGTAGGGAACAACCAAAAGTATTAAAACAAGTTTTTGAAATACTTATTGTAATAACAGTTGAAGACAACAATTAGCACCCACAGCACAATTAAAACATAATATATTATGAGAAATGATAGGTAGATGCTCCTAACGGAAAATGGAGGAGGAGGAGGAGGAGGAGGAGGAGGAGGAGGAGAAGGAGAAGAAGGAGAAGGAGAAGAAGAAGGAGAAGGAGAAGGAGGAGGAGGAAAAGGAGAAGGAGAAGGAGGAGGAGGAGGAGAAGGAGAAGGAGAAGGAGAAGAAGAAGAAGAAGAAGAAGAAGAAGAAGAAGAAGAAGAAGAAGAAGAAGAAGAAGAAGAAGAAGAAGAAGAAGAAGAAGAAGAAGAAGAAGAAGAAGAAGAAGAAGAAGAAGAGTTGGTATTTATACCATGCTTTCCCTTTACCTTTAAGGAGTTTTAAAGAAGAAGAGGAAGAGATTGAATTTATACCCCACTTTTCTCAGCTATGAGGAGTCTCACCTTGAGCCAATGCAGCTGGCAGAGCACAGGTTGCATATGCGCCCATCATGGAGTCCTGGTAAACCAACTACACAGCCAACTAAAAGAAACCCATCCCAAATCTTTAAAAAAATTATCAGGAGATTATGTGCACATTGAAAATCCTTCTAAAATGTGTATTTGTTGCCATGCTAGAAAAAGTCAACCAGAGAAGGGGGTCAAATGAACTGCTCTGGGTAGAGTATTCCAGAACATGGGGGCTATAGTAGAAAAGGCCCTGCTCCATATTTTAGTCAACAAACTCTATGAGCCATTCCCTTTAAAAACAGGGGTATGATTTACTCATCTTATTCAGAGCTGCTAGAATGTTCTCATTGTCATAAAAAAAAAACACCCACCACTATTAATTTCCTATGAGCTCCAAAGACTTGTGAGTTAAGGCAGGAAAATCCCCAGAGAGGTAATGAGACAAAATCTGACAAAACATCCATCAAAGAAGCTGATGGCTTCTGACCCCTTCCTAGGTTTGTTTTCATAACTTCCATATCTCTGAAGTTATGAAAAGAAGACAAGAAATGACAGGCGCTGTGCTTGGAGAAACCATTTAGTCAATTTAATTCCAGCCACCTGTGAGTAACTCGACAGAATTGCCTCAGCATATTTGAAAGTCTTTGCTGCACTTGCGCTGAGCCTTTGGATTCTTGTCAAGTGAAGCGACTGGTTTTTTTTTTGAAGAGCCATACCGTTCAGACTGCCTGGTGTTCCCTTTCATGCGACTGCAAAATACTAGATAACAGAGATCAGTTTCCCCGGAGAAAATGGCTGCTTTGGAGGGGGTCCCTATGGACTTCGGTCCCTCCTCTCAGCACATGACAGCCGGCAACCAATCAGAATACCTCGGGGTCTATAAAGCCTCTGGCTTGCTGCAAACTTTTTCAACTGTCCCTGTTTCATAAACTGTTTCAACTCTTACCCTCTAAACGTCGCTACAGAGCACTGCACACCAAGACAACTAGACATAAGAACAGTTTTTCCCCGAATGCCATCACTCTGTTAAACAAATAATTCCCTCGATAATGTCAAACTATTTATTATATATTTATTATATAATTACTGCACTACTTTTTTCATCATTCCTATTACCCATCTCCTCCCAATTATGACTGTATGACTATAGCCTGTGCTGACATTTCATTTTATTTTATGATTTTACATTTTATGTTTTTATTACTATTGATTGTTTCCTGATTGCTTACTAGACCTATATGACAATCATTAAGTGCTGTACCTTATGATTCTTGACAAATGTATTTTCTTTTATGTACACTGAGAGCATATGCACCGGAGACAAATTCCTTGTGTGTCCAATCACACTTGGCCAATAAAGATTCTATTCTATTCTATTCTATTCTATTCTATTCTATTCTATTCTATTCTATTCTATTCTATTCTATTCAACTGGGATGTTTTGTCAGGCTGATATAAGGGGAAGATCACGGTGCTGTTTTGTATCGCATATTGAGCTGCACGTGTGTGGAATGAAATGGGAGAATTACTCAACATAACGTACTAAGGACAAATCAAGAATACACTGTATGGATTGTGTGTGCATTCAACCTCGCTTGGAAACAGGTCTCCACTCTTTCCTGACAGTTGTTTCTTGGTTGCAAATTGGTTTGTCTGCAGCATTTGGAACCCCCAGCTGCCGGAACAGGAAGCTGATGGGAATAATATATGGGCGAGAAAAAGAATTAGCCTCCCCGTTCCATTCTGCTGCTCTTCTCTAAACTCCCCTCTTACCACTGCTTTTAAATATGTGAGGGTGTGTTTTGGCTTTGTAGTACATGCTCGTGTGTTATGGACCTAGCCCATGGTATAGTAGTTCCCCGACCTTACACTTTAAGTAACTCTTGATTTAAAAACAAGCTATCATGTTATTGCTTGCTGAAATATTTTACACGCCAGACTTCAGAAGTTTTAATTGCATATGTTGCTCTGGGCAATTTATTGGAAAAGCATCCCATAGTTGACATAAGTAAATAAATGAAAAGTTTGGGCATCAGGGGTGGGGTGAACATTTTGCTGTATAACTCAGGTGTTTCCCTTGCTGCACATGGCTAAGCTAAAGTTTATTGTATACAATTTTTCACAGTATCTTCTGCTTTCTTTAATATAAGACCTTGGAAACCAAAGTTATTACAGTGTTACTAGCTCCAGCCTGAGGCAGAGAAGGGGGTGGGAATTGGCATAAACTCTCCAACACTTTCATACTCTGAACTTCTAACGGCACTGGACTTTGATACAAGGTAGAAACTTTGTTTGAAATGTCCTTCAATAGTGGGATCAAAAGGTGAACATTTTGAGATGGCATTGATAGCAGCTGCACGGAATCTTCTCAAACATCACCCATTAGCAGTCTTATATAAAAGACTTGTAAAATATTTATTCTAAATCATTCAATAATGTCAACAGTGATAACCAGAGGCGAACCAGGGGTAACTGGCGCCCGGAGACAAATTGTCTCCAGGACGCCCCCCAGGCTCTGCCCCCCACCATCCCAGCTCTGCCCTCTGATGCCCCCAGACTCCACCCCCCCACTGCCCTCAACCCCGCCCATGTCACCATGGACATGGGCAAGGTCTAGGGTGCCCACCTCCCCCCCCAGACTTCCCCTGCCAGCTGGGAGCCCCTGCTGGGAGTCCTGCTGCCTCGTTTTTGCGTGCCTCAGATGGGTTGAGGCATGTGACAACGACAAGACAGCAGGACTTCCTGGTCACATGGGGGGCCGATTTTGCACCCCCCCATGTGACCAGAAGAGTGGCGCCCGGGGACAAGGGGTACCCCTTATCCCTAGGCAGATACGCCACTGGTGATAACTGATCACCAGAGGTGTATCTAGGGAAAATGGAGCCAGTGCAAAATCTGAGTCCCCCCCCAGGATGGCTGACCACCCTCCCCCACCACGACCAAACAATTTCTTTTGCACCAGGCCTTGAAGTCAGTGTATGGACCCGCAGGGAAGGAGGAGGGATGTGGGGGTGATTTTCCACCCACCACGTGACTAAATGGCCACAGCCTAGGGACATTTGGACCCATATATCCCCTAGGCAGTATCCCCCTGCTGATCACTGTAGTCTGCAGATCAGATTCCGAGGGGGAACTTTCGGGATAATTCAGTTCACCCTGGAACTAATTGAGGTCTCAAAGGATCTGGGAGAATCTCAGAACCTGTAGAATTGCATCTCAGGAGACTGGGAAGTGTTGGAGGCACCTGAGATACCTGGAGACTGTCGGGAACTATCAGGACTATCATGCAGGATGAATGGAGGCCAGAAATTCATCAAACTGTGAAACGTCAATTGCAAACAGCACTGATCATCCCTTTGAAAGTCCTCCTGAGATATCTTTCCTGGACCTAGCCAAGATCCCTTGTTGGAATCTGATAGTATTTTTTTGCAGGGAGGATAAATAGCTACCCTGGTAGAGTTGTTATTATTACCACAAAAGGAATGTGTTACCTGTGAACCAGACACCTGTGAATCTTGACTAAATGCAGGAAAACAGGAGCATCTCCAGCAAACAAAAAAGGGAGGATGGGCATGACAGAATTAGGGTCTGTACAATTAGAGAATCATGAGCTGCTTAGAAGGTTAGATCTCAAGACTGGGGACAATAGGTCAGGTATCCCAGTTATCAAGGGACAAGGGAATTATAGTGGTGGGAGGAAATACAGACAGATATGGATAAGCTTGGTCCTCTTCTAATGTCTGTTCCATTCTGATGTTAACCCTTCTCTGGCAATGATGTCATTTAATGCCAAATCCATCAAAACAAGACCAAATGAATAGACATCTCTGTGGAGAATAAGGTGAACCTGGCATGTGTGATGGAGACCTGGTTGAGGGAAGGTGAAATCTCACTCTGCCTTGAAGCTTGATGTTTCCTGGCAGTATTTCAGTTATAGGCTAGGACTGTAATGGTGGCCAAAATGGGATCCACGGTAAGGGGAGTTACCCAGAAAGGCTGGTAACCAGTGGGCTGCAATTCCCCCCCTGTAAAACTAGGGGATGTTTGGATGATGCAAACCAGATATTGATGAAGCCCAGTTGGTTCTTTATATTGGTATCTCGTGTTTCTGAGGGGTGGACAAGGTAAGCAGGTACAATTGTCCTCTATTGAGCTGGCCATAGTTTTCCATACTCACAATCCAGCTTGGACCATTAATTACAGCAGAGAATTGGAAAGGCTGCATATGCCCTGAATTGGGTGGCCCAGTCTAGACGAATCTCTTCAAATCTTGGAAGCTAAGCAGGGTCAGTTCTGGTTAGTATTCAGATGGGAGACTGCCAAGGAAGTCCCTGGGTCACCATGCAGAGGCAAGCAATGGCAAAGCACCTCTGAACATCTCTTGTCTTGAATACCGTACAGGGCAATCAAAAGTTGGTTGTCCATTGCCCTAACCTGGATGGTCTAGACTAACCTGATCTCATCAGATCTTAGAAGCTCAGCAGAGTTGGCCTTGGACAGCACTTGGATGGGAGACT